>NC_134369.1:66655683-66958927 GCF_035582795.1 Mycteria americana | reverse complement strand
ATCTGTTGAAGACAGGTGCACGTACTGGATGAACGGGGTCACTGCCCTATGTCTCTAAACATGAATCCAAATAATAGATGAAAATGTCTTGTCTTTTCAGAAAAAAAAAAAAAAGCCAAACCTAAACCCAGCAGGTGCAGGTCTCCCCCTGCAGCTGCCAAAACCTGTCCAGTTCACATGTAACAGCTCTGCTAATGCTTCTGTTCCTATAATCAATGAAAGTGGCAATCAGTGGTGCTTAAAGACAACAGCTGTTTAGCTGATGGCCATTCATTTCCTACTCATCTATACAGGCAGCTAAAGGTTGGATTCCAGCAACCTTTAGGGAAATATAATAAATAAGGAATGATGCTTTTGTGCCTGAAGCATTGTGGAAGCTACTGTCATTGTAGAAGCTGTTAGCTTGAAGTGCCTCGCTTGAAGGAGCGACCTTTAGATCAATTAGTTGACGCTAATGGTGAATTGGGGAACATCACAGTACCAGAGCCAGCAGAATTTAAAATTCATTCTGCACTGCATGATTATTTAAGGCAGCGAAATGTGAATCTTTAACCTGATCATGGTGCGAAACTCCTGCAGGTTTAAATACCCTCCTAAAGGCATCACACAACGCACCATCCATCCCAAGCGTATTCGCTCCTTTTGCTACATGCCTTTTCTCATGCGTTAAGGTTCCCCGAGCGCAGGGGCAACCTCCCACAAGCCAGGCACACGGCCCCCCTCTCCCCCCACGGATGCAGCAGCATTCAGGCGCTCTCCTGCCAAGTCCGGGGACCCGCTCTCCAGCGCAGGTGCCGCTGCCGCCCAGCCCCGCTCCCACAAGACCGCAGGCTGCCCGCAGCCCGTCGGCGGCCAAGCCCTGGCCGCGGAGGCGATTTCGCCCGCGGGCACCGATCACGGCAACGGCGCCCTGAAACCAGAGCCCCGTCCCTAAACCCTTCTGGGAACAGCCGGAGGGCTGCGGGGCTTCCCGGGGAAGACAGCACCAAAACCGACTCCCCCAGAAAACACCTTTCGACCGCCCCGAGCCGGCACTCGCTGCTCGCCCGCCTCCCCCGGTACCGCAGGTCCGTACTCACCCGGGGCGCGGGGGCTCTCCGACGCCGGCGCTCCTCTCCCCAGCCGCCTCGGTCGCTGCTCGCCCCTACGTGCGCGGGGGAGCGCGGGGCAGGAGAGCCCCCGCCGCCCGGCTCCGCGCCGCCGGCGAGGCCGCGCCCACCCACCCTACGTGCGGCTCGGCAGCCGCGGCCCCCTCCCCGCCCGCCCGGCTCGCCCCGGCCGCCTACGTGTGGCCGTGCATGCGGGGCGCGGGCGGCACGCCGCTCCTGAGCTCAAAGGGGGCGGCCGCCGGCTGATCCCCTGCCCGCCGCGCTCGCTCAGGCGGAAACCGGGCTTCCCGCAGCCGCCGAGCCCCGCGGGCCGGCCCTGCTCCCCGCCGCCTGCGAGCAGCGCTGGGAGGGGGGCAGACGCCGAGCCGGCCCTCGGCAGCGGGGCGCACCGCGCCGGAGCTGCAGACACCGCAGGGAGCCGGCAGAAGCCCTTCGCGGGGCACATCTGGCCGGAGCGTGGCGGCGCGTCACGTCCACACGGCCGCGAAGCGCGGGCGCAGCCGCGGCACTGCCGAGCCCCCCTTTCCCTCGGAAGACCACGCCGATCCCGGGTCTGCCGGGCTGCAGGCCGGCGAGCTCGCTGGGGAGGCTTCCGCGGGGGCAGGGGCGGGGAACGCCGAAGCCCCACGCCCCACCGGCATCCCCAGGCTTCCCTGGGGCTGTCGTGCGGCGGCGGCTGCCTGGCCAAACCCGCCAGCCGATCCTTCCCGCCCAAACCCCCTGCTCCCCCCGGGCTGCTCCCCGACTGCGCCCCGGAGCCGGCGAGGGGTGCGCTGGCCCCCGTGCCTGCGGGACCAGGCTCGCCCTCCACGGCGGGGGGATGGAGGGACAGCTGCCCCCAGGCAGACGGAGCGAGCTCCTGTCACCGCCGGGGCCTCGCCGCCCACGGGGGGCCGGGGCCGGGGCCGTTCTCCGGCAGGAGGTGCGGGCGGCCGCTCTCACTCACAGAGAAGCCCAAGCTGCACCTTCCGGCAACGGGGAGTGCGCATGCGCGGGGACGCTGCGCAGGCGCCCCAGGGGGTCTTGTGGGGCGGCTGCGCATGCGCGCGGGGCTCGGAGCGGCGGCGGGCGAGCTCGGTGCCGGGATGAGCTCGGTGCCGGGGCTGCAGGCGGACTGCGAGGAGCTGCTCGGCGCCTTCCAGGAGGCCGACACCGTCCGGTTCGAGCGCTTCGCTGAGCTGTGGCGGGAGCGCCGCTTCCACACCATCTTCTAGTGAGTGAGGAGCCCCGGCCGGCCCACCCGCCTCCGGGCCCGCGCTGCCCTCCGGGCCGCCTCCTCAGCGGCCTGCCCGCTGCGAGCTGCCATTAGCGGCACCGGCCTCCCTTTCGCTCCCCTTTGCCTGTGCTCCGCCTCAGGGAGCCCGTCTTCCCGCTCCCCAAGCCCACAGCTCCCCGCTGCTGAGTTTGCCCCTTGGTAGTGCAGAGGACCTTAAAGGGGGGGTGTTGGTGAGCCGTGTTTCCCTTCAGGGTCCCTTTTTGGGAAAGGTTTGCCTGGCTGGTGTGTGGGTAAATGGCAATGAAGCGTTGGTCCCTGTGTAATATTAAAAAACAGTTACTAGTTCGGTTTATTTTGTACATTAGTAATGCATGTGATTTGAACACTGATGCTTCAGGGAGTTTGATGCAATGCTCATGATATGAGATTAAAAAATATGATTATAGGGTATTTCATTTTTCACTTTACATCTAATTTAATACAAGGAATTGCGTGCAGTGTTGTGTGAGAGCTCAAGGTCTGGCCATCTTTGAAGACTTCCCAGAACTTGAGCCCTATGGTAACATATTTTAAAATACCTAAAACTTGTTTCTGTGTTATGGATTTTTCTAAAGCCTACACTTTCATAGTTACTTGCTTTAATATGCTTCCTTTTTGTTTACTTTAGTGGTAGAATAAGAGCTTTGGAGAGGAATAAGCTCACAAAGAAGACTTTAGAACTGGCACAGCAGTACTTCTTGCCCCCGTATGCTTTCCAGATTCGAGTTGGTGCTCTGTACCTTTTGTATGGGCTCTATAGTACACAGCTTTGCCAGCCAAAACAAAAGGTAATTGTTTTTGAGGCTTTATTCTCAGGAAATACTAGATGTAAGACATATGGTGTAACTCTGTCTACTTTGTCATCATAAATGGGTAGGGCATTTTCTCTCACTTTCTTAAAATAAAAATATTTAGAACCAGAGGGTTCCTTTGGAAAAGCTAGCCTTTCAAACACCTTTGGGTTTGAGAACTTACATGGTGGTGAGTAAGATATTGTGTATGCCTCCTAAATTGTAGCTGTGATCTCAGCAATCTTGTTTGCCAGATAGGAAGCTCTTCTCTGTTCAAAAATGAAGAATATGAGCTTTCAAAATGGGAGCAGAGAATATGCTCATCAGCTCTGGGGAGGAGCCCATTACAGCCCCAGTTATTCCTTAGAATTTCAACAGAATGAAGACCGGCTGAATTATTTCCAGTTCCTGTTAACCAGAGGCGGAAGTGGAATTTGTAAATAGGTTGAAAGGGTGAATGCCTGAATGGCATGACTCCTTGCTGCTTGTAGGACAAGAGACCAGTATATAAAGGAGCTGGAAACTCAGTGCAAGGAGAAGTGGTTTACTTGGAAACTGTGTGATGTATGTTGTATGCATATGCACAATTGAGTTCAAATTCTTTAAACGAGAACCTGAAGTTTAAGTATTCTACAATGATGCCATTACATGTCATATCTTAACTTCAAAGAAGTCAATACCTTTTATGGAGATGACTTTAGGGAATTTTAAAACCACTGCTATATAGCAACTGTTAGAGAGTCCACAAATTATCAAAGAAGCTAACTTAGAGAGAAAATGAAGTGGGCAGAGCACGTGGGAGAGGAAGGAAAGCAAGAAGATAGGGATACTTTTACGAGCATTTCACTGGCAGCAAATCACGGTACGAGTATTATTTCCTAATTATTTAGTGAGTGAGTCTCCTAGGTGTGTATTGTTTCAGGCACCTTGGAATGTGAAGAGTTAACTTTTTCAAATGTCAGAGAGGGCTGTGTTCCATGTCACTGTCAAAGAAAGCAACTGCAGAGAGAATATTAAACACGACAGTGCAATAAGCTTATCTGCATAAAATTTTGATGGTAGTATCAAATGTTATAGTAGGATCCTTTCTGTAGTTCTGTGATGATGTGACGTTGCACCCTAGACATCCAAGTATTGTGCATAGTATAACATGATCACAATAGCCAGCTGAATTCATTGTTATTTGTTGAAATATGCAGGTCAGTATGACAGTATACAACCGTTTTGTTGCAGATCAGAATTGCACTCAAGGATTGGCCTGAAATACAGAGATTTCAACAGGATCTGATAGACTCCCAGCATTATGATGCAGCATACATCTTTAGGACATTGCGACTTGCCAGAGCATTCCACTTCACAGCAATGCCAAAGCTAGTGAGTTATTACATCAATGACTTACCACTTTTAGTAAAGTATCTTCAGCTTTCAGTGGCTGACAGTTCAACAACACTCCTGTTTAGTTTAGCTCTGATGCTGTGTTGAAATGTAGTATGTCTTGCTTTATGTAGCTAGGTATGTGACGTAAAGCTTAGAGGATGTTTGAATGTAGCATGCTTCTCACCTGAAAATATTTTTTTCAGTATCTAATGTTCTTACTAGATTTAAGATGTCTTATAATTTGTGGACACGTCTGGGTGCTGGATTAAATTCTTGACTAGGGAATAATTTTGAAAAGTGCTGACTCTCAGTACTTGACAGTAAAGCTGCATGCTGTTGTTGATGAGATGGTTTTATGCCTTTCCGCATCTCTTGATGATTGGATATGCAGTAAGAATTTTCAAGAGGAGGTGCCATTTTAAGTTTGCTGTTTAAGTTACAAAGCATTGTCTCTTGCTTTAGCTAAACTACAGAACTAAGAAGAAGATTCAGGAAAACGAATTTAAAGAGGAATTTAAGGACCCAAGTAA
The DNA here is from genome assembly GCF_035582795.1 of Mycteria americana. NCBI lineage: Eukaryota > Metazoa > Chordata > Aves > Ciconiiformes > Ciconiidae > Mycteria > Mycteria americana. The sequence continues at coordinate 66,953,865 of NC_134369.1, read as the reverse complement.
CAGAGTAAACAGCCTCATCACTAATGATGTATTGGAGGTACAGGAACTTTTATACTACAGATTAATCACTGGGGGTTTTCTTTGTTTTGTTTTGTTTTTCTTCTTGTGTTGTCCGAGAGCTAATTAGCACAGTCTTGTCCTTTGTAAGTCTTCTTATGGAATGCAGACTAAGGTAATAGTCTGTGTCAGCAATTTTACCAAACACTGAGAAATGCAGCATTTATTTTGGAAGAATTGTAGTACCTTTTTTAGTACTGAAATATGCTCTAATGTTTTGTGGTTTTGCCTCAGTAAGATGTAAAAGGGGAAGGGTGTAAATGGTCAGCTGTCACTTAGGCAGCAAAAAATGGAAAGTGGCAGGTGGAGGGAAGCATGTTTGTTTTGATACATCTGCAGGTTGCAGCTGGAGGCTTGATGCTTGCAGTAATATAAATTTACTCATCTGCAAGTTTATAGCCTTCTTTAGCCTTTATTTCTCCTTTTAAAACTTGGTTTTGTTTAATATATAATACGTTTTATAAAAAATTGAGTAGTTCAAGCCAAGTATAGGTTCTTATATTGCTCATTATGACTCAGTAGTAGATGTTTGTTTACAGATTTTTCCAGTTGCTGCTAGCAAATATGTATCATCGGTAAGGTTGACTACAGTGGTACAAAAATCAGTAATCTGTGAAATGACAGGGTGAGAAGACCTTCCTCAAAAGGAGGAATTAAAATGCTTCCTCCAAAGAGATGAAAATAGACCACCATATCGGAATGAAACCTCTACTAACACTAATCCTGAGTATCACTGAGAATTCCTTCTTAGTTTAAATAATGAAAGATACGCTTTCTTCTTTTGCTTATTTGATGGGCTGATGGAACAGTGCTAGGTATGGTATTGCTAGACTCCCTAAAACTGAACTGATACAAACAGAATCTGTTTCTAGCACTCTTGCTAGTTCAATCGTCTCCTTAGGAGGGTTTGTACAACCCTGGTTTTATTCATTGAGGACTAATATTGCTTTACTGCTGGAATCTTTTTTTCCTGAAAAAAGAGTCTTTTTTATTTTAGGAACTGATGAATATTCATGACCACTATCAGAAAATGAAGTGTGTCATTTCAGCTGACAAATCCCAGCCAGACAAGGCCCTGAGCTTGATAAAAGATGAATTTGTAGTTAATCTTAAAGACCTAACCTTGGAACATCAGGAATGGCAGCAGAACAGAATGGTAGGTAATATCAACCATTGTGCTGTGGCAACTTAACAGATTGTGTGAATATGTAAGAACTGACTGTCATAGTGTAATTACCTCTGCGCATACTTTGTAAATCTCAGACTTAAGTAGAGGAACTGTAACACTGAAGACATGGAAGGAGTAAAACCATAGGCAGAGTTATGGTATGGGGAGAAGGACATGGACTTGTATGTGGTACTGCCTCTATGATAACGTAAGTGATTGCTGAGAGGGAGGCCCTGGAAGATGACTTAAGGGCAGTATTAGAATGACCATATGAAATACCTCTGTAACACTTATTCTTGGATAAGGAAAGGCCATAGTATAAGATCGATGAAGAAAATGGGCATATGTTTAAATACTTGTTTTATTTTTCACAATTCTTAGACTTTAGCTGCCTTGTATGTGACAGATGTTTTAAAAAATTATTTTGTGGGGGTTTTTTTCAGAAATTATTCCTAAATGCTAAAGAAACTGATGAAATGTCAAACAAAAAGGAAGAAGGGACTTTGCTAGAATCAGAGGTAAGAAAAATGAACTAGTTTGCTATGTTGCACAGGCCAAATCCATTTGTTTCTTGACTTCAGATCACAGGCTAAGCAGTGTATGTCAAGGCTTGATAGTGTCAAAGTAAGTTCCAGGAATAGCTAGTGGGGCTGGTTGGGGTGTTTGGTTTTGGTTTTGAATCACATTGTTTTCTGTTAAGCTGTGAGCATTCACTGCTGTGATAGCTCTCGGGTGCTCGTAATAAAAAGTCTTTTTTAGGTAAGGAGGGGAAAGAGCTGTATTTTCTTGGCCAAACTCCTTTATGGTTCCTCCTGGAGTTTCAACTAACTGCAATATCCATTTTTTATGCTACAAAATTATCTCATGTTGTACTTATCTGCTTATTTCAACTTTGAATTTGAGTGAGATGTGAAGTTTCAAATTTCATTTTCTCCTCCTGGGCTTTGTAACAGTGAAGGCAACCAAAATTATGATCTGCCTTTTTAATGAGATTTGAACTTTCTTTTTTTTCTTTAAATAACAGTTCAGTGGCATTCCAATTATATAGAACTAATTATAATTATAGAATTACAGCCTTAGTGAGATATTGTGCAAGTGATTGTCTGTGATATTTCATTTCAATACTGCTATAATAGAATATGAAAACTTATTTCTGAGTGATGTCTTTGTTTCTTTGCAGGGTTCTGAAAGAGCAAATGCATTGGCTAGAATCAAATACAGGTCTTACTCTGCAGTTGTTGAGGTAGGTATAAAATTTGATGATAGGGATGTATTTATTTTTAAAGAACAGTTTTAAGTACCTGTTTAATGTAAATGCTGGGTCAGAAAGCAGTGAGTTAAAATTGCACTCTGTAATTCAACCTTTCAATGTTCTGGTTTTCCTAACACATTGGGGAAACCCGAAGCTCTTATTCTTGTTAGATTTATGGAAACAGTGCAGACATGGTCTATGCTTGGGGGATTTTAATTTACAAGGTATCTTTTAATGTCTACGCTCCGTTTAAGTAGATGGAATAAAAATACTTGCGAGTTTAATTTCTCAAATCCTTGAAGCTTAGATATTGGAATCTCTGAAGATGCTTGCAAAAATGGAACTTGGGGGTTTAAAGTCAGTTGGAAGTTCTTGGAAACATTGTTTCAATAACTGCTACTTTAAAAATATTGTTGATTTGTCTTTTTTATAGCAGGCCTATGAGAAACAGCACAACTTTCCTTGTTTATTAAAATCTCGTATTGAAAAATGCATTATTAAATGAAGCAGAGCACTGGAATGTACAACAGTTCAGACTTGCGAATATGCAGTCGTACTGTTTTCTAGGCACCTAAGCAAAATATGACACTAAGGAGGCTTTATGGTGCAGCAGTTTTTGGAAATGTTCCTTTTGCTTGCACGCAGTGGTGTGCCACATGGCGTAGGTTGATGCCAGCAGAGAATGGCTTGAAAATAAATGAATGTTTCATTACCTGAATTTAAAGTGATACACCCATTAAATCATGGAAGGGTGTTGTCCTGTTAAAACTGAAGAAGCGTAACTAGTGGGAATCCTCCCTCCCTCTCTCCTTCCCTCCCTCCCTCCCCTTCCATCCCTTCTCCACCCTGACATGGAAGTTGATGCTTCTGGTCCTTGCTGACTTGTAAAGTACTGGGTGACATACATAATATCTGGCTGTAGAAGTTTAGTTTTTTTGTATCATTCATATGTACGCTTGGGTTCTAGGCTTCCAAATCCAGAAGACATCGTCAAGTAAAATTAGAATCTTCTGAATCGGGATCAAATTATGGGAAATCTCCGAACCGAAATAAAAAAACCAGTAGGAGACCACAGCCAGCGAGGAGGAGAGATTCTTTGGAAATCAAAGGTATTTCTCCATTGCATTCGTGAATGTGGTGAGACTGCAAAAGTTTATCCATTGCGTTGCTAGCTGAGGCAGCTGGGTTAAATTCTACTGTTGATCGGTGGAGGTAGAAGATTAAAGAAATGTTTTGTGATACCCCTATCGTAATGGAACCTTTCTGTCTGTTTTCCACACTCTGGTCAGGTAGCAAGGCAACATGAGTGCATGCAGTTTATTGTTAATCTGAAGTCTCATACATAGTCCTGCTAACTTTTCTCTGGAAAGGCATGACCTTGGAAAAGCATGTCCTGTGTGACAGCGTCTTAATTTTTCCTATTGCTATATAACAAACATACCGAAGATGAAGATATGTGTCTAACTGTTTCTTCTTCTGACAGATAGCTTCTACTTTTGAAGCTATCTTTTTGATGAAAATCAGCCTATCTCATAATTTTGATAGTTCATACTATCTTCATGAAAACCAAAGTAAACCTTGCCTGTTTCTATTCTGTTCCTTAACTCTTGAAGGAATATCCTCTAATATTTCTGAAGAGAAAATGATATTGCTGTCTTAATGACGATGATTGCTTTGTAAGACGAGTACCTGCACTATCACATCAGTCATTCTCCTTCCGTCTGATACTTATTATTAATTTTTTTCTTTTGTTACTGAAATTTTTAGTACTTCTATATGAATACAAATCTTTTGTCAACAAATGGTGTAGTTTCAAAACTCTTATCAAATTGTTTCCTTAAATCTCAATATTGCAATTATTACACTATAACAGTTCTAGATTTGTTTAATTTATAGCTAGACTTAGCTTCTCCCTTCTTGACAGGAGGGTTTTTTATACACCTGTGACTTGTTTTTTGTGGTGCTGTTCTGTAATTGTATTTTATTTCTCCTTGAATGCTGTGGAGAGGATAGAATTTTGTGGGTGACAAGAATGGCTGCCTACAAAGTGAAAATGCTGATAAAGAGAATAAGTACAAACAGAATGTAATGGAGTAAGCAAGGATATGGTAAATGTTTTTAAAAGTAAGAAAATGGGACTAGGAACTCCTTTGTGCCTCAGACCAGAAGTTTTTTTAAAAAAATTGACTTGCCTGATCCAAAGCTGCTAAGTTAATATCTTTTTCATTTCTTTTATTTGTGAAGTTTGTTGAAAGTGTGATGCTGAGACCAAGAACTTAAAGTATTGGCCATTTACATGGATTCTTGTTGTATGGTGTCATCATTTATGTTAATGTATTCTGAAAGAGATCAAGCCTCAGAACTTGAGAACTGACTCATTTTGATGTGAGATAAGTATAAGACCTGGTGTGAGGGTACTTTGCTAGATCAAAAGAGGAGGTTAGGAAGGAGAGGGAGATCAGCTATTTATTTTCAGGTCTCTGTTGGAGAGATCCCATCTGGTGTTGCTGATCTTTGGCATATCTGAACTGACCAGTGATTGATTTAATTAGTTATTTTACCATTGTAGCATTTATGTCGTCTGGATTGGTGCACTTTTACTTTCTAGGTATTTGCACATCCCTGCTTATGCATCTTTTTTTTTCATCTTCCAAGACTTTGTTTAGATCTCTTTGTCTACCAGTTCTGAAAAAATGGGAAATTACTTCTCTGAAGGAAATCGTCTTTCTGATATCCAACCTTTAAACTGATAGAAGTTGCTCTGCCATTTAAGTTTTTAATTTACTAATTTATTAAAGGTTAAATGAAACTGAAGAGCAAAATAGTTTTGAATAAACTTTATTTTGAAGACAGGGATTTCATTTCAAAGTTCCAAACTGTTTTCTGACGTACGTAGCTTCTGATAGAAAAAAAGTTACTGAGAAAATTCAACCCTCTTCAGAGGTGAGCATTAGGCAATGTTGCCTTTGCTTCATTTCACAACAGTAGATGAAGTGTTGGAGAGGAATAAAGGCATTTTGAATTTTCTCTGGACTAAGTTGGTGATTAGTATGCTTTAAACTGGTAGCGTTAATTACTTGTTACTGAAGGTTTCTTTACTGAGCCACATGAAGGCACTGTGAAACGTGGGTGTTTCTCCACAGCCTTTGCCTTAGAAAGTCAAGAGAGCAGCAAGTGAACAATCTTTTAACTGTTGGACCTGAGGTGCAGAAGCAAAAAAAAAAAAAAAAAAGTGACAGTTTTTCCTAAAAAATCTATCTGCAGGTGAAATGCAAGTGGCAAAGGAAACTGTTACTCGGCATATTGGGATGCCTATAATCACAGAAGAAGAAAACTCAGGTGAAGAAGGTACAATGATTGAAATTCTAACAAACTGCTGACTTGTCTTTCTACTATGCTGTATTTTTCTGAAACTGAAGCTGATATTTTGGACCATGTGTTGCTGCCTTGCAAAAGCTAGGTTAGTTTTTAGCCTGTAAATTGTTGCATGAAAATTGAAGCTTTGCTGTGAGGCTTTACGTACGTTACGAGCACACACATGGTGGCAAAATCCTGTGAGCCGTGTTTTTCTACATAGATTTCATTATAGTGTGTTCAGAGTAAAATTGGTCCAGTTTAAAGGAGATTTACTTTTCTGCAATACAAATCTGGCTTGAAGAGCTCCAAGGTATAGGGAAAAGTGATATTTTTTTGGTCATTCTCCCACTTAGAGAAGATACCTGTTCTAGTAGCTCTGGGAACTTATGTAACCTGCGCTCGAGGTCAGAATAGCCCTTGCAGCCTTCACCTTTGTGGAAGTGAGGGGACATAGAAGTTTCCCCTATACCCTTCCTTCCAGCTGGGCAATGCTTCAAGGATTAAGTTCCAGTATACATGTACAGTAATAGTATCCTCTGCTATATTAGAAGTTGTCTGACATAGTTGGTGTAGGGTTCTGGGAACCGCAGCAGAAGAATGGATGACTTTGCTATCACTCACGTTACTGGAAATAATGTAATTTTTGTTTGGAAGCAATGGTAAAGCAGGTTTCTTAAAGCTGGTGGTGGAGTTGCTCTACGGAAGCATCAAATGCATACAGTACAAATTGAGATGTTAGATGATCTTGAAGTGGCCTACAACTCAGAAGCTTCAGGGTCTGTTCTCAGTATTGGTTGAGGAGAATATAAGCACCATGGAACAGATACCGTACAAAGATAATTGCATCCTCTTTATCTTGAGGTACTGCTTTGCTGCCACATCTCAAACACGGGTAGCGTTCCTGGGAGAGGAGCTGGCCAGCTAAAGGCATGATTTCCACTGGCAGTTCTAGGTTGTCTAAGACTGATGGGTCTTGCTTATGTAGTGGAAGGCAGACTTGATAGACCAGAGGTACTGGTTCTTAACGTGAAGAGTAGGATTTAATTAGGTTGCTTAAAGAGGGAGCAAAGGGTTAAGTACAACTTCTAGAAAGCTTTAATGACATAGGTGAGTGTGAGGAGTATATCTTTTGGAGGTAATTTACTATCCAAAATTGTATGTAATGGAAGGATATTTCATACAAGGGAGCATAATAACTATTAAAATACATTTGTAGTGAGGTAGCACATTTATATTTGCTCTTTTTAAAAGCAAAAGAGCATCTTGTAGTACTGAAATGAGATTACATTCTCTGAACACCTTAGTTTTAGACAATGTGAATTCGTTCAATTTTAAATGGTCAGATTGAAGGCACAATGGTACATTTAATATTGTACTTTATTTACTTACTTTTCCTTCAAGTTGTTGTGGACAGAAGTTTCTTTCTAAATCAGGAACATTCTCCATTTCTCAGAATTTGCCAGCAAATTCTAAAGCATTAAAAATACCCTTAAGCAATCTCTTCAGGTATTTTGTGCTTAATGTTGTGAGTATTCCATTTGTCAAATTCACAATGAAATCTTAAAGGTGTTCATGAGGAGCAGAAAGCTCTCAAGATTGAGTAAGTTTTGAAGTACAGTATTTTGTTCATCAATGGAATTTTAATTGATATTTTGAATGATAGTGTGCTGTAGAATCTAGAAAGATTTTTTTTTTTCATATTTAAAACCATGGGGAGAGGGATTGGGAGGGGATCTCAAGAGCTCGTCTAATTCATTTCCTTTGCTGGGCAGAATTAATTCTACTTTAATCGTTCCCATGAGGGAAGATAGATTGAAAAGCTTGTCAGAAAAATCTCTTTATTTCCTTTCAGAAGTGTCTCTCCCCAAGAAGAAAAGAAGATGTTAGAGGATCCAGTTGGAGAAGCACTAATGTTAATTTTAATGACAAAATGTAAATGTCAGAGGTAACACAAAGTGCTTGTTTTGGATGCCTTTGAACGTACAACAAGAAGTGTCTGGGACCAGAACTACAGATGACACTGGAATACTGGTAGTGACTGGTATACTTTAGCTGTCTCATGTTGCAGCACCTGGTGCTTTTATTCACCTGGTGAATGCTTCTTCTGGGAGACAAAGTTGCTGTGCCCTGTTTGAGATGGAAAGAGAAGGTGGTTGCTTGTTGTATTTATTTTGTGAGTTATCGTTTGGAACTCATGTTGATCTGCAATGATGTTTTTAGCTGAGACTGTTAAAAGAACAGCTCACAAAATATTTGCCTGTATGAGACGTTTGGAATCATTCATCTCTGAACATAAAATTAAGGTTACTGACTGTTTAAAATTAGTACAATAAATTATTTTTCACAGTTTACTTGCTCCATTTTCTAGTGTGCAATTTCAACAACGTTTGTCATGGTTTGGTCCCACAGATGTGGGAAATGAACGTGGTGATAAGCCTTTTTTTGTACTGTCTCCAGCAGATCTTGTATCATTGGATATTCAAATGAAGAAATATAATGTGCATTTATTAATTCTGCAGATGACCCTAAACTGTACAAGGACAGGACTAGAATTCAACATGATTGTTATAAATTGAGGAGGTGATGTGGAAGAAGTGGGTGTGGATATAAACATGAAGCTCAGTACTGAGTACAGGTACAGAACGGGGAAACAATTGCTAGGCAACAGTACTGCAGAAGAAGCAAACAGACTGAGAATGGTAAGCTGGAGTATTTTCTGTAAACAATAACAAGCACTAGAATTGGTGTCGTCATTCAGCCCTGTAAGGCTATAGCCTTAAATACCTGCTTCTGACCATGACAATTGAAGAAGAATGTGGATGGTTATTCTCCTTGGTATTTTCTTCAGCTGATCATAGCTGTACTATCAAGAAAGGCCAAAGGAGTGGAGATGTCCTCTCCTACAAGAAGAAATACAAAATAGAAATTTGAAAGATTTTGAATATAAAAGGGGGCCTAAACTGAGTGAAGTAGTTTGGTAGTATGACTCTCTTAAGGCCAAAGGAATTGAAGTGTCCTTACCTAGAAGAAGAAACACTAAGTGGAAATATAAATGATTTGAATATAAAATGGGCCTCTAAATGCAGTAGTTGGTAAGAAGGAATGGGCCTAAATGACAAACAGGTTGGACACTGGAAAAACTAATAAGACCAGTGTTGCACTCAAAACCTTGTTATTGGGAAAAGAGGAAACACTATAATAAAGCCAAAACCTTACTGTGTAGTAAAGCGAACAATTTAATATTCTGTTACCAGCATAAGCTTGTTCTGCCTCTATGGATTTCTGCTCCTAATTTTTGATGATCAGACAGACGAGACAAAGGGATCTCTTAAGGGAAACTTAACCAGACTTTTTTGGTCAAAATTGTCCGCTCATCTTAATGCAGTTAGGATCCTGTTGATAATACTGTGTTTGTCAGTTTTGTCAATGCCAGCTGCTGATGTGGGTGTGGGTCTGCAGTCTGACAGAGAAGTTTTCTGGTATCCTCACATTGCAGGGGGTGGATAGCAGTATAGGTGTAACAGGGTAGCAATTGGTAGGTGAGGTACGGTGGGAGTACTTGAATCTCTTCTTGGGAAACCCCTGGATGGCTAAGATATAGATGAAGAGGGAGAGTTCTTTCTAGCAGATATTGGGAATACAGCTTCAAATTCATCGTTTCTTATGAGTTTCTTCACTTAGGAAGTTACTTAAGGATGAACTTTACAGCACCACTCCTCTTCTGCTGTTTCTAGGCACCGAGGTTAAGCTAGGTCTTCCAGCGACGTGGTATTGGGTTCTTCTCTTGAAGGGAAACTTGAAAGAGATTTCTCTTTTTCTCTTTCCCTCTGGCTTGCAGGTATCTTTCTCAAGGAAGCTAAAGATTAAACACAACTACAAAAGCTTATTTTTCACTTTCTTGACAGGCTGTTTTCAGCTAAATTATTATGATTCCATATATATGGAATAAGTTTATTTTAACATATTTAAGGAATATGTTTAATACTGTTCCCTGCAGTGGCACTTTTTCATAACGTGACCATCTTTTTCGCCTCTCCTTGTCTCTTTGAACCATCCCAAGAGCTGAGTAGGATAATTTTTCAGAATTTTCAATATTCAGTGACGTGAGTCTTCCTGCACACGCTTCTGAAAATGATTTGCAAATCAACATCAGAAGCATGCAAAGGCTTGACTAGGCATGAAGATGGGTGCATTCAACTAGCAGTTATTTTAATATTTTATTATGAAAACAAGTGTTCTTTATTTTGTTTCTAAAATTACGTAGATGTAAAATGGAAGTTATGCTTAAGGATGAACTTAGAATTGCTGACTATATGCAGTGGTAATATTTCAAAGCCGTAATCCTGAGAATTGAGAGGCAGCTATAAGCAAAGTTTCATAATGCTGGTGTAATCTCTTTAAAAAAAAAAAAAAATCCCTTGCTGCAGTCTGAGGGGCAATTACAGGCTTTTAAAAACAGGAGAGGGACTTCCTAAAATTCTTCACTGAAGCGAGCAGCTGTCATTAAAAAAACCCACAACCTACCCCCCTCCCCGCCAACAACAGTAAATCTAGACTTCAAGAATATTATTTTCTAGTATCTAACTTCTCTCCTGGTTATAGCCTCAGCTAATACAGTAGTCAAAGGCTGCAAGGAAACTTCATCTCTGTAACACCAGTCTAACTTCCAGCTAACCTGGTGGGTAGGAGTGAGGCAACATGACAGTATGTATCTGGATGTTGTTATAGTTTTTGTATATAAATTAGAGAAATACGGTTTGGCTGAAACTTCTCGAAGATGGATATACAACTGGCTCAAGAACTACATTCATACAATAGTAATCGCCATTTCTTTGGCAAAGCTAAACGATCCTGAAAGTGGAGGTTTGAACTAGTGCTATGCAATGTTTACAAGTATAATGTGGGTGATGAAAAGCAGAATAAACTTAAAACACTTACAGGTGACATCAGTTTAGAAACTGTTCAAGTGGAAGACATTTTCCAATATAATTTTTATTCTTATAATGGGTGAAATCAACAAAGTCTAATTAAGTAAAGGTAGGTGCAAAAGGCTGCACTTGTAAGGACAGATTAAATGCAAATACCAGCTCAAGAATGCTTGTGTAAGCAGCTATTCTTGATCTGGAGGTTTTTGCAGCCCTCAAACCAGAGGTGGATCAGCAATACTGGTGTGATGTGAAAAGTTCCAAATGCCATGGATGGCAGTGGTGATCTGTGTTGTATACAGTTCGGGGAGTGTGTAGACATCTCCTCTAGAATAATTAAAGAATCCTAAAAAAAAAAGGGGGACAACAACAACAAAAAACCAGACTGCAGTAGAGTTTAGTCTGGAAAAGAAAGGGTTTGACAGTGAACTGTCTTTATAGCTTTGTAATAGGTGTTTATGCAAATGGTGATTGTTTTCCATGTTATTAATTGTTCTCCATGTTCATTGAGGCAGAGCTATACAATTTACAGCACCACGAATATACTTAATAAGGTATTTTTTGCAGTTAAATAAACAGTTTGGCCTTACAACAAACAGCAGAGTCACTTCTACTGTAGAAGTTCAAAACAATGTTGGAAAAGCATGGTTTTGTGAAAAAAAGTGATTGTGTGAGGTAGACCTAATCCTGCTTTGGAGGTAGGAGATGGACTAGAGGATACCTTCAGGTTTCTTCCAGTCCTGTGCTTAAATGTTTAACATAACAGGACCCTATGTAGAGAGTTTATATTCTCTCATCACATGTGCATAACAAGTTCTTCAAATGACACAGATATGTTATCCCTTCTTTTCTGGAATGTTTAATTTTCAAGTTCATTATATTCTGGAGTTGCCTATTCACATTTCACAAAGCTTGCTGCGTAGACCTGGCTTCCTCACCCCATTTTCATCTTTGTCCTCAAATCTGGGCACCCGATTAAGCCTGGTAATGGAATACTTCCCTCCTCCATCTATATGCAGCCCAACACTTGGAAATGGGACTGCAAGAACTTCATGAGCTACAAGGGCTTGAGAAACATGCTAAAACTGTCTTGCTCCTAGCACTTTGGGACTCGGGTCAGTCCTCTCTATGCTGCGCCGTAGTTTGGCTGCAATAGAAACATGCAAAGCAAAATTATCTTGCAACAGCTTGAGCTTTCTGTAACAGACACCAAACTGGTTCCTCTTTAGTCACAGAAATATAAACCTGGATATGGAAAACAATGGAGGACGTAAGGGCCAGCCATTAAAGGTTATCAGAGACAGGGTGTAACTTGTTTCTTTAGAAGAGAGTTTTGTACATGTGATGAAAAGTGAGGAGCATTTAAATCTTAGACAGGCCCAGTGCAACCTGCTGTGTCTCCAGGTAAGTATTTGACACAGGGCTGCGTGTTGACGATGTCCATCCGAGCGAGGGTGGAGTTGGCTGTCCTATTTTATGCATGCTACTCACAGGGCAATACAGTCCCGAGGACTCGTGAGCAGAGATGGCACAAAATTTTGGAAGACTGGGTGAAGCTGCTTACCCTCCCAAGTTGGATTTTTCTGCGAAATTTCGAGGAGTCCCGCCTGTGCTGTGCACAAGCCCCGCTGATGCGGCTGGGGCCGCGGGGCGATGCGGGTGTAGCCGGGGGGTGCCGCCTCTCACGCTTTTCCCCCGCCTGGCCCCGCGGGCCGCAGCCCCCGCGCCCAGCGCGACCCGGGCAGCGCTCCCCGGTCCCGGGTGCTGCCCCGGGGGCGGCACCGCCGCGGGGAGGAGGCAGCGCTGCTCCTTCCCCCAGCCGCGGCGGACCCCGCCGCCGCGCCCGGCTCCCCCTCCCGCGCCGAGGCGGGGAGGCGCCGCGCGGGTCAGCGCGCCCCCTCCCCGCTGGCGGCGGCCCGGGCCGCCTCCCCGCCTCGCCGCGGCCGCGGGGCTCCGCCGCCGCCGTCGGGCAGCGAGCGCGGAAGGCCGGGCCGCCGCCGCGGCCATGGCGACGGACGGTGAGTGCGGGCGGCGCCCGGGGCGGGGGCGGCCGCCCCGGGAGGGGGCTCAGGCACCTGCCGCCGGCCGCGCCCTTCCCTGGCAGGCGCTGAGGGCGAGGGGCTTTCCCTCTGCCGGCCGGGCTGAGGGGAGCGGGGCGCTGAGGGGAGCCGCGGGAACGGGCACGGCGGGGTGAAACCGGGCCCCGCTCCGGCGGCCCTGCCCCTGGGATCGGCGGGGACCCTCCGCAGCGGGGGCCGGGGCCGCGCGGCCCGGCCGGGCGGGAAGAGGGGGTGTGTGGGGTCTCCTCCTCCTCCTCCTCCTGCTCTGTAGGGAGGCCGGGGTGCGCCGCCGGGGCCGGCTGCGGGCCGTGCCCCCTCCTCCCGCCGCCGGGGTCTCACAGGGGGTGTTCGTGTGGTGATGGTGGGGGGTGTGCGTTGCCTGTGCCCTCCACACGGGAAGAGGTGGGCAGGTGGGTGCACACGGACACGAATTTTCGGGAGAATAAAGGAATAGGAAAGCCTGCATTTAAGGTACCAATGAAGAACAGGTGTTCTTGTAATTGTGGGAGACTTCTCTGTGCCTAAGACACTTGGAGTTGTTGGGCTTTCTGACCACACTATAACACAAATGATTTTAGGGATGATCGCCTTCTGTTTTTTGATTGATTAGGTTGCTGCCCGATGACATGTACCGCCCTGGCTTAGGTCTTGGCTGCGGTAGTGGTGCTGGTGCACAGAGGGCAGGTATTTCTCGTAGCATTTAAGGTCATAGCACTGTTGAGTTAAAACCTGAATTGCTGCCTGGAGGTCCTGGTGGTCTTCTCCTGATTTACTGTAGAAACACCAACATCGACACTTACTGAAGATTGCTGGGTTGATTTTGCTGTAGCTTTTGCCGGGCTGGGGGAAAATACCCATGTGAGCCTTTAAAAGATGTCAGGATGGCACATGGCAGTTTGTAAGCTCTCAGGAACAAAATCCTAGGCTTGAACTTTTCAAAAAGATTGGGCTTAATGGGGAATCTGATTTCTCTCTTCCTTTTGTCATTTGGTGATGTTCGTTTGTGTTTGCTGTTCCTCGTTTTCTTTTGAGGCTCTGTCCCTAAGGAAGGGTCATCTCGGGCAAGGCCCAGGCTGACGTGACGCGGAGTCGTTCAGTGCTTTAAGGTGGCCTTAGGAGAACTAGGAACTGACCTGGTTTGTTCAGAGTAATGGTACGCCTTTACCTAGCAGAATCTGTCCTTTTATTAGTCAGATCCTCAAAGCAGAGACCCGAAGGCACTGATAGTGCTCAGTACATAATTGAATTAACATTAGTTTATATTCTGTAGCATTTTACAAATTAATAAAAACATTGTGGGTTGGCTTCTCATATCTGTTCCTGCTGCACAAATATGAAATGGATAATTATGTAATATTTAATTAATTCTATATCCTTCTGACCCCAAAGTCAGCAGAGCTGTTGCTTTGTTCCTTAAACAAGAACAGAGCTCTGTCTCCTCCAAATAGTTACAAGAGGTATCATTTGTTTAATGTACATCTTCTTCTGGTAGTAGGCTCAGTCTTTGGGCTGAGGTAGTCGGTGAGCGACGGGTTCAGGTGTGGGGACAGCTGAGCTCCCACCACCCTGACCCTGTGCTGTTGATTTCGGGGTGTACAGGGCACTTGGATCAGCCGTGTTGACAGGCTCTCCCGGCCTGGGATTGTAGCAGGGGTGAGAAGAGCAGCGAGTGAGATTTCATTTCGTAGGTTATAGCTCCGAAATCAGACCTGGGCATCCAGAATGTCGGTGTTCTTTCTAGTGAAGGGGAATTCGAGGAATTTTTTTCTAGAATTTTGACTTAGTCACATTATGCCCTTTTTTCTCTTATTGTAAGTGTGAGGAGATTGAACTAAGACAGCAGCAAACAGAACACTAAGCAGTTACTTACGATGCTGTAAGTTAACTCCTCATAAGCCTAACACATACGAGGGATGGGATTCACTATGAAGTATGATCAGTGCGTTGATCACTGCAATGGTGAAGTGTTGATACAGTGATTTTAAGTGTAAGAAGGCAGCCTGGAGACGTATGCATCGTCTTACTGTTCAGCTCCTGAAGCTTTGGTGTGGATCATCATTTCCCAACCTGCTTTTAGCTGAGCTTTGCTTGAGAAAGTTGGAAATGTTTGTGCTTCGTTGTGTGCTGTTCCTTGTGGTTCCTTCCATGTGTTGCTGTCCTGGGGCTGCCACCGCCTCTTACTGGTGCCGCAGCGAGACCCAAGCTAATAAACCTTGCTAAACTCATCTCACTTGGTCCAGAGCCATTGGAGCATCTTGCACTGCCCATTTTTTCGTGTGCCAGTCCAGATCTGGCAAACGTCTTTTTTTTTCCTCCCCGCTCTGTATCTTAGCCTTAGTCGTCTTGTTCTTTATCTTTAAGTCGTCTTGTTCTTTATCTATGTTCTTTATAGATTCAAGTATCTTCCCAGATACTTGCTCTGGGGCATACTGCTGTCAAGGCTCCCCCTGTGCTTTGTGTTCATTAAGCTACTTGGTGGCTTGCGATGTCTAATCTTGGTAAGCACATCTGACAGTTAATTCCTCATCTGTTTGAAAATTACTAAATGTTTGGAGTGAGAAATAATAACCTGAAGTAAAAAAGACCTGAGGGAAGCCCAATATAAAAATGAATAAGCTGGCATTCCTTGGACTTGGTGTACTTGTATTAAATTTCACTCAGATATAAACTCCTGTTTTTATTGGAGTGGGCAGATCTGGATTGTTCTGTTTAGCTTTATATCCAACAGACACCTCAGCAGATGCCAACCCTGCCTGTACTTGCACGGAGCAGTGGCACCATCGGCAGAACTGGGGGTTCTTGTTGATTGTGGAGCTTTGGGAGGAGCAGGGGCACCCCGGTAGCTCAGGTGGTGTTGACTTCTGTCCTTGTATCAGAGCTGTTCCTCAGAGAAGGGAATCATAGCCAGAGGGTGTCTCTTCCTCTGTGATTCTGGGCTGCCAGAAAAGGTGGTGGTGATGACTTGAGGTGATCAGAGATACGTATTACAGCAGTCCGCTCTGATTTTTATTGTTAAATAATTCATTGTTCCTGCTGGCTGAAGGACCAGAAGTGAGGGAAGTTTGGTCTCCAGTAACTTTGGCTTCAACCCAATTTGAAAGGACTACAGCTTGGACACAGTTCAGGTCAGTGCTAAAGAGAACAAAATACTGTGGATCATTTGAATACACTTCTAATGGTATTAAATATGGCATCCTCACGGTATTAAGTTGTATATATTTTTAAATTAAAAACCTCCCAAGAGAATATATTTAAAAGAGTGGATATACATGTGACTGTTCAGAGAGGTTTTTAAATATATTTCCAGTGTTTAAAATATATTGACTTTCATTTGAAAGTTCATGTCATTGTATCTGGGTTTTGTTTTTCCTGGCTTAGGATGTGTAAAGAAACCGGCAGTGTTATGCGGATGCCCAAGTTCTCTACCACAGGTCTGTGGCATCGGGGCTTAACCACATTTGACATCAGCAACCCCGTTCATTGCGTGGATGAGTGTGCTGGCTGTACTGCACCCAAAGGCAACTTCACTCTGCTAAAGGTCTGTTGGTCATTTGAACAAGCTCTTAATTAAACAATCTATACCTATGTATTTGTATCACTTCATGTACGTGGGTGTCACGGTGATGTAATGTGGCACTAATACTTATTAGTGCAGTAATAAGATCCCAGGCACAGTAACTGAATCCTGAGTGAATTATTCCCCTTAAAGAAGATGCTAGGGTCTGGTATAGCAATCCAGAGGAGGATACTCTTGTTCTCTTGGCTCTTAAGATCCTTGTTAATATGAAAATACAGGCAAGACTGGTAGATGCTGCTTTAAAAACAGTAAGTGAATAAACTGCCAACAGCAATCCGGAGTCTTGTTGATTGGCTTCCCATGTCTTTCTGGATGGCGTGAAGATGTGGGTCTTGAATTTTTATGGCGGTGTTAGGAGTTAGCATGCCTGATGTGCAGTCTGGGAAGATATGTATCTATTGCAGGTCAGCGTCTCTCAGGTGCAGGTAGAACTCCATTTTGTGGCAAGGATGATCCCTCAGTACTGTGTTTTCTCAGGGCATCATAGCAGAGTGAGCTCTGTCTCCTGTAAGGCGTAGTCCTGAGTTGCTCAGGGAGGAAGGAGCAGGAGGAGTTGTTCTGACAGTAAGCTGTGCGGGGGGGTGTGTGAGCTTGTGTGTCTCTGTGTGTCCGTGTCTCTCTCACCTCAGGCTGTGACTTGGCTGCCCTTGTGAGCTGGTTGTCCTAGGAAATTGCCTCCTGCACCTGTATGCTTGATGCCTGACTGTAAAATTGCATATAACTGTGGAAGGCTTTCTTGAGTACTGCCACACTGGTGCATATGAAAAACCTGCTATTGGAAAATAATCAGAGCTGTTAGATTCTTTTTTTTTTTTTTTTTGGTATGTTACCTCCCTTGTTTCATCTTGACATTGCATTGCTTAAATTCTTGCTAATAATAGACCTGCATCACATCTGGCTGTGTTAAAAGCAAATCTTGAAAAATACCTGCTTTGTGGAAAATATTGGTTGCAATTGTATGTTCTTTTCTAAAGACGTGAAACAGTTACTTTTATAAAGAGCTTTTATTTGTGCTTATGCACCTGTCCCCATGAGAAAACATTGAAATACATAGTCAGACTTCAAAATGGCTTGCAAAATAAATTGAAGAACATTTTAAATCTGTTTCCTTCCTATTTTGATTCAAGTGGGGGGTATTCTCCAGGGACGGTGCCTCTTAGGAGAGTTTGTTTTGGGCATTATTATTTGCAAAGATAGGCAACTCTATGTGCTCTAGGAGAGGATATAAAGTGAAAAAACTTCAGCTGAAGTTCTTCAGCTGAAGAACTGGGATGCAGTTGCAGGGGTGTAGGCAGTGTTCCTTCTTTGACAAAATAAAAGCTAAAGGGCCACTGCTGTTGTGGGCCTGAGAGCCAGGCTTTTTCAAAATATTTTTAGAGGTTTGAAGACACAAGTGAGGTACCAAACCAAACATTTTTGAGCATGTAGGACACCTTAAATCAAATCTGGCCCCAGAGCCTTGCTGATAATGGCTGTAGCCCTGATTTAGTATGCTTAGGTCACCGTGAAATGGGTCCCGTTCAGTGCAGATGGGCAATTAAGGAGGAAGTCTTGTGAGTGTGGTGATGCATCTGTGGATGTGCTGGGGCCCCATGCTGGAAGCACTGCGGCAGCGAGAGTGCTGTGAGCTGTGTCAGGGTTTGTAAGATGAAGCGCTGTGGCTTGCCTTTGCTCTAAGTAATGATGCCAGCACTTCCCAAGGGACCCATCAGCAGTAGTCCGTAACGTTTATTGCGCGTTACTTTCTTGAAGTGTTCTTTTGGTTCCTGTGCAGGTGGAAGACAAGTGTGTACCATCTGGCCTGGTTAAGTCCTTCCATGGCACTGCTCAGCTGTAGAGATGACTTATGTAAATAGGAGTAGTCATAATTATCAGGGGAGGTTATCTAAAAACATCAGGTGGTTTTATTTTGAAAAGCAGCCTCTTATGTGCCTTAGATAGGTTGACGTCATGGGATTAAGTGGTCATTAAAGAGACCTTGTGCTCACTTTCCATTTGTATGATCTATTGCTGATTGCTCTGATTGTGCACTGAGAAAGTTTGATCAATTATTCAGCAAGGGCTTGAGTGTAATCTGTCTTGGGGCTGGGAAGACACTAACTCTACAAACTGGTGCTGTTAGTTGCTATTTAGGCACTCAGACTTTGCACTGACTGTTCTTCATGTAGTTTTGGGACATGAATTCCCACTCAGAGGAGGATATAGTTATCAACCATGTATCTGATACGTATGTACTCAACCTATTACAGTGGCTGTAAACAAATCCAATTAGGCATGTTTTTAATCAGTCATGGATACTATGTTAGCTGTGCTATCTGGAATAGACTTCTTGGATATCTTCCTTTTTATGTATAAGATAGACTGGTTTTGTGTTGAAGGGTTAAACAAGTGGGTAAACAGTCGGTTAAAATTGCCAACAGCAATGTTATCCATCAGCAGTGAGACCAGCTGCAGGACTCGGTTAAAGCAATGAAAAGTGACCTTTGTGGCAGCCTTCTCACTAGGTATGAGGAAGACAAGATGCCATTTGTGAAGTCCCGAGAAGAGCAGCTCACAAGAATCAAAATGGAAAAGACTAGGAAGGGAGTTGAAAGAGTATGAGTAGATTGCAAAGTGTATAACCATATAGACATTGTACAAAACCTAGGATGCTTCCTCTGTGTGAAACCCCAGAGCAAGTTCTGAGACAAGATGTCCTGATTTTAGGCCAAACAAAATTAGGAGCTGTGCTTTCAGCCATGTTGAAGTTTCAGATGATTCACGAGATGTACAGCATGAGCACTGGAAAGGCATGCCAAGATCTAGCGTGGACGGAAAGGTAAGCCTGGAGTGGAGGCAGAGCTGTGGGTCTTGAAAAAATAATAGAGGCTGAGACTGGAAGTAAGGTGGAAAGGAGAAAAAGAAAGAATAGGTCTCCTGGGAAGCTCAGGGAGATGGGGAGGGCATAGAGGAGGACGGGAAGATCACACAAAGGAACAGTTGGAGGTGTGAAAGGAGGGTTGCATAAGCCAAGAGAGAATATGATTTCAAGAACAAAGTGTATGGTTGCATCAGAAGCAACTAACAGGTTGAGGAGGATGTATACAGAGTGTTGGCCGAGGAGGGGTATCACTCTCCATATACAAACACAAACTCACACTTATTCCTTCCTCTGCTTGTGGGATCACAGCTGCATTGCGTGCACATGTGGAACAGCTGGATGGTATCCTTTCATTAACACAGTCCTGATTTCTGGCTTGGGATAAATTATACGATGCTCCCTGGTGAAAGCTCCTAGTGAGAGGAATGCAGGGGGTCCAAGCGGCTCTGGGGAAGGGCGAAGATGGAATGGGGCTGGTTTATTTTCTTTCTTAGGGTACCTCTCACCATTCTGACCCTCCATTTCACAAGTACTTTTCATGTCTCTCTTGACCCCATGCAGGAGACATGGCTGGGACTTGTGTTGGGCATCAGTCCTTGCTCTGCTGCTGACTTCTTGAGACTGTGGCATTTTGCTTCCCCTCCCTGCACTTGTTTCCCTTTGTTGTTTCTGTAGTGCTCTGTAATGAAACGCGTTATATATAAGCTAGGTATTATTATTACCTATATTATTACTATTATTGAGCTTTTGTGACTCAAATGTACAAGATACTGGGTGCTGCCAAGGAGTGGGGGTCAGCCTTAATTAGCCTTCATTGGCTTTGGTAGGGTTTGAAAACATCTGGGAACTTGCAGATAGTGCTTATTCCTACAGCTGGCAGACGTTTTCAGATGGCTGTTATTTTAAAAAATACAGTTTTGCGAATACCAAAACTACTTATTTTGGTCAACAAAAAGAGTTTTGAAACACTTAAGCACTTCTTATGAAAATGTGGAAAATTAGAACATGGTTTACATCTCAGAAGTGTCTAGAGAGCATATTCAGATAATGTATACAAATTCTAAAGAAAACTCCCATACCCCATCACATCCTCCTGAGAACCAAGTGCTTGCCCAGTTGAAATAAATATGTTTGGTGACTGACCCAAAGCTCAGTGATTTTCACACAGATCTACTCAGCCCTTTGTGGTATCTCACTGTGACTGAAAGAAAAGAGCTTTTGAAAATAATTTATTGTTCCTTGGTGTGGTACTTTCTCTTTTCCTAAGCATTAGCTCTTCAAGTGGGGGGCTTCTGCAGATAGAGAGCATCTGCACACTGCTGATTCCTGCTGGTATTGTGAATTTGGTCAGAAGATAAGCGTTTGAGCCACTGTTCAAAGCAAGTATTGGGGTCTTGCGGTTGTCATCTGCAGCAAACAATTTGTAATAGTTTTTTCTCTTTCTCAGTATTTAGTTTTGCTCTGAGAGAGACAAGGAAGTGAGGCTTGCAGCGAAGAGTATATCTCAGGAGTGGCTAGTTGAGGCCACAAACCCTGCCAACAAACGCAGACCTGGGAGGAGGTGGCATCCACCCTGGCCCGGTACACAAACGTCTGTGGTTGCCTCGCGGGCGCTCCCATTCTGCAGCGTTTGCCTGGTTTGCTCATTGCCTGCTGTTCTAATAGTTTGTGCTGTTTAAACTGCTAAGGGGAGTTATTAATTAAGTAATTAACACACAGCCCTGGTTCACAGACAGACGCATGTGTGCCTCAGGTATTTGTGTACTGGCCAGATGTGCATGGCTCGCCTGGGAAGTAGAGAGGGGGCCAGTGGCCTGCCGTGCTCTGTGCTGTCACACAGCTGGCTGAAAGAGGTTGCAGCATCCAAGGGGACTTTGCAGTGTTCGCTCTTCACCTCTGTGTTTTGTGGTTTCAGGTGGGATTGCAGTTCCGATGCAAAGATATCTGGAGCTTTGCAGGGTCTGCGTTTTGCTAAGATATGGTGACCCTTCCTTTTTAATGGACTATTTAAAAATCAGAAGCATGACTAAGATACCTCATTGTCTGCGGTGTCTGTGTGTTGGCTGCAGATATGATATACCTGCTTCCTTAAACCTGTGTCTCAAAGACTTTAGTGGTGCTTTAGTGGTTTTAGACCAGGTGCTGTAGTGGTTTTGTAGTGAGTTATCACTGAAGTTACTTGGTCAGTGTTGTGTTTACCCTCTCTTGAGAGCTAACAGTGAACTACACGCAGCCTCTCTTAGCAGTCGGTATAAATTGCTGCTTGTGCATGGGATGTTCAGATAAGGTGTGCTTTGAAAGCTGAAAGAAGTTAGGCACTGATGTTGCTGGCCTGATGGATGGAGGGGACAGGGTTTTTTCACAATGGGTTAACAAACTAAGAGCCAGGCAAGTCATTGGTAGAAGACTCTGGCTAGTCATGCTCAAGAAACACAGGTTTTAATAAAACTAAGTGCAGGTAGAGAGTTCCCCTTTGGGAAAAGTATTATAATGTGGTTTCTGAAGTTCTGAGGTTATAAATTGGAGAAAAGCATGGGAAGAAGAGTCAGGGAGAGAGGACAGACACTGAGCTGAAGAGAGGCCTTTGGAGAAGACACATACTTGCTTCTGCCAGCAAAGATCTCCTTCAGTGAAATTAGGATGGGGGTCCTGCCTATATGCTGGAGTAAAATATGTGTGGTTATAAATGCGGCTTTCCATTGTATTTTCACATGCGCCTTCAAACCAAGTAACTGTGTTGTTTAATGCTTGAGTCGTAGTAAATAAATAGCTGAACTCACTTGGCCCAGTTTCTGAGAATTATTTCAGAGGACTCAGTCATGAGACTTTCCATCCCCAAGGACAGGGCAAGCCTTAAAATTGGAGAGTGGGATTCTCTGGCATCATGAAGCATCCCAGGAAGGTTAAAAAATACCCACACAGTAGCAAAGGCACTGCTCAAGTTGATTTGGGAGGTGTTAGTGCAGGACTTCTGTTTGAAGGAGGCTTGTCTTTTGATGATAAGTGCTAGTTGGAATATTTACTCTTCACTGGGTAAAGAACTGGCTGGATGGCTGGGCCCAAAAAGTGGTGGTGAATGGAGTTTACTCCAGTTGGTGGCTGGTCACAAGCAGTGTTCCCCAGGGCTCTGTGTTGGGGCAGTTCTGTTTAATATCTTTATCAATGATCTGGATGAAGGGATCGAGTGCACTCTCAGTAAGTTTGCAGATGACACCAAGTTGTGTGGGAGTGTTGATCTGCTGGAGGGTAGGAAGGCTCTGCAGAGGGACCTGGACAGGCTGGATCGATGGGCCGAGGTCAATATGAGGTTTAACAAGGCCAAGTGCAAGGTCCTGCACTTGGGCCACAGCAACCCCATGCAATGCTACAGGCTTGGGGAAGAGTGGCTGGAGAGCTGCCAGGCAGAGAAGGACCTGGGAGTGTTGGTTGACAGCCGCCTGAATATGAGCCAGCAGTGTGCCCAGGCGGCCAACAAAGCCAATGGCATCCTGGCTTGTATCAGAAATAGTGTGGCCAGCAGGACTAGGGAAGTGATTGTCCCCCTGTACTGGGCACTGGTGAGGCCGCACCTCGAATACTGTGTTCAGTTTTGGGCCCCTTGCTACAAGAGAGACATTGAGGGGCTGGAGCATGTCCAGAGAAGGGCAACGAAGCTGGTGAAGGGTCTGGAGCAGAAGTCTTATGAGGAGCGGCTGAGGGAGCTGGGGTTGTTTAGTCTGGAGAAAAGGAGGCTGAGGGGAGACCTTATCGCTCCCTACAACTACCTGAAAGGAGGGTGTAGAGAGGTGGGGGTCGGTCTCTTCTCCCAGGTAACAAGCGATGGGATGAGAGGAAATGGCCTCAAGTTGCGCCAGGGGAGGTTTAGGTTGGATATTAGGAAATTTTACTTCACAGAAAGGGTTATCAAGCATTGGAACAGGCTGCCCAGGGAAGTGGTTGAGTCCCCATCCCTGGAGGTATTTAAAGGACATTTGGATGAGGTGCTTAGGGACATGGTATAGTGGTGGTCTTGGTAGTGTTAGGTTTACGGTTGGACTCGATGATCTTAAAGGTCTTTTCCAACCTATACGATTCTGTGATTCTGTGATTTTTGGCACATATCAGAACTGTGGGTAGAGTATCTCGATCTCAGGAGTTTCCAGTGAATTTCTGAGAAGATGTAGTGGATTTCCTATATTGAGGCTGTGGGGGGTTTTTTTGTTTGGTTGGTTTTTGTTTTTTGGGGTTTTTTTTTGTTTGGTTGGTTGGTTGGTTTTGGTTGGTGGGTTTTTTTTGGTACTCTTTTGTACTGGACAAAATGAATCTAAAACTTTTTATCAGACAATGGCAGAGGGGGATGAAACACTGCCTGTTCTAGAGTGGGTATTTCTTCTCTCTTGTTTCCTAGTGACTCTTTGGAACCAACATTTTCTATCAATAACTTTTGTTGAAAATACTTAAGAAGCTTTGCTGTTTAAAGCCTGTTTTGCATAACATGCTATGGTTACGCTTTGTGCTTAAAAACTTTGAGTCAACCCTGAAGAACAACACAATCACCGTAAAAATCACACACAAAATATTTGATGTATGGGACGTTTTTGTCCTCTTTCTTGTTTTGCAGCAGCTGAAATCCTCTGAGTTTCTTTCCAGAGGAGCAGATGAAAGGAAAGAAGGCATTTTTTTCACTGCCACAAGGACTAGAAAGTTATTTGTTGTAACAGCTGAGATTCTCACCTCATCATTTGCTTCGAGATCCACACATTTAGGTAAAATACCTATTATTATTCGATGAAGGCTTAAACTTTAGTTGGTGAAGTTGTGATAGTTGCATGTAAACAGTCCTTTGAAAAACGTGCATGCTCCATGAAGCATGGGTATAGTTACTTTATTTTCCAGTTGCAAAAATGACTTTAGAAGTTCTGTACCTTTTACCCTGCAATTATATTCATCAGTCCTCGTGTGGGTCATATAGCTGTGCGGGGAGCCTTGCTGAGAAATGAGTCCAGGCGGTTGTGTTGCTGTACTTCAAAGTAAATGCAAAGGTTTTACTGAAGCTGTACTAGAGGGGATGTACAAATGCTCACAGCATTTTGCAGCAGTGCTTTGGTTTTTGTTCTGCAGTTTGAATTACTTGATTTGTTACCTGCATTTCAGTATAAAATTAATAAGTGTTCACCCCCTTAACTTGGATTTTATGTGGTTGTATATGGTGTATCATAGGCTTTTCAATGGAAGCAGAGTGCATTTCATGACGCTGAAGTCCAAAGACAGCCTGTAAACAAATTAAGGTGTATTCCTATTGCCGTAATTTATGTTGGGAAGTTCTGCCATGTTTTTCAAGGCAGTCCATGATGGGGGATGTGACAGCCTGGAGGCTTTTCTGTCTATGCTATTCATGATACTGTGTATCAAGGGTGGTCAACCTGCTTGGCTCCAAGAGCCACATGCCAACGTTTTCACGCAACTGAGAACCATATGATGTGCACCTAATGTCATGGAGAGCTATGGTAAGGACACTCCATGGGTGGGAAAATACAGTGATCCCACCGCTCAGTTACAGAGTCTTGACTGTTTGTATCTGATGATGCTCTCATTTTAGCCCAAATACTGGCAGCCTCCCACCTTTTTCATGACCCAGGAACCCTATGGCTGGCCACATGATCTGGTCTGTCCAAAATGACAAAATGCTCCAAAATGACCAAAGAGTCATAATTTAGTAAGAACAAATGGAAAGTGCTACCCTGAAGGAGGAGTCCTCAAACTGATGGTTGTACTGGCTACGCTGATGCAACTCAACGTGTCCTGGTTTGGTGCTGCTCATGGATTTCTTCTTTATCACTGGGGCATGCTGTAGTGTGTGCTGCGATGGCCAGGAGGGGCAGAGGAGGCAGGAGGTGTGCTGTGCCCTGCCACTCTGAAAATTGGTTTAGGTGTGTCTGAATGATATCCTTCAGGCCCTGTGAGGTGGTCAAGGTGACAGTGTTGCCACGTGCTCCAAAACCATGACCCAGGCCTCCCAAGCCTGTAAGCTAATGTTGAAAAATCAGTAGTTTCAAGTCTCAAAAAGAGCACATGTCCTGACTGGCTCTTTGGCCTTTAGTCTGCCTACCTCTGGTTTTCAGATATTTATTCTGCAAACATGTGAGCTAGAAACAAAAATATAAAACAAAGCTGAGTTTCTCTTTTGTGATGACGTGGTTCCAAGTGTTACAGAGTTAAGAAAAACACCAAATAACTTAAATCTGATAGCAACTCTGGCAGCAGAGCTGCAGGTCCTCCTTTTAGGGGAAAAGGAGTGGATCAAAGTTTTCCCAAAAGGCAATCTCGGGGAGGGGAAGGAGTGATTCTTGCGAGCACATTTGTTTTCAGTGCTTTCTCAGCAAGAACTGTGCAGGACATGTAGTCACATATTTGCCCTGCTGAAGGCACAAAGACAGACCTCCAGAGCTATTCTTCTCCCCATTTGCTTTCCTATTGCTTTGTTCCTTCCTCCTGGTTCAGTTCTGTCTCCTGCCTGGCAGAGGGATGCCTTCAGAGCTCCTGCTGTTGCCTTGGTTTGTATTTTGTTCTCCCTTGAGACCAAGGGAAGAAGACCCATGTAGAGCTGGCCCCTTGGGAAGGAGAAGGAGCACTTGGTCATATGGTGTTGCTCAGCAGCCCTTGCCTGCTGGGAGTCACCGAGCACCATGCCTGAGTGTCCCTTGCTGAAACCAGTAGATGAGTCATAGGCAGTCTGGGACTTCTCGAGTTCATTTGGAGCATTAAATCCATGACTAGATGGTTCCAGAGTTGGGGCAATGGAAAATTAGGAGTTGTGCTTGGTGTACTTGCTCATGAGTTGGAGACACTGGGGGACTGATTCATTCCTAGACACTGCAGCAAGATCTGTGATGAGCTCTTGTCAGACCAGAAACAGAATAGTCACACAGATCCAGTGGTCAGTCAAGTGTCTCCATGGGAAACCTTACAGCCAGCAGCCTGAGTGTAAATCTCTTTTAAGTCAGTCAATATGAAACACGGAGCAGCATAGTGTGGAGATGTGCCCCTTTCTGAGACTGGAAAGAGGAGCCTTCAGGCTCCTGAACTCAGGAACTTGCTCCTTCGGGCTCCTGAGCTTGCCCGTGTTCTCAGCAGTTAGCATCAGCAACCAGTGGAGCACGAGCAAGAAGTCAGGATTGTCTTGTGTCAGGTAACTCTCTCACTAGTGCGCGATGGAGTTGTGCTCCTTTGGTGTTTCTCCTTGGTCCATTGAGCATTTAAATGGAGCAGCTTCCACAGGGTGTACTGAGAGTTACCGTGCTCCAGGAGGACTCCACAGGCTAGGGCAGTGTGGATGCTGGGTCCAGATCTTTCTAGGCAAACCCAGGACTTCCACTTAGGGCTGTTCCTGTCTTGTAGCTGTAGCCATGCAACTGCTGGAAGGAAGGTGCTGCCCACTTGATCTTATACAGTGCTTCATCTCTTTGGTAACAGACAGCTCATCGGGAAATGTAGGCAGAAGTTTCTGAGTTACGGGTTACGGGAAGAATTAAGTATGAGGGAGTTCTGCTGATTTGGTTAATGCTGTCACGGTTTCTGTGAGCAGGTGGGTGCCTGGGGAATTGTCATGCAAAAAATGTCAGATCCCCTAGGATTAGGTGTCAACTGACTGATGATTTTGAGGACTGCAGTTTTGAATCTGGCACCTAAAAATAGCAATTGCGTGGGACTTTGTCACTCATTTCCTTTGAGAATCAACCCTTTTCTGAGAACTTTAACTTTGGGATTCTGTTGGCATTCAATTCTAGTATGTAAATACTCATTCATCAAATCTCACTCTTTTGCGCTCTAACCCCTATGCCTCCCTGTAGCATGTACTCTGTAGCTTCAGCTAATGGGATGACAATAGGTTACATGATGCATAGCAGGGTGAGGAGCGTGAGGCCTAAACTGCACATGGTTAGCAACACGTTTGCACTGTGATAATCACAAAGTAGCAGCTGTCTTGCCCTCTCTTTTTCTTTTTGAAACCTACTCCACTTCTCTTATAATTACTTGGGCTCATCATGAAGGTAAAAATAGCTTCTGTATTTAAAGATAACAGATGGTTTTTCTAATGGTTTTTCCTTAACATTGAATGAATTGTGGTTGAGTCAGAAACTGCCAGCCCAGAAACGTATGTTTTCATTAGAGAAATACTTGATTAGGTTAATTGAGTATGATTCAATGTGATGTACATTTGGCTAACTTAAAAGCTTTCCAACTTTGTCTTGGACGGAGATAACAGTATCTCAGTGTTTGCAGTTTGCTCAGTAATTTCCAAAAACATTGCCTAAGGAGTAACAAAACATTGAGGGGACACTACTGGATTAGCAGAGGGAATATAATCTTTTGTAAAAAAAAAAAAAAAAAACCAAAACAAACAAACCAAACCACCACACACACACACACACACACACACACACACACGTTTTTTAGAATGATACGAATAGGGAATGTATACTTAAGTCATGTCCAGACATAAAACTTGCACTGGTTTAATTATGGTAATGTTACATACACAACATGTTAAGCAAGGTGTGTGGCTTGCCAAAGAGCACACACCTGTATGGCATTGCGATGGGTCTGAGAACAGAGGTGAGATTCAGTGTGAGATAAAAGCAACGTGAAGGTGTGTGGTAGGCATCTAAGCTCCCATTACAGTTAATAGAGATCTAGTCGGGACAGTCCATGAAGCTGGAGAGTGATTCAGCTCACTTTGAAGTAGACTCATAGTGAGTGCTCAGCTGAGTGGCTCTCTGAGGTCCCTGGGCTGTACTGAGTGGCGATCCACTGACTGTGATGGGAGCTGGGATGCCCAGTGCACACCTACCTACAGGAGACTGGGTTTTGGTGTCTTCATTTTGAACTGAGGCTCACCCTTGCTGTAACATCCACGTGGCAGCTCCAAGGAGCTGCTGCTGGAAAGACAAAATTCAGGGTGTGCAGATATCCCTGAGGACAGAGGGGCGGGAAAGAGGGTGCAGGTGAAGATGGATAAGCCAAAAGAACGTAACACTTTCAGAAGGATTGGGAAGCATTTAAAACACCAGGACATGTTTGTTCATTCCCATCTTGTTCCTGACAGTGAGATCTTTGCCATCTTTACTAAATAGCAAACTCCTTCCCATTTCTATCTGAGAGGCTTCAGAAGAACGAGCTGAGTTCAAACCCAAGCCAAGAGCCAGCTAAAGGCAATCATGGGGACCCAGCCTGGAGGGGAGAGGCAGAGAGAGTAAATTGTAAAGTAAGTTTGCCTTTGGGAAGTCCCTGTGTCATGAGGTGGAGCAGGAATTTGGTTACACTGAGCCTTGCTAAGCTAAAGACTTGAAGGTGGTGTTCGTGATATCCAGGATAGTGTGCCTTGTATCAGATGAGTCATCTTTTCTGACTTTAATAGAAAAGGTGATAGAAGATCCCCTGGGCAGCCCCAGTTGTCATGCAAGGTGCTTTAGTTAGGTCATAGAGTGAATCTAATGTGCTATAATTTCCATGCAAGCTCAAGCCTCGTGGGGCAGGGTACAGCAGAGATGATGTGGAGGTTGGGAAAACAGGCAAACTTCAGGGAACCACCTTAAAACCCCAACCTCTTCAGTCTTTTATGATGTTTGCTGGAGACTAAGGGATCATGATGTCTCCTGGAGGCTTCAGGCCTCTTCCAGACGCTGGTATGTAGCCAGAGAAACTCTAAGAGCCATGTTCTGTGCCCCTGTCCTCTGTGCCTAGAAATGGCATGCACAAAATGCAGTCCTCGATGTTCCCACTGCCATCCAGCAGTCGGTCTGGGCAGTGTCCAGGATCATCTTCTGGTGCTGCTTCATTTCCCATGGCTGCATAAGACTTAATATAAACTCCAAGCTCTTGAGAGGTGTCCTGACAGTCCTGGTTTTGTAATTCGCAGCGTGTCTTTTAGCAACTGGGCAGTCTTTCTTTTTTTTTTCTTTTTCCTCGGAGCTCCTTACTCCTGCTCCCTTTCTCCCATCTGGTTCATGAGGCTGAGACCTTCTTCTCCAGAGCTGAACTCACTATTACTGCTGTGATGCTGAGGAGGTCAGCAGGTCAGCTGATAATGGACAGCAGGAGACTGGCTCAGCCATGTCTCTGTGTTCTTTCAAGGGTACTTTGTGTGTGTGTACTTTCAGGCATGTATCTATTACATATTTGAAATGAATCATCTCCCACAGCATTTGTGCAATTTGGTGTGGACAGTGACAAATGAAACAAAATGGGTTCTGTCCTTATTTCATCCCCTTTTTGTTCCTTCTTTAGGTTCCAAGTGATTTTTAGGGTGTAAGCCATCTCTTACTGGGAGCTTATCAGAGAATCCTGAAATTAGCTAGAGTCTTTGAGCACTGTTCAAGTACAAATAATATATTTGTGTATTTCAAAACAGAAAGGCAGACATCACCTGTTGGGACAGTATATGGGCTGCTCAGATGAGTAACTGGTAGGGGTGAAGCAAGAGGTCTGAAATGATGTGTAGAAGATGCTCTACCAATCCCAGTGCAGAAGGATGAAATGTATCTAGACCACCTCCTGCTACAAGGGCGATGCAAATGCGTGCATGTGGTTGTTAGGACGTGGTATCAGTGGAAGATACTTGATGTAGTTTTGATATGCTAGGGTTAAGGCATGTTTTGTCCTCTCCTTGCCATCTTATGAATGGAAAAAAACGATGGTGGTTACCTGCATGCAGATGGATATGTATGTATAGTAGTGAGCTGGGTTGGGGAATCTTTCATTATGAATCTGAGAGAAAGGAACTGAAACTAATTTAAAGTCAAAACAAAGCACTCATAGGAGCAATATCCATCTTTCTGTAGCACTGCACAGAGTTTGAATGCAGCAGGTCTGAGATTTTCCATCTTGGAAGGAGTCAGGTAGATTCTTCAAGGTATTGTCCAAAGTAACACTGAGAACCACTTGAAGAGTCTGAATGTGAACTCTTGTCTTAATTATTGGCCGTGCTTCACATCTAGTAGACAGCACTCCCCTCTGTGATGCCTTTAGAGCCAGTTTTGTAAGAATCTGCATCTAGATGCTGGAATGAGAAAGTGACAGAGACTCTAGAGGGCAGTGCAGCATCCCTGTAATACGAGTACCTCCAGGGTTTTTTCATAGCAATCTTACTTTGCAGGATGATTGCTTAAAATAGTTTAAAATAATACAGAATTAAGTAAAAATTTTTATTGTTATTATTTCACGGAAAGTTTTGATTAATGAAAATTTTTGTACCATGAAGACTTGACCCTCTTTTTAGAGGAACTTTGAGCATTAGACTGGCTGTACTCATGTAGAAAAGGTTTTAATCTCTTGAAAAAATTTATAGGATATTTGTGTATGATTTAAGTAAATAAACAAACCAAAACTCATCCTTCCTGTGCATCTAGCAGAGTTCACAAAAGAACTATTTGTTTTCACATTGCTTTCCCCCTCCTCCAGGACAGTGTCATAATGTAACATATCCTTTGACTGGAGGTGCTCTCTCTTTTCCTTGTAGAGAGATAAATCAATAAATCATCGTGTCAGCAGAGCACAGCTTGAAGCAAAATTTCCCTGTGCTGGAAGGTTTTGAATTAATTTTAGGTGGGAGCTCAGTTGTGCCATACACACATGTCTACAGATAATATTCAAAATGACAGGGTGTTGATTCAGTATGTCAAGCTGCTCTTAAGGATGTTAAGCCACAACCTAGAAGCTGCTTATGCTGTCAGAAGGGGTCGGGAGCTCCTTGCTACCCAATAAATAGTTTGCGTGAAGCTGGCTGATTATCTTCTGAGCATTTGGCATGGATTTTTTGCTTTATGAGAGAGTTCACATCTGTGACCTTATACGCCTCTGCAAAGTGAACTGAAATCCAGATCTTGCAGCACACAAGACCTGCGGAGCCTGTCATCCTCTGAGAACTTGCTTGCTGTGAGTTAAATTGGGGAATCACTCTCAGATGCCTCCACTTCTCTTTGGAAAGGTGCATGTGCATGTGTGCACACATGCACACACTTATCTTGAAGGATGTTTTGGAGGGCGTGCTTGGCTTACGTGACCCTCTTCCTCCGATAGCTCTGAAGCAAATAAGAGGCACGTACAGTAACATCTGCTGTTTTATAGCCATCAGCAAGGGTTGCTGCTTTGTCTTCACTGTCCTTCCGGAGGTGCCATAGGCTGCCTTTCAGTGCAAGTGTGTGCAGCACCTGCACGCTGCTCACACAGGTGCCTATACTGGGGATGTGCACAGAGTCAGGGTGTTGTTCACGCTGCAGGTACCCTCAGTGGTGGGCATTGAGGAGTCAGTGCTGAAATCCAAAAGACAGGTGCTTGAGCAAGGATTGTGCTACCAACGTCACTCTGTAAGTCAGTGGATGATAGATTTCTATTAACTTTCACAGTAGCAATGCTTCTCCCAAATTAAAATTGACTGCCTTTCACAGCAGGAAAGAGAAGATTATCCCAAATAGTTGCTCTGGGTGCATGCAAAAATCTGCGTGTGGACTTGGCATTAAACAACTGACTCCTTTGCCATACATTGTTTCTGTTTGGGGATTCTTTCTCCCAATAATGTAATGAAATACAGCTGCTACCTTATATATGTTATGGAAATCACGTAGCGCACATCCCTGTGCAAAGTGTTTTTAACTGTCTTTGATACTTTTGAAATACATATTTGTTTGTTTTCTAAGTGGAGTGCACCTTGTTCATCTGTGCAAATTAGAGATGATGATAGGAAAAGGAGAGCTGTGGATAACAGAGACGGGACTTTACATAACTGAATTGAAAAATAAGATGCAATGTGCTCTCATTTCAGCCTGAGTGAAGGAAAATTGCTTACGCATACTTCCAGAATAATAATTTTTTAAAAGTAGTGTTTTCCCTCTCACTTCTATCTGCTTGCTTTATTTTCTTCAGTTCTGCCTTTAAAGAAAGGGTATATGAGACCTATAAATGACACACTTCTGCCATGTCTTGTTTCTGTTGTTGCAGCAATACCTTTCCACCCCCTCTCCAGTCTTTGGAAGCTGCTAGTGGCCCAAGGCTGGAGACAACATCTTGTTGCAAAAAGGGGGCTGTTACAGTGGAGGGATCACAGACTGTTTAAGGGGACTCTCCTGCTCCTCTGCCCTCCACAGGGCCATGCAGTGTCACCAGTGAGCAGCCAGAGCAGAAGACTCTGCTCCAGCCACGGTGTGATGTGGCTCAGGCCCTCAGCTCCTGGCTGTGAAGTGCAGGAGTGTCCTGCCCTGCCTCCTGTAGGGAAGGTGCTGTGGTTGGGAAGGATAACTGCAGACTGATGTCTGAACAGCACAGCCATACCAAGGATGTGTTGTGCTGCAGAGAGTTCGATGAAGGTACCTTTGTCAGTGTCCATGCAATATTGCTACATTTTTGTTTGATATGGTCTCTTCCAGAGCACTACAAATGCACTGCCTTCTTTCATTTTCTTCCTCTCAGACGTTGTCCTTCTTTGAGCCCAGCGGACTTTCCCCACTAGGTTTCCTTCCTTCAAATTCCAGGTCTGCCTGAGTCTGAAGTCAGGGGCAGGTATTGCAGCAGAGCAGGTATGCATCAGTCTGACTGATTCCCCCACCTAGGAAGTGTGGACCGTTTTTCAGGGCTGGCGCTGGTGTTGGTGTTGGTTTGTTCAGCTGGCCAGCTGAATTGAACAAACTGCCTGTTGGACCACGCTGTTTTTCAGACACTGAAATGTAGCGTTGTCAAGTAGGAGACCTATTGGTAAGAGTTTTTGAATCTGATTGACTACTGCCTGATGAATGTTGCATAAGTATTACATAGAGATCACTGTTAATTTATGTTTGTACCAATTAATGTCCCTATGTGTTTCCTAATTAACTAAGGTGTGACTATAAAGTGGGTTAACAGAATGATGCCAAATCCCTGTCTACAGAGTCTCCTTCTGAATGAAGGTTGTTATTTCGTCTACGGTTTAAAACTGAGCCACATGTCCTGTCTTACTTGATTTAGATTAAAGAGTATGAAATCAGCTTAATTTTATACTCTTATTATATAAGACTGCTTTGATTTTTGAAGAGAGAGATAGTCAAAGGGCTTAATGCCATTGAACTGATATGCTGCAAGTTCTTGTCTTTAGCATTTCTTTTGTGTGCACGTCTCTGTCATTAAAATAAGGGACTTCCTGCTTCTACCCTCAGTATCTGCTTGGCATTCTCACACCATTCCTTTGACTGCCTGATGCTCCAGGTGTTCAGAAGCGGATGAAGGGGGGGGGGGGAATAATTTTTTCCCTAAAATTTGAGGGTCAAACTGCAGTTGTCAGTTTTTAAACACAGTGGGGCTTTTTATTGCCCTTTTCCCCAAGTGATTTGGTCTCCTGTTAATGGGGGTGATCTGCAGTGAACTTGGCTGAGTTCTGCCTGTTTTGGCAAGAGATAAAAACCCCAACTCCCTCTAAGGAAAAGTTCAAAAACTTGAAATAGATTCAGTATAAGCAGTTTGGCTATGAATGAATAAATCTCCCATGCAGTGCCTGGAACTTGTATCTACTGGACACACAAAAAGTTAATTGTTCTACTAATGAGAGATACTTCTGCCTCACTCAGCTGGGTCAGTCGGGATCTTAGAGAATTAAGCATGATGACTCTGGGCCCTAAAGCTTCTGCTGGTGTCTGCTTTTGTAATTCTTGCTCTTGCAACCAGCAGAGAGAATGATGACCATTGGGTGTTTAATATTCTCTCTCTTTATATACTCTTATTAAAGGTGTGCTCATGGCTTACAGGCTGGATCTGATGTAATCATCAGAGCTCCCTGACCTCGCTGGAATTAGCCTTCTACACTGGAAGATCTTACCCAGGTTTTAAAATGAAATGCAGTTCTCTTGAGCTAATTGTGAAGGCTGTTCCTCACCTGCTGGGGCTACAGGCATGTGTCAACTTCAGATAAGATCTGGACAAACACCTGAAAGGGAAAGGCTAAGTTGACAGCAGTGCTAGGGAAGGTACAGCACTCTCCTGTGTGGTCTTGTTCAACACGCTTGTTCCTCAAACACTGCTGCCTGTTTTAGTGCTGAGTGAAACACTTTCCTGTCTAATATGCGAGAAAGCAAGCATCAAGTTGTGTGACGGCAGGGCACATCCATGTATCAGTCATAGCGTGGCAGGAAACCTCCTTTTCATTGCTGAGCTGGTGACATGGGAGAGAGAGAGTGTGATGCTGGGGCTGGGGAGACTGCAGCTCCTGGGAGGTCCTTTGATGGTGGGTCCTTTCCAGGGAGCACAGACTCATTGGTGCTTTGTTAGGAAGGTGTGAATTGCTGCTGCTAGAAGAAGAAAGTGCAAGACAGGGACTGGTGGGCGTCATGAACATAAACCATTCAGAGACTTGACAAGTCTGTTGCAGTTTTGCCAAGATAAAAGGGCTGGTTCCTGGCTCATCCCGTGAACCTGTCTTGCCAGTAGCATGAAGTAGGGGAGCCATCCAAGTGTACTCTGTATTTTTGTGCCCAGTGTCCTGATTGCATCCAGGAAGGATGCAGCATTATTCAAGAGAAGAAAATTAGGGTGGCCAAGCGAAAAGGGATCATGGTGTGCTCTAGACAATTACTATAACAGGAGCTTGCAGGTGCTTCAGTGTGTGTCTGCTCTGGAGTTTAAATATAGTCGTTGCTAGCCCACTGTGTAGGAGTGGGAAGAGACAAAAGGACCAGCCTGGCACACTGGCAGAGGGTGGATGCAGGGCCCATACTTGAAGCAGTGGCAAACACGGAGAGATAATGAAGTTTTCCAGTCTGCCCCTGGGGCTGCGGAGGCAAGCATGACTGCGGTGGTTAGAAAAAAGATCTGTCTAGCCAGCATCTTGTCTCTGACAGCAAGCAATGTCTGGTAGGAGCACAGGAGCGGGACTGACATGAGAGCTGCTTCTGCTTTCATGATTTCTCCCAGCTTTCACAATTTGCAGTTCAGGTACTCCCCAAGCCAGGGATGGCTATCTCTGCTGCAAGCTCCTGCTGCGTTGCTTCACCAGGTTGCAGAGATGCAAACTTCAGGCAGGCAAGGTCACACAGCTTTCCTGTAAATGGCAGGCATGTGCAAAGTGTAATGGATAATGCCATGATGTCAACGACCAAAAGCAAACGTCTTGCAGGGTGTAATTGGTTTTTCTATAGTGTCAAGAGCTTTTATGTGTTCAGCATAAATATCTTTGCATTGATTGGGAGAAGGAGATAAAAATCGATGATTTACAATGCAGAAGTGCTTAGAACATGACATTAAAATGACTCTGGAAGACTTAGCTCATAGGGGACATAGTAAATACTCAAGAGGTACAGGAAATGAAGAGACTCTTCCCAAGTCCTGAAACCAAGCAATAAATTTAATAGAGTCTGCCTAATGGATTTTAATACTGACTTTCCTTTTGTAGAAATACTCTCTCTTTCATTGTTTAGTTGTGGTTATTTTTTACTCTTTTTTGTTTGGATGTTTAGGACCCGAGGCTAAATGGAGACGTTATTGTTTTGTGAGGAAACTCTCTAGCTTGAACAAAATGGGAACCAAATCCTCTTTTGGCTGGCTTTGTATGCTAATCAGCAGGAGGGTATCTTGACCCATGAGTGCTGAGGAGCACAGATAATCATAGAAAATAAAGCTGGAAAGGACCACAGGTCCATTCACTTTCCCCATATCCAGACAAACTGTATTTAACTCACTCCTGATGGGTTTTCTTGCTGCAATTTAAGCACTGTATCTAATAGATACAGAGATCAGATAATCCCCCTTCTATCCATAGTGATTTTTTATTCCCTTGCATCCTCTTTTCAGCCTAAATGGTCCCCCTTTCTTTATGTCTCCTTGTGTGTCATGTTTTCCACAACCTTTCTTTTTTGTATTTTTTTAACGGGCATTTAAATTGTCCTTTTCTTTACTACCAGACACTACTACCAGACACTAGATGCAGTATGCAGCAGTATTGAGAAAAGAGGAAGAACTGCTTCTCCTGCCTCATGCAGGGATGATCACAGCTCCATACTGCCAAAGGCAAAGGCAACCAACCATACGGGATGCCCCTGTGTAAAATTTCACTTCAGTGGAAAATCAAGAATGTGCAGCCCAGTGGTGTCAGCTGGACATGGCACTAGTGTCTCTTGGCTATAAGTGCACCATAGTTGTAGGGGACTCTTTAGAGATGAAAGAGCTAGATCCCAGAGAAGCTTACAGGCTTTTCTGTGTCTACCCTGCAAACTAATCCTGGCAAGATTAACTAGCTGTGCATTTCTGCCAGGCCTAGACTGTCTCCACTACTTGTGCAAACCAGCTTGAAGCCAGCTGAAACCTCCGCTGCATCATCTAATGCAATGCCATTTACAAAGCAGACAGACAGCAAGCCAGTCTCTTGATCCTCTCTTGCAGAGATTGTTCTGTGTCAGGCCAGGGGTGCCTTGCTAGAGCTCTGCTGCAGCTGAAGGCTTTTGCCGAGAAGAGCATTTGATTCCCAGTACTGCCCCAGGACTAACGTGTTCACTTTACACAAGAGTTTCCCAAACTTTTTGCAAGTACGATCATCTTAGGGCTCATCTGGGATTTTTTGGTGATCCTTTCATTTCCACCTTCTTTTCATATGAGAGAGTTTAATTCCTCTAGGGCTGGAGAATGAGATGCGATCATAATGGTTTTTGCTGGAAGTATTTATATACTATTTTTATATTAATCAGGAAAATCCTAACTGCCTTTCATTGCTGGCAGCAACTTGTGTGATGAGCTGTTCCCTGGAGAGGATAAATTCCCTGAGCTTCCTCAGGACTTGCAACCCTTTGAGAATCTCAACTTGAGTTTGGGCTTTAAAGTAGAAGAAAAATTGACAATTTAGGGATGAAGGATCCCGGATTTGACTGATGCAGGAGCCCATGTGATGAAGTATGCAAGTGGATTGCTGGTCTGTTTAGCTGAAAGTCAGATGTTGTGTGCTTGCATTTATGTGAGGGGTACAAAGCAGGATGTCCCTGAAGTACTCTGCTGGCATTGTGCACCAATATTAGCAAAAGACAGCATAAAGCTTTACTCTGTTCTTGAAATATCTGTAAGTAACAAGGGCAGGAAATAACCTGAAGGGAATTGTCAATGATATTTTTAAGAATTTGCACTATGATTGCATGCGGCTACCTGCAGACATAAGGTAAAACGCCACCTAGATCTAGTGTCTCTTTCTGTCTTCCTCAAAGCTATACTGGGGAAGGAAAAACTGTTTGCTCAGGACTTTCTGCCTCTTCACTGTACAGGTCTAGTTTGACTTTAGCTGCCTGCTTTAATTGCTGTTTAATGAAAAAGCTGTAAAAAGCCTGTGGAACTACCAATAAATCAGTAATATATACGGAAAAAATAAAAAAGTGTGTGCGTTCTCAAAGTGACATGAGAACAACAGAGGATGTAATCTGCTGAGATCTTCTGACCTTTTTTCCCCAAAAGCTCTGAGGGAGCTTCTGTTTTCCCACCTGGCTGTTGTCAGAATTGATGATTTGTGTCTCACCATCTCCCCAGCCATGAGCTGCCTTTGAATCCAGTCCAGCCCAGCTCCTCTGCCAGGCAGACTGGTGTGGGTGGTGCTGACTGTACACTTTATCTAGCGCTGCCAGTAAACTGCTGCCTGAGGGTGAGGCCAGGAATACTTTTATTGTTAAGTTTTTAAGGAACAAGTCAAGGCTACTGCTGAACTGAGGATAGAAATATGAGCTGAAATAATTAACACTACTTTGATCACAGAAATATGGATTGCTTTGTGTATGGCTATATAAGTATTACAGAGTTACAGGAAAGAGTGAAAGGTGTTAATGATACCTCTTCATTAACCTAATCGTTCAGATTAGCATTTTGGGTATTAGGTCCTGGTTTCTGTCCCTGCCAGCAATGTTGGTGTATGTGTTTTGCCCCTTTCCCGTTGCACCTGCAAGCTCTCCTGCACACAGGCAGAGGAAGGTGCTATACGGGCACT
This sequence comes from Mycteria americana, assembly GCF_035582795.1. NCBI lineage: Eukaryota > Metazoa > Chordata > Aves > Ciconiiformes > Ciconiidae > Mycteria > Mycteria americana. The sequence goes on along the minus strand of NC_134369.1, from coordinate 66,915,660 downwards.
CCATATAGCACCCTGAACTGTGGTGTCTCAGTCTTGGTTGACATCTTGAAAGTGCTAATGCAGTGCAAGTTATCATTTTATCAAACTTGGGTTTATTAAAATATTCACATTCATTTGCCACAGAACTCCAGATAAATGAAGTGAGTCTGTCCGTGAGAAGGCAGGCTGCCTCCTCTGTGCCTGCAAGGGACCCTGGCTTTTTGGCTACCTGTTTCTCACCGAGGGCTGCCTGTACTGTTGTGGGAGCTCTGGTTTCTGGATTACTCCTGCAGACAGGATGACCGGATTAGCTGTGTTGACTTGTTTATACCTGCAAAACCATGAAAGATGCAAGGTTGCCTCTATTTGGTTCTTTGGCAAAAAGCAATTCTGAACAAAGAGTTGATGATGCCTTTTGTTAAGTGATTAAATCTATTTTTCTTCCTCCTTAGTGCTGCTCCTCTTCCTCTGCCGTTCCCATTGCTCTCCCTACCTTGTGGTTTGACGAGGAGTGTATGACAGTTTGAAGCACAGTTTAGGTGGTCCGACCTTGTGGTTGCCACTGGTGAAGTAAAATCAGGCAATAGTGACCTTGTGCTGGATGAGCATCTGGCATGTCACGTGTTATCCCAGCCTGCTCTGTCTAGCCATTGCTTGTTTTACACTTGGATTGCCAAATGCCAGCCCAGCTTATGAATATCTGTGCTGAGCCCATATGTTCATTATTGTGCCAAGGGATGATCATACAAGACCATGGAGGAGATGGGTTGCAGGTGTCATCTGAAAGCAGCCAAATCCCATGTTCTTTCTACTCCTGTCCCAGACGGTTCAAGACTGGGAAGGTGATGGCTGTGCACACAGCTGGAAGGTCATATTGACTGTTAGGAAAGCTGTAGATGTGTGGTGCTGCTGAGGGGTAAGCAGATACCTTCTGCCCACCGTCCAGGCACAGATCCTTGGCAGGAGGAGTGGTGTGGGCTCTGCAGTGCTTCCAGCTGTGGCAGGCTGCTCTGGGAAGATGCAGGCCTGCTGACCCTTGTGCAGGGCCTGCTGACGTTAGCAGAGCTGCTCTATGTGCCACCATTTCCCCTTGGCAAGCCTGCCCGTGTTGTGCCGCCCTGGCCTGGGGAGCAATTCATGCCTGATCTGACCAGTAATCTGGTGTGTTGCTGCTGCAGCAGCTCCTGGGTGCCAGTGGGGAAATGTGCTTTTGGCTCTCTGGAGGGGAACGAGAGGGGACATACTGATTCTCCCTCCTCTGCCCCCCAAGGGAGCTGGAAGGCCCATTCCTGGTGGATGCTTTGGCCGTTTTATGGAGCAGTGTGTGCATTGGGTTGGCTTGTGTGTATTTGATTTACTCTGAAGAGAAGAAGAAATCCTTCTTTATCCTGTACTCCATTTTTATTCTTGCCTGGCTGTCATCACCTGCTGCTCGCTCCTCTCGTCTTTTGCAAGCTGTGGGTGGCCAGGCTGGGACAAACCACAAGCCCTGTAGTGCTTTCCCTTCTCCCTCTCCTGCATGACCTTGTAAGAGCCCTAAAGAGGGAGAATCACAGTGTGAGCACCCAGCAGTGGCTGGGAACATCTGTTCAAGCCAAAGAATAAGCAGAAGTAGTAATTTTTGCAAAGCTCCTGAAGGTTTGGGGGAATGGGAGTGACAGATGAGGACCTTGCTGTCCAAGTCCTAGTGGTGGACTGTGTATGGTGGCATGCGTTGGGGTGTCCTGCTGCCAGGTGTTGCTGCTCCAGGCAGAGCAGCCCCAGCAGCAGCAGGCAGGGCAGGCAGCGTTCCCTGTCAGGGCAGCTCTCCTGGCTGTCTCTGCAGACCTGTCGGTGGGAAAGGGGAGGAGGAAAGCAGAACCAGTGTCTGCCCCGGTTGCCTGCCAGCACCTGCCAAGGGCAGTAGCAGCACAGATGCTGCTTGTTGAGGGCATCTGCCTTGGAAGGGCACAGAGATCCTGTGCCGGGAGTCGGCATCCACTGAGCCTGTCTGGAAGGCTTGGCTGGAGGAAATGAGGTTAGCAGAAGCAGAAGTTTCTACAGCATGCCTACCAAGTGCGGCTCAAGTTGGCCCAGGATGCTGGAAACCACTTTTTAGCCTGGGCATGTCTCCATCTACATCCAATCTGTGAAGCAACCAGCCATGCTAAAGAGCAGGGATGTGACTCTCCCTGGGCCTGTCTTGTAGAAGGTAAAGCACCATATGGAAGCTGATGGCTCAACCTGTCTGTGAAAGGTATCTAAAGAGAGAGAGGAAACACAGGGCCCACACCTTTAAAGATAAGGAAGGGTGTGTGGGTGTCATTTCCTCAGCAACTGAAGCTGTTGCAGTGTCTGATCTATCTGTGGTTTCAGTCTCTCTTCAATAGCACTTCTTCTAACAGGACAGTTGGGAAGAACTTTTGCTCCATAATAAACTTTCAGAGGAGATCAGAATGTGATTTTTCTTGTTTCGTTCATATTTTCTCAGCAAATGCTGATTTTTTTCAGATTTGATATCTTTGTTTTTGTCCAAGAGATTTCTGCTTTGAACTCTGATGGCAGTGCATTCCTGATATATCCTTGGGTTTTTTATTTTTTAATTTTCATCACTCTCTCTTCTTTCCTGCCTATTGTTTTATTGTAATCCCCTCTCCTATTTTATGTCCCCTCCTTCTTTTCTCAGAAGTTAAGCACTGGAATTTTTCACTGCTGAACCCAAGCATTATTTCTGCTACAGTGCCTTTTTTTAATACCTTGGTAGTTGCTTAGTCCCAGATTTCTAGACATCTGTCTCATTTGCAGTACCTAAATTTGATGCTCTTTAGACTCAGTTTCCTAACGTAGAAAGTATTCTGCAGGCAGAAACCCATGGAAAGTACGGGCACTTAGTACTTATGAAAATTGAGTATCTTGTGTCTCAAGGTGGACAGACAGAAATTAAAGTGCTTTTAAGTCTGGAGAACTTTTGGAAAATGTTTCCTCCATCCCTAGCTATCTTTTTATGATTTGCAAGATTGGGGTAATTCTGCTATGGAAGGTAGCTGTGAACATAGTGAATAGGTGGTCATTTTTTGTACTCTTGCAATTCAGAATGACAATCCACATCATTAAAACTCAGTGCATGTGTACTTGATATTAAACAAGTTGGATAGCTCTGAGATTGCTTATTTCTTGCAGAGATACAAGGATGAATTGAACCAAAGCAGTTTGCAGCCTGGCGTGTTTCAGCTCAAGGCTGCTAATGACGCATCCTAGAAACACAGAGCATCAGCAAGTCCTTTGTACTTTGCTAGTATTTTTCCTGCAGTAACATGAGAGCAATTACAGCTTGGAAGGATGGGAGCTGGAAGGCTGGAGGAGATGAAAAAATTCAAAGAGGAAAACAGGATTTCATGAAGTGAAGGCAGGGGGTGTATGTGGGTGGGTGAGGGAGCAAGCATCTGTAAATAGTTGGCACAGACGGCTCCTTTTGAAATATATAGGAATTTGGTAAGAGAGAGGTAGAACAGCTGCAAGTGTGTGTATGTTTTATGGAAAGAGGAGGAGAGCAATGTGCAGCTTGTGAGGAGCAAAAGAGCAGAGCTAGGCAGGAATCCATGGAAGGGGTGAGAGAAAGTGGAGCAAAACCAGAGTGAAGGTGGGGAAGAAAGAGATTAATTCAAAGAGATTTTCAGGAATGGGTATAAACTATAGTGCAGCTGATGTAAAATTCACCATCTTGCTAGTGACCGCCAGGGAGAGGAAAATTGCTGTTGCCGCCTGCCTGCCGTTCCAGCCTGTCCTCCCTCCCCCTATTTTATCTTTGAATTTATAGTAATAAGAAACTGGCCTTCCTAAGAGCAGGTCATGGGACTTGGCTGAGGGATGAAAGCCCTGTCTCTGACCTCTGAGCGTATTGTAATGCTTGTGAGTCATTGACTCATCCTCTGTATTGGCAGATTGATGGATTCCTAACTAGGTTGTTAGTGGCATCTCAGTGTTGCTGCCCGAGATGTGCCTTTTGTGTTTAAACTCTGACTTGGAGAAACAAGTTCATTTCAGGCTCTTTGTGTTTCTCTCCTCCTCCTTTTCTCACCTTTACTTCTTTAAATGTAGACTTCTTTTGACAGATCATCTCCATGGTAACTAACAGGACCGGGCTGCCTACAGAAACTGTAGTAACAAAGTGGTTGGTTTTTACACATGATGAAAAGATGATGAAGCACAATGATGGGTGATAAAGACACAGGTAATTGCTCTAGAATAATATTGCTGCCAAGAAGATGACTGAAGTCCCACACAGAAGATGAACAGATGGTGTATTTATTGAAATTCATAGGCTGCGAGAAGAAAAATGTAATTGATGGCTGTGTAGGTTTTGTTTCAGTTTACTATATACTGAGGAGAGCCAGGAGAGCGGTGTGCCGGCAGATGGAGCCCGTATGCAGAGCCACTGTATTTCCTCACTGGAGAACTGGCTTTTTGCTCGAGATCAGAATTCCAATCAGAGCCATAAAAGCAGCAGAACCGCTAATTGCTCTGATGCATTGAGCTGTTTCAGATCTGTCACATAGCCCTGTTTTATTTTAGAAAGGGTGTAACACTTTTGCAAGAACGGTGGTGGTAAATTATACTAGCATACTGGAAACGTCAAAGTAGAAAGTGGAAAAGGAAATACTTGCAAAACTCATGCTCAGTACAGGTTTTCCAAGACCAGGTGCATGTTTGTGTTAGTAAACGGCAGCTGTAGGTTGTTTGCTAACCTTGTTGCTGGTGTCTCTCTTCTGGTAGGGCAGTCTGTTGTGCAGAATCCACAGGAAGGCAAAGGCAGGGTGTTTTCCTCTGGTTACTCTCTCTGTGTTTCCAAGTATAAGATAAAATTGGTCAATTTGATTTTAAGGCTCTTGTGAAAATATTGTCTGCCTGTGTATGGGAGTGCTATGGATCTGGTTTGAATGGCTACATGGCTGCTTTGTGGTGTGGTGCAGTGGTCCTAAGTGTGGAGTGCTGTGGCATCCCCTGCCACAGGGCTTGGTGCGTTCAGGTTCTCAAAAAGATTACTTCAGTGCTGCTAGAAAAACATAAATGTCTGCGGGAATCATTGTCTGAAAGGTGTTTCTCTGAGAGGTGCAAATAACTCTACTTACGACTAGGAGTGCCAGCTTTGGAGCGTAAAGATTTTTTCCCATGTGTAACAAATACTAACTGTTGGGAGAAATACTGTTGGGAGGGACTGGTTGAGCTAAAGTGCTGGTGGCAGACTGCTGCCTTCCCTGGGGTGCTCGCGGCTCCTCTGTTCTCAGCAGCTTTAGCACCCCTGTTGTGCCTCTGCTAACTCTCATAGTACTATGATTTATTGGTGATAATGTCTGGGTGCTGTTTAGTACATCATATGATTCTCTCATTCTCTACAGTCTGGTGCTACTTTATTGATTGTATAACTCATTTTCTCATCGAGTTCGGTAAGGAAACCACTTCCCACTTGGGTTTACATCCAGCTGTACCTACTCACATATTGACTACATTTGTAGGACTTGCACACAAGGGGCTTTGAGAAGGCATATAAATGAAAGAAGAAACAGGTTCTTTGTCTTACAATGGTAGTGTCAATGGGAATGAAAATAAATGTGTAAGTAGTATGGAAGAGACTCTCTCTCCAGGACACTTTGCCCTAGGGAAGAAACGGAAAGTTAGGGGTTCATCCCTTGACAGTGTTTGTGTCAAATTCAGCTTTCTTTTTATTTCTTCCCTCCAGATTGGCAGGGCCCCCACATCTTCTGTTGCACCTGAAAAACTGATTTGCATGCAAATTGCTCCCGTTTAGGTTAAAACATTGCTGTCATTCTTTTTTCAAACTTCTTTCCTTTTTCCTGCAGAAAAGGAGGGGGAGAAAAAGTTACTTAAGTGATATACCTTCTCCATACAAGATTAGACAGAATTGCGCTGGCAGTGGAAAGATGTGCTTTTTTGAGACCTGTCAGCCAGCCAACAAGTGGAGCGTTAAGTTAGAGACGCCAGAGAGATGTACTATATTAATAAAAGGGAGAATAGGAAAGGAAAGGCAGAGTGTGAATCTGAGCACTGAAAGGAGACTGGCCTACCAGCTATGTTTGAGCAGTTACTCGAGTGCATGAAGCATGGTTGGAGTCATATTAACCCAGCTTGGTGACTGTCATTGTGATGATTGGTTCCTAACGAGCCTCTTGATTTATTTTCAGCGCCAGCCATTCCCATTGCTCGATCCAGGCACCTGAGAGGCTCTGCAGACCTTGTTAGGGGAGCTGCCAAGGTCCGAGGGACTTAGGCAGTCTGGTGGGGTTCTGGAGAGATGGTACAGGGCATCCTTCAAAGGATGAGCCTTGCTTGGGATAAAGGGCTGGATGTGTTAGCTTGAACACAGATTTGTCAGGTGCTCAGTGGCCTGGGTGCTGCCAGCTTCTCTCCATCAGGCTGGCTTTGTTTGCTGCCCAGCTGCTGGCCTCTTTTCTTTTTGTTCCCCCCATTCCTGCTCTGCCCTTCACCACTAATTGAGTGTTTCAGGCAAAGCTGGTCAAAACATTTTTATTCAAAACTTATTTTCCTGGCAGCTGAGCTTGGCAGCATCAAAGAAAAAGGTAAATAAAAAGATACTGTCATTTTTCTGGGAGAAATTCTCATTTTCAAAGTTGGAAGCTGAACTGTTTTGTCACTCAGTTGGGGGGAACCTTTCCTTTTGCTTTTTCCTTTTCTACGTTACCTTCTCTCCCTTCTTCCTTCCATCTCCATTCCCCCTCCCCATCTCTTTTTTCCCTACTTGGCTGCGTAAAAACTGCCAGAAAGGTCAAGGGAGTCTAGGCTGATGTGAAGATTTCCTCTCCAAGTTGAGTGTTTTTAATTCAAAAAGTAATTGGATGTTTTTCAATCACCTTTCCCCCCTTAAAAAGTAATGGTTATTCTTGGACTGGTGTCCGCCTCAGATAGGCTAAGGCTTCTCTGGTTTCCTTGCCTGTCGGGACAGAGCTGGGCTGGTGCTCTGTGCAATGGTTCCCAGACCTCTCCATCAGGCAGCAAAGCCCATCTGTGAAACTGTTTCTCTTGAGTGTCCGACTGATTACATGCACACGGCTGAGGCTGAAAGAAGGATACTGTTTTGCCATTGCTGGGATCATGATACCTGGCCAAGAGAACTACCGCTTGTAAGTGTTTATCCTTGTGGCAGAGGAGACTCCAGGCTGGAAGAGATCATGGCCTGGTAGAGTATTCATTACCAGAGTGGTGACCTTTCCCTGTGCTGCTTGGCATGACTTGAGAGCACCTTAGTAAAATGAGCATGAATAAAGATAAGGCTCCAGATTAATGCCTAGCCCTAGTTTAGGGCAGAGCTTGGATTATGCAATATCCGCGATACTTTTATACAGTTGAGCTGCAGGACCAGGGGATTGGTATTGACTGGTGTGTACATAGCACACCAGTTGGGCTGGCGTGGTGCGCTGTTAGTTGCTGGGTGATTAGCAGTGTGACTAGCTTTCAGATACCATTTCTGCTGGGACTGCTGCCCCTGAGCTTAAAGCAAATGATCAGAAAGGTTTATTTGACAGGTGAAGCTACTGGAGCAGGTTATTTGTTTGATCTACTGAGTGAAAGCTGCAAACCAAGCAGTTAATTTTTTATCTTTTGTTAACAGCTTGCAATCTTATGGGTTCAGATTATTTTTAAATTTAAAAATAATTTTAAAAGTTAAACAAAGAAAGCAATCTGTGGTGCACTGCCAGAAGAATGGTTGTGCTGTGTCCAAGCAAAGATCCCTGATGCTGGCTGCTCCAAGTATCTGGGGAGAATGTTTAAGAACAGAGTTTGGCTATGTGTTCCCAGCTTCTGACAATCAGCAGTCTGGGGACTTTCTAACCCAGAGGTTTCAGCATGGCTTTTATGCTTGATAGCCTGTGACGAACCCATACTCCATTTAACTGTTTGGTTTTTGAACCCATTTATGCTTCCAGCCCCTGCAATGTCCTGCAGCAGAGAGTTCCATGGCCCTGTGTTGCATTAAACATTACTTCTGTGCATTGTGTTTTGTACCTGATACCTACTCATTTTGTTGTGTGGCCTGTAGTTGTTTTCTAGAAAGGAGTAGTTACAATACATTCCTTATTTGCCACCTCCATACCACTTACCATTTTACTACCCCTCCATCCCTGCCCTTATCCCATAATTACCTCTTTCTCTATCTGAAAAAGACAAGTTTTTTCCTTGAGTAGAAGCCGTCTCAGACCCCTCATTATCCAAGCTGCCTGTCTCAGTGTGGCTCTATTATAACCTTTTCAAGACTTCTGCACTGTAGTGAAGAAAGGGAGTGCAGTATGGATTTGTAGTGGCAATACTGTTTTTGTGGTCTTACTCACTAGTTTTCATAATATTTCTTTATTTGCCTTGTTACTGAACACTGAACTATTTTCGAAAAACTATTTGGACAGTCACCGAGATCCCTTTTCTGAGTGAAAATAGCTGAATTGCATCCTTCAGCTTCTCTGCAGGTAACACTGGTGCAAAATTTGGCTTTCCTACTCTAGGCCTATCATCGTTAGTGTTCCTTGTACACCTTCATCATCTCTGACCCCACCAGCTCTCAGGAAGGCGTCCTATTTCTGCAACACTTGAAAAAGAGTTGTAATTAAATTTTTATGTTGTTAGGAAGTTGCTTACTGCAGTTGTTTTTTGGTCTGCGCTCCTATGATTCTGCATTTAACTTGCCAGAGGTTCATGATCTTTTTTTCTTTTCCTCCTCTGAACATGATATTCACATTCTGAAGGATATTCTTTTTCCCCTTTTTGTCTTTACTGCCAGTAATTGCCTTAATCTGCTGTTCAACTCCACACAACAAATTGATTTTTTTGGTCCTTTTAAAGTATTTTGAATTGATGATATAAGTGTCCTGATGCTTTCCTATAGTACCTATACATGGTCTCCTGGAAGAATTTCCACCTTTCCGGCTATTTCTTTTTACTGCTACACTGATTTTTATGTAGTTCTCCTTTTTCAAATCCAAGTTTATTGCTTAGATTTCTGTGGGCTTTTTTTCTTCTATAAGGTGTTGAAGAATAGTCATTCTCATGTGTCGCTGGGGACTAGTTGCTTTTCTATTACAGGTTTTTAACTAGTTATTTTTAATGTCTAAAAATACAGTATTTTCATCACCCTGTCAAGATAGTTTCCCAGTCTGTGTGGGGTAACTGTAGTTTCAAATAATTCCTGTTTTCTGTGTACATACCCAGTCTCTTGTAGCCCTGTGAACCGTGTCACAGTCTGGTTGGTATTAAACTAATCTTAATCCATGCTTTTTTAACATGTTGCACCATTTCCCCACTGGCCTCGCTCGCTCTGATGTGCTCCTGCTTCTCGTATTTGGGAAGTTACAGCTTCCCACTGGGTTTTGTCTTCCCTTGAGCCTTATCCCCTGATTTGAGTCCCTCCTCTCCCACAGGAGCATGAGGCTTGCCCGTTGAGAGGTGTGACCGCTTGGGGACCGCGGTGGATGCAGCCCGTGTCTCTGTACTCCTTGGCACAGCGCTTTTTGTCTCTGAGGATGGGGAATTGCCTGATCTTGTAAGCAAGCTGTCCTTTATTGTGGGAAATGCCACTGCGCTGTTGTGTAAACCTAGAGCTTACCTTGAGTACTGTGTGCAGTTTTGGCCCCCTCATTTCCAAAAAGGATATAGCAGAACTGGAAGAGGTCCTGCCTAGGCAGCTAGGTCAACAGTGTGGACATTTCAGGTATTGGGCATGACTGATTGACAAAGACTCATAAACCAGGAAAAAGATTAACTTTTTGGGGGATCATCAGCTATACAGACTTATGTGAGTAGTAATGGAGAGGTGGGCAGGGCGCGCTTGTTCACTGCCTTGCAAGGCCTGAGGGATATGAAAGGGACCTGGCTTCAGGAGGAACAGAAGGAGCTGGACCTTCACGCAGTGGGTAGTAGATCTGCAGAGATCTCTTCTGAAGGGTCTATTGGGTGCAAAAAGTTTACCTGAGTTCAATGCAAGGCTGGTTAAGTACCTGAAAGAAAACAAGCCATGTCAGGCACAAAAAATCCTTAGAAACGAACATGGTTGGAGGTGGAAGGCTACTCAGGAGAAGGCACATGTGGGTGTCTTGCTCTTTCCTCAGCATCCACTTACAGCTGTAGTTGGAGAGCAGGCTGTCTGGGGGAGAGGGGTCCTTGCAGGGAAGAAAGGCTGCTGGTACATTCTCATCTTGTGCTGAAGCTTTTGCCATAGGTTTTGATTTACATCTCTGATCTCCACCAGACCTTCACCTAATTGAGTAGATAGACCCTGGCTCTTACACAGCAGGCAATTAATCAAAGTCTGACTAATCAGCTCTCTCAATGGCTGGCACCTTGCAGAAAGGCTAGGAATCACTTACATGCTACCTCCGCAAACCAGTTTTATGCTCTGAGATTTATAACCAGTTAATTCTATTGAATTCTGTGGATTTACTGTAAACTTTAATTATTATAAGCTCTGAAACGTAATAAAAGTTACTTTACTTAGCTACCTTAAGTGGGAATTTAAAAACTAAGTTCTGTAGATGCTTTAACTAATTACACTCAGTAGTTTTACCACATTATTAAAATTTAGCTGAAATCTGTCATCTCTGCCTGAAATTAAATACCTTGAAAACTGGCTGGCTGAGCAATAGAGTCTAAACTTATTCTTTAGGGTTTAAAAGTAGTTTTATTCAAAGGTCTTAATTTTCATCTAAATCACTTCCTCAGTTAATGTTTGACACTGCTGAAATCTAGAACTTGACTTTTGAGCTAAGGTTCTCATTTACCAAGCTGCAGTAGTTAATAATCACTCAGTGATGTTAACTGCCATCTATTAGGAGTTTTAAATTGAAGATCCACTGTGAAGTAAGATAAAATTAAACAAAGCAGAATAAATGTGTACAAACACTTAGTCTTCCTGCACAGCCAGACTCTTATGTTAGTGCAGTCTGTGCCAGGGCTGCAGCAAAGGGATCCAGCTGGAGCCTGTGGTACTGCCCCAAGGGGAGCACGCCACTACTGACATCCTCGTCTAGAATGACATGAGGGGTGATTTTATTTTTTTATTTTTATTTTTTTTTCTTCCCAGCCAGGCCTATGTACAAGCTCCCAGGTGGTCCTCTGAGCCCCCTTCTAACTTCATTTTTCTACAGGAAGGGGGTAAGCAGACTGTACTTTGCTTGTTTTGTTGATGCTGAGTTTTGCTATGACGCTCCAGAAAATCATGGCTGTTCCCTTTCTGGTAACAAATATCAAACCTCCAATTTACCAGCATTAATACACTTAATTAAATAAACTAAATTGCCATGTAGGCTGTCTTTTAATGTACCACAACTTTCTTTTGGTTCATCTTCTCACCACCCTGAACCCTGGAGGTTCTCCACCGACTTTTTCCATTGCTTCCCACAACTAATTGACAAGTGGAGCCCAGACACACTCATGTCTGCTATGTTGTTTATGGTCCTTGGTGCCTGTAATGTAGAAGCTGCCTGCTTCACTTGGCTTTTGTGTCTTTTTCACAGAATCACAGAATCGTATAGGTTGGAAAAGACCTTTAAGATCATCAAGTCCAACCGTAAACCTAACACTACCAAGACCACCACTACACCATGTCCCTAAGCACCACATCTACACATCTTTTAAATACCTCCAGGGATGGGGACTCAACCACTTCCCTGGGCAGCCTGTTCCAATGCTTGATAACCCTTTCAGTGAAGTAAAATTTCCTAATATCCAGTCTAAACCTCCCCTGGCGCAACTTGAGGCCATTTCTTCTCGTCTTATCACTTGTTACCTGGGAGAAGAGGTAACTTTTTTTCACTTCTATGATCTGAAGCATGTTGCTATCAGTGAAAGCACAATCTTTTTTTGCCCTCTAGTCACATCCCAGGCTGGACTACCCTTGCAACCGTGTCTTTACTGATGGCGAATCCTCCCTGTATGTTTTGCCTGCACTGTTAGTCTTGTGGCTATCTTTTCACTGATTTTCTTTTCGTGGCTGGTAGATAACTTGCATTCAAGTGGAGTTGAACAGACTCTGGAAGCATAGTTGATCTGTTTAAAGTGTGGATTCCCTGCGTGTTCTGGGGCATGGGCATTCCACAATGCATTTGAGTTTCTCTTCAGAGTTATTGAAAGTTTTTGAGGACCATTGTTTTGATATCTGTTGTTAAAGTATTCATAGGCGCGTCTCCTCTATGACTACCCCACCTTCCCAGGTGCCCTTGCATAATAGATACGAGGCTCTGCAGGTGGAACCGAACAATGACGAGGATGATGGTTCGTCTAGCTTGGAGGTGTTGCTGAGGTTAAGTCGGCCTGTGCCCTGCATCAAAACTGCTTCCCTAAAGAAAAAAAGATGGGTCATTGTCATAGGAGACTCTTTTCTGAAGGGGACAGAAGGCTCAATGTGCAGACCAGACCCACTTCTTAGGGAAGCCTGCTGCCTCCCTGGGCCCGGGTAAAAGATGTGAAGACAAAACTTCCTACCCTGCTACGGCCCTCAGATTATTATCTATTATTGGTTTTTCAGGTGTACAGCAATGAAGCTGCAACTAGAAGTCTGAGGGCAATCAAGAGAGACTTCAGGGCCTTGGGAAGGCTGGTTAAGGGATCAGGAGCACATGTAGTGTTCTCTAACCCTCCAGTTGCAGGGAATGATGAGGGAAGAAACAGGAAGAGCCAGCAGATCAATACCTGGCTCCGAGCCTGGTGTCACTAGCAGAATTTTGGGTTTTTTGATCATGGGTCGGTCTATATGACACCAGGCCTGCTGGTGACAGACGGGGTATACCTGTCTCAAAGGGGGAAAAGGATCTTTGCACAGCAGTTAGCAGGGCTCATTGAAAGAGCTTTAAACTAGATTTGAAGGGGGAAAGGGATAAAGCCAGGCTCACTAGAGATCAGCTTGAGGGCAGCACACCAAAGTTTGAGGCATGGTGTGCGAGCAAGGTCCTTCAGTCTGCCCCCTCAATGGAGGTAGAGGATGGAGAGTCACACGGCAGCAAAGACGAAAGGGTTATGGATGTGTTAGGAACCACGGAAGTACCTGAGAATGGTCATGTAGGAATTAGGGCTTCTCCCCCCAAAAAGGTGACAGGATCAATACCCCAACTGAAGTGCATCTACACCAACGCACGCAGCATGGGCAGCAAACAGGAGGAGCTGGAAGCTGTTGTGCAGCTGGAAAACTGTGATATAGTTGCCGTCATGGAAACATGGTGGGATGACTTGCACAACTGGAGTGCTGCAATGGATGGCTATAAACTCTTCAGAAGGGATAGGCAAGGAAGGAGAGGTGGTGGGGTAGCCCTGTATGTTAGGGAGTGTTTTGATTCTCTAGAGCTTAATGATGGTGACGGTAAGGTTGAGTGTTTATGGGTAAGAATCTGAGGGAAGGCCAACAAGGCAGATATCATGGTGGGAGTCTGTTATAGGCCAGGATGAAGAGGCAGATGAAACATTCTATAAGCAGCTGGGAGAAGTCTTACAATTGCTAGCCCTTGTTCTCGTGGGGGACTTCAACTTACCACATGTCTGCTGGAAATACAATACAGCAGAGAGGAAACAGTCTAGGAGGTTCCTGGAGTGTGCGGAAGACAACTTCCTGACACAGCTGGTGAGTGAGCCAGCTAGGGAAGGCACCCCACTGGACCTGTTGCTTGTGAACAGAGAAGGGTGATGTGATGGTTGGAGGCCGTCTTGGGCATAGCGATCACAAAATGATAGAGTTTTTGATTCTCAGAGAAGTAAGGAGGGGGGTCAGCAGAACTGCTACCTTGGACTTCTGGAGGGCAGACTTTGGCCTATTTAGGAGACTGGTCGACAGAGTCCCCTGGGAGGCAGCCCTAAAGGGCAAAGGAGTCTAGGAAGGCCGGACATTCTTTAAGGAGGAAGTCCTAAAGGCACAAGAGCAGGCTGTCCCCATGTGCCGAAAGATGAGCCGGTGGGGAAGAAGACCCACCTGGCTGAACAGAGAGCTTTGGTTGGAACTTGGGGGAAAAAAAGAAAGTTTATGACCTGTGGAAGAAGGGGCAGGCAACTCAGGAGGACTACAAAGATGTTGTGAGGTTATGCAGGGAGAAAATTAGAAGGGCCAAAGCCCAACTAGAACTTAATCTGGCTACTGCCGTAAAAGACAATAAAAAATGTTTCTATAAATACATTAGCAACAAAAGGAGGGCTAAGGACAATCTCCATCCTTATTGGATGTGGGGGGAAACATAGTGACAAAGGATGAGGAAAAGGCTGAGGTACTTAATGCCTTCTTTGCCTCGGTCTTTAATAGTAAGACCAGTTGTTCTCCGGGTACCCAGCCCCCTGAGCTGGAAGACAGGGATGGGGAGCAGAATGAAGCCCTCATAATCCAAGGGGAAATGGTTAGCGACCTGCTACACCACTTAAACACACACAAGCCTATGGGGCCGGATGGGATCCACCCAAGGGTACTGAGTGAGCTGGTGGAAGTGCTCACCAAGCCACTTTCAATCCTTTATCAGAAGTCCTGGCTAACGGGGGAGGTCCCAGTTGACTGGAGGCTGGCAAACGTGACGCCCATCTACAAGAAGGGCTGGAAGGAGGATATGGGAAACTACAGGCCTGTCAGTCTGACCTTGGTGCCAGGGAAGATTATGGAGCAGATTTTCTTGAGTGCAATCACACGGCACGTACAGGACAACCAGGTGATCAGGCCCAGTCAGCATGCGTTTATGAAAAGCAGGTCCTGCTTGACTAACCTGATCTCCTTCTATGACAAGGTGACCCGCTTAGTGGATGAGGGAAAGGCTGTGGATGTTGTCTACCTAGACTTTAGTAAATCCTTTGACACCATTTCCCACAGCATTCTCCTGGAGAAACTGGCTTCTCATGGCTTGGACGGGTGCACTCTTTGCTGGGTGAAAAACTGACTGGATGGCCGGGCCCAAAGAGTGGTGGCGAATGGAGTTTACTCCAGTTGGCATCTGGTCACAAGTGGTGTTCCCCAGGACTCAGCACTGGGGCCAGTCTTGTTTAATATCTTTATCAAGATCTGGATGATGGGATTGAGTGCACCCTCAGTAAGTTTGCAGACAACACCAAGTTGGGCAGGAGTTTGAGGGCAGGAAGGCTGTACGGAGGGATCTGGACAGGCTGGATCAATGGGCCGAGACCAAGTGTGTGAGATTCAACAAGGCTAAGTGCATGGTCCTGCACTTGGGCCACAGCAACCCCCTGCAACGCTACAGGCTTGGGGAAGAGTGGCTGGAGAGCTGCCCGGTGGAAAAGGACCTGGGGGTGTTGGTTGACAGCCGCCTGAATATGAGCCAGCAGTGTGCCCAGGTGGCCAAGAAGGCCAATAGCATCCTGGCTTGTATCAGAAATAGCATGGCCAGCAGGACTAGGGCAGTGATCGTGCCCCTGTACTCAGCACTGGTGAGGCCGCACCTCGAATACTGTGTTCAGTTTTGGGCCCCTCACTGCAAGAAGGACATTGAGGTGCTGGAGCATGTCCAAAGAAGGGCGATGAAGCTGGTGAAGGGTCTGGAGCACAAGTCCTGTGAGAAGCAGCTGAGGGAACTGGGGTTGTTTAGTGTGGAGAAAAGGAGGCTGAGGGGAGACCTTATCGCTCTCTATAACTACCTGAAAGGAGGGTGTAGCAAGGTGAGTGTTGGTCTCTTCTCCCAACTAACTAGCGATAGGACAAGGAAATGGCCTCAAGTTGCGCCAGGGGAGGTTTAGATTGGATATTAGGAATTTTACTTCACAGAAAGGGTTGTCAAGCATTGGAACAGGCTGCCCAGGGAAGTGGTGGAGTCACCATCCCTGGAAGTATTTAAAAGATGTGTAGATGTGGTGCTTAGGGACATGGTTTAGTGGTGGGCTTGGCAGTGCTAAGTTAATGGTTGGACTTGATGATCTTAAAGGTCTTTTCCAACCTAAATGATTCTATGATTCTATTTTTTCCCCCCTCCTATATACATTCAGACAAATCTTTGTTTCAGAGCATGGCTGGAGCTGGGCTGGGTTGGCAGCGTGGCTCTGGCGTCCTCGTTTCCCCTGCTTGCAGTTGTGCGCTCCAGGCAGATCCCTGGCTGTCATTCATATGCGCTGAGCATGGACAGATGACAGTGCTTGTGTGTGTCAAGTACTGTGAAAGTTTTGTGATAACATTCCTGGTGTTTTGGGCTCCTTATTGGCTGCTTGCATTTGCTCATGCATCTCCAAATGGTTTTACTGTGTATCACGGGCAGCTGGTCCCTTTCCTTCAGTCTGATACTGCTGCTTATCAGTGTCACTGGGATTAGATTGTAGTGTTTGTACATGGCAAGTGTTTGAATTAGCTAAAGCTGCTCTGGAGGCATCTTTCTCTTATTTGGCAGTGTTCTCAATCACTGCACGTGTTGCTGTTTGCTGGTTTTTTTGTTCTTTTTTTTTTCTTCTTGAGGTATTTGGTTCTGTCTCCCTCATCCCTGTCAAGATAGCTGTTAGGGTGGGTATTTTCCTCTCTGCCTCTCATATCACTTTCCATGGTAGGGTGGTTGCTGTTGCCTGTATTCCAGGCCTGTTTTCTTGTCTGTCCAGTTACATTGCTTTAGCCTATGTGCTGACTTGGTATTTGCATTCTTGTTTTGGTTCCTTCCCTGGACAGAGCCATTGCCTGCAGCTCTCTGCTTGCATTTTTGCAGATTTAGATCTGCTCTTCTCCATACTCTTGCTTGCAAGCTGGACTCGTGTAACCCACAAGCTCTCTGTTTAGTTTGATGTTTCCAAAGTAGTATGTGGACTTAGTTGCAAGGTGAAGAACACTGATGATCTGTTTCTTGATTTCTGATTAAAACCTGCTGTTTTTCTGGGAAATTCCAGCCTCCCTTCATCTCATCTGCAATTGTAATGGTTTTGGTTGTATTTCTGGCAACACTCTCTCTCAATGCTGGAATAGTATTTAAAAAAAACCCCACCCACTTTTAATTAGAAAAAGAAAATCCTTGCCATTGATTTTCAGCTGTCTAAATAGACTTGAACCACCCTTGTGTACATAGACTTTTTCTTTGGAAACCCACCTCTTGTGGAGTTTGAGCTGTCCTGTCTGCTTGCTTTGTTTCTAGGGGTTGGTTTGCCTGCCAGCTTGTCTTTGCTGGGCATCCCACTAGACTGAGCGCTGCTCCAGGCTTTCCTTCCTCCCACCTTCACTGTCACAGTAGAAGAAATGTGGGTTGCAATAGAGAGCAGAGACCCTGGGGTTCCCCTGAAACTTCTGCAAATTTCTGTGAACTGGACCGCTCAGATCCACCTCAGATACTGTTTAATTAGTGGGAGACTTTTTCACTGGAATAAGTGAGCCCCGGAGTCCCAGCATGGGGTTGAAGTCAGGACTGGATCCAAAAACCTATCTGTGAAGCATGCAGGTACACAGGATTGTAGCAAGCCTGGCCATCAAGCAGCACATACTGAAATAGCCACAGGGAAACAGTTTGATCAAATTACTGCTGACTTAATAATCTAAACAGACACAATTTCTCTCCTGGCACACTTCAGCAAACCAGCTCAGATTTCTCTACTACAGACTTAGTGGGCATGTGGATTTTGTTGATATTTTGGGCTATAGGTGAAGCTAACCTTTTTGTTTGTGGGTAATCGCTTACAGTCTCATTTCAGTTAGTTTTCAAGTGTGGCTTCAGGCAAACAAGGCTGTGCATTTGGTCTGTGCCACTTCAAGAAGTTTTTGTGAGGAAATGCTGTGGAGTCCAGACACGTGTTTAATTGAAACACTGCTTTTGCTAAGACAGTTTCCTCTCCTTGAGTTCGGAACCTTGTCATTTATACCTGCTAGCAAACAGCAGGTGAATATGACTTAGGCAGAAATGTGTTGTGTAAATATTTCTGACTTCACGCTTATCTAGCACAGGCATCTTCCTTCCAGTGTAGTCTGCTGCTGTACTGTTAGCCTAGAGGAGTGAAGTATTGGGCAGACACTGGGCGAGTTCAGCGAGACATGCCAGAGATGTTTCACTCGTTTATTCATACATTAGTAAGAGGAGTGAGAAGTGCACTGACCTGAAGTCTGTTTCGTAAGGTTTTCCAGTTTTGGGGCTCTTGACTCAGAGGCCTGACTCTGTTGTACACAGTTCTCTCTTTTGTCTTATTTCTTTTTAATAAGGCTTGGGGCAGAGGGGGAGGAGTAAGTTTACTCTGAGCCCAAGAAGTTGGAGATGTATTTGTTTTTGCAAGTCTAGAGAATGTTGAGGAAGGCTTAATGTAGTGAAAAGGTGAGTCGTTGCTGCTTGTGTGTAGTTTTATTGTTATCCTGCTTTTCCTGCACATTAATGGCTTTGTTCAGCCAACTTTGCCTCTAGCAAATGCTGTGTGCACTGATAATTGTTTTGCAAAGGAACTAAAATGACGGTGGTGCATGTTAAATACTGGGGGAGTGTCGTGGCAGGTATCCCATGGCTGCTGCTCTGTGAAGGAATGAAATCAGCCACGCCAGGGTAAAGCCTCTTTTTCTTGACATAACTGGGCCGTGCCGGGGTTGATCTTTGCCTGAGCCCGGGGCGCTCACACTGTCGGGGTCCTTGTGAGTCCTTTGCTCTCCAGCAAGGCATGTGGGGACGTGGGTCCCGGGCATGGGCGAGAGGCTGTGAGGGCAGCAAGGGCAGCCGGTGGCAGGAGTGGGGCTCTCTGGAGTCCTGGGGTACCCCCTGGCTCCCTCCTCCTCCCAGGATGTGCCAAGCCTCCTCTCTCCCTTTCCCTCACCACTTGATAATGGGTCTGGGCCAGGGCAGGTGTTGCCCTGTGGGGTGGCTTTGCCTATAGTGAGCCGAATTAATCAATTAAAGGGAGAGATGACATTCCCTGGCTGGGAGGTGACTACTGGGCATGTGCTGGCCTTGTTTTTACTCCAGGTTTGTTACGGGGTGACGTGCCATATTATCCGCATCAGGGCAGGGGAGGTCTGAACGACACTCGTCTCAGTTCGGGTCAGCACGGCAAGCCGCTGTCTGTCTGGGGAGCAAGAGCGTGGTGTGCAAAGGCAGCGAGGACTTTGTGTGGCTTTAAATTAAAAAGGCAAATTCAGATCAATGAAAAAGCTTGGGTGAAGTACCCTCTTCCCCCCCTCTCTGAGAGATGTAAGCCTGGTGCACCTTGAAAAAGAAGAATTAGAAATCAATTTATGAGGGGTTCTCTCAGAGGTGCCTTGGCAAAGGGCTTTTGGTGGAGCTTTGAAGGAGAGCACGGCCAGCCGGGCGCTGGTTCGGCAGCGGACACCTAAAAGGGATCTGGCTGCTCAGCTGAGCTGGAAGCATATCGCGTTGCTGGGGGAACCGGCTGTGCCGTGGCTCCCAGGTGAAAGGATGTTTGATCTTTAAAATAATGGTGTAAAGGTTTATGTGAAATACATTGTCTGGGTTTTAAAAATATCGGCTTGACATTTAGCGGGACATAAAGGGAATATTTCTACAGTTTAGCTGGTGGTTGACAAATAATAATAAAAACAGGCTACATCTGAAAATGTATTTGAATTTTTGCCAATTGTGTTCTAGCTCTTTTAGCACAATGGTTCTGAAAAAAAAACAACAGAAAAAGGGCAGTGTCGAGTTGACAAGGACAAGAGTTTATTCTCCTAACGTTATTGAGGCATTATTTCTGGATTACTTTTTCCATTGCAACTTTATAAATGATGGATTCAAGAGTAAAGTTTAGAGTAAGAACTTAATGTGGGAGAGCAAGGAAAGCAGCCGAGTGCACGGGAGTCAAAGTGGAAGACTTAAATGGTCTCCCATTTTCCTTCATAAATATGACAGTCCTGATGAATTCTGGAGAAATTTGAATAAAAGTGAACAAACATCATATTACCACAGAAAAGATGTTAGGGGCTACAGTGAAAGTTATGAAGGGAAGAGTTCGAAAGTAAGGGAACAGCAGAATAATCAATGGGAAGAAGTTTGGAGTAAGCGACTTCTCTGGTGCAACACTAACTCAGTGGCAGTGGTTTTCATCCACTGGGTCCATCCACTCAGTGGTTGGAGGGTGGTTTTCCTGGGTGCTGGGTAAGCTGTATTGAATCTGAGATCATCCTCTATCTTTGGCAACTCGTTTCACTGCCTCCCTTTGGGAGCTGCTACTTGGATATTTTTTTCAATCATGCAGCATTGAGCTAAGTGTATGTACAGAGAATGAGGCACCCACGGACCTGCATGCTGAACTGCCCCGGCCCCTTCCTGGTAGCCCGTCTCTGCAAATCTTCAAGGGACTGGTGCTCGCTTCTAAATTAGCAGAGAAATTTCCCACTGGCTTAGCAGACAAGGCAAGTCTCCTGGGCAATGGATGAAACTTGCTCAATCAGTTGGCTTCAGTGACTAGTCTGACATAACTAGACTTTGTTTCCCTTGTTGCTCTGCTGCGCCCTTGCATATTTTTAGCACAGTGCCAGGGCTGCCGCCTCCTGCTCTGGGACCTCGTACAGCTGATCAGCATGATCACTCAGCCATGCCTGATGTTGGCATCGCGGAGACGGGGGAGAAGCTGTGTGTCTGGAAAGAGCCCTGCTGAAAGGCACGTGTCCCCAGCGGTGGCCTTTCACCAGGGCTCTGCCTATTCGGCGCCTTTTGCCTGAAGCCATCGCACAGCCCAGGGAACCAGACACCCTCTTCAGTTGCCCGATCCATTGGGAATCTGGTGCGGCAAGACTCACGTAAGTCAAGGGGCTTGATGTCTGCTCAATAAGGACTTTTCCCCCCCCTCTTGAGCTCTTTCTATGTAGCTTTTATTTTGAAGATGCCAGTCTGGACTACTCTTCAGGGATCTGCCAGGCAGCAGCTTTTATAAACAGGATCATCAGAATGCCTTTTTCGGGGGGAAAAAAGAGTTGCATTAGGAACACCTGCAGAAAATTGCCTCAGGGAGCAGTTTACCTTAGAGAGGCAAGATGCTGCTGATAGCTGATTAGAGCCAACTTACAAATTGCTGCAGGCAATGGGGCCAGAAGCCCTTTTGGTTGTGAGCAGCCAGGTCTACAAGCCCATGCTGAGTGGGGAGTGTACTCCCCTCCTTCCCCCCATTTTCTGTCCACCTTCCCCACACTCTCTCATGTTTTGAGCACTGTGAGTAGCTGGGTTCAGCTGCGTGATTTTATTTTACAGCCTTTCCATGCTGTTTTTGAGGAGCACCAGATACTCTAGAAGCTGGAAACAAAACTTTGCACCAATTAATAAATTGCTGGGAAGCGCTCCAGTTTCACTGCAGAGAGACCTTTTGCAGGCAGAGACAGTGGGGATGGATTTGCCCTGAACGCTGGGGAAAAATAACCCTTCTTCTACTGGGAATCGAGGCTACGTCCAAAATGCATGTTCAAAGCAACAGTTGTGTGGAGAGTGAGAACGGGATGTGATCTCACAGTAAGTATCACAGAGACTTCCTTAAAATATACAGTAAGGTTAAGAAAAAAACAAAATTAAAACCCCCAGGAGTTGAAGTCCATTCTCTACCTTTTTCGGGTTTGTTTTTGTTTTTTTGCAGTGAAGCGTGACTTTGTAAGAGACAGTCTCCAAGATGATATCTCCAACTATTCATGGGTGTGCAGTAGATATATGACCTGGTATGCATTAGGATCGGTGCTGTGCTTATACCTTTTGCTCTAAGAACAGTTTTTACCTCTGTGTATACAAACCCTATCAGCAAGCACAGAGCTGCTGGTGCAGCTTTGCTCTTCCAGCCTGGGAGCCCACAGTGATGGAGCAGGGCCTGGCTGGAGGGTGGGCAGAGCTGTTCAGGGAAGTAATGACTGGCTGAGGCCTGGCAAATGCAAGGGGTAGGCTACTCCCTGGAGATGACACACTTTGTTTTTGACTGAATGCCCGTTGTGATCCTTACTTTACTTTTTCACTGCGAATCTGTGGGATTCCAGTGTGGAAAAGGCACATTTCTAAAGTGGATCCAAAATATTTATGACCAGAGTGTGAATTTAAGCCGAGTAATAAATTATATCTCTGTACAGGAGAGAAGAATCACCTACAACTTCATGATAAATGAATGGCAAATTTTTTTTAGGCAAATTTGTCAGCAAGATAATTGGTCGAATAAAGACCTAGCACGCATAAGGTGAGAGCAGTAGGAAAGCTACAGGTGAGGCAGTAGTTTCTAAACAAACCCCGTCAGAAGTAGCATAGGCTGCTTTATCTCTTGTTTCTTTGGCTAGCATTCCTTTGGTGGCTGTCACATGTTTACCGACCAGCAGCCTTCCTTCTTCCTTGGGACATTAAATCAACAAGCACATGCGGAGAAAAGAGAGCACGAGCACCACTCCTGTTTTTGAAACTCGGGACTGTGCTTCTCTTCAGCTTTGCCCAGCTTGTGTGAACACCGCAGGTCTTGAGGATTTAGTAACCTGTCCCAGGAAGAAAGCTTTGAAATATGTTATTTGTGAGAAAAGTGTTCTTGGGAAATTTCATTGCTGGTTTGACTTGTTTTGCTGCTTTATGCAAATGTGATTAGGTAAGTCTAATGTTTTGAATGATTTGTGGCTATTTCTTGGTGAGAAGGTAGCTTTCTTAGTTTGTTACTTTGGTGACAATTACAGTTTGAAAAGCAAATCCTGTGTTACCAACACTTGTTACTTTGGATTTGCATGCTTCTTCGGTTTTCTTGAAATACAACGGTCTTGGAAATTGCAAGTAATGAAATAGGAGTTAGCCTTTTCTTCTGTTTTCTTCTTTGACATTGTGCTGTTTCCTGCTGTCATTTCAGATTTTACTGTAAAGCGGTAGTAAGACCATAATTCTAGATCCATAATGAGTAACACAAGTGCAGAGTATTTGCATTCCTGTTAAGCAGAGGGCACATGTGATCACTGCGCAAGGGAAGCCATGGATATATTTATGACTGAGGTAGGTTAAAAAAAGGACCTAAATGTATCATGATGGCTGTGGGAGAAAATAGCTGAAGAGATCCAAATAAAGTAGTAAGTAGACTCCATAGCTTGGCTCAGCGTGTCTGAAAACATCCAAGGAACATCCTGCACTTTATTCTTGTGGTCCTTTATGTCAAGTGTTTTGCAGAATGTGTGTGGGGATGTTTGCTCATGTGGGCTGGACTGGAGCATCAGAACTGCAGAAGCCCTTGAAATACATGGAATCTATTTTAGTCTGTCTCCATTGCATCTGTTTTGGCTAACAGTCGCCTCTATCTGCCTCCCCCCCTTCTCACTCTTCTTCTGGCTCTGAAGTGGCATGGCTCTCCATTTATCCCTGAGAATGGTCCAACGTCACAGCTTTTGCTTGAAAGAAACTGCAGGCAGATGCTTTGAAACTTGTTAACGCAAATGAATCCTCCAAGGCAGCGCTGTGGTCGCTTTCATCTGGAGGGGGCCCTTCTCACAGGTTTTGTAGTGCTGGGATCCTGCCCTGCGTGTTGCTTTTTCAAAGGAATTATGGAGGGTGTCTTGCATCATCAACATTTGTTTTCTCTGAGATCATCCCTGCTCCCCATTAGATCGGTGACAACTCTGCTTTTGATTTCCATGCTTTTGATTTTCCATGCCCTGTAGAGACAGATATTTTGGGCATAAGTCCCAGGGTCCATCTTTGATTCAGTTTGGCTGAACTGAGATTAAGCAAGGCTGAGGAGTGCCTGGAATAGAAAGAAGGCATGACATAGAAAGAATAAGGTGGGAAAGCACAGGTAGGGAGCCAGCTGTTCTCCTGGCCATCAAAACCAGCTCTGGTTCGCTCTTCCTTATGTCTGCAGAACTTCATTGCTTTTCCCTTATCACAGAGAGCCCTTGGTTAGCTGAGCGATTACTTCAGTTCATGCCCTTCTCCGTGCAGCCCTAGTAACAAGTTAACTAGTTTGTTATACTAATATGGATAGAGAAATGTTCACGGTGACATGGTAGAAGGTGGAAGTACTTGCTAGGCTCTTCACTCTCTTAAATACATGACTCTAGAAACCACTGGCATTTTTTTCCCCAAGCATTTGTTTTAATGGCTTTTGTTATTGTTAGAACATATTTTCCCAGGGTGTAGGTCACTTGGTTGATACCAGAGGCCTAGAAATCTTCCACAATGTGCTGTTTCTTTGAAACCACACCCTGGTTTATGAGCAGCCTTCTTCCGCTTCAGGGCTCCCTTTTAAATACCAAGAATTCCTCCATCCTGTTCCTCAAGAGCTGGAGCCTGAGCTTGGTAGCTAGCCCAGGTCCCAGGGAGCTGTGTGGTGGGGCAGCATCTCAATGTGCAGATGATCTCCGTACCAGGACAAAAAACATCTAAGGGTCCCCCGAACCAATTGCGGCAATACCGTGAGTTAATCTGGCAGCAAACAACATGTGTGGAATGAAACTCAGTGTAGGGCCTGTGGCTTTTAGGTTCAGAGAGTGGTGGGTTAGTGTCTTCTGACATGCACTAAAGAACGACCCAGGAGGGGAAGGAGAGCCTGAATGCCAGAGTTGACTCTGCTGTTCAAACGCCCTGATTCCCTTTGGCAATTGCATGGACAGGTCATAGTCAGGGCCATCTTAGGTGATGTAGCACTGAGGGTTGTTCGATGGTAATTGGTGGCTTTTCACGGACATGAATCTCATCACCACCAAACAAAATTTCTTGTCTCGGCAGCAGCGCGACTGTAGGAAATTCCTCTCCTGTCTGCTGTTCATGCCTCTTTGTGGCCCCTTGGTTGTGCTAAATGCCAGACTGATCGTCTGTCTTTGTGGCTGGGCTTAAATGCAGGGGCCGGAAACCTTTAGTGGAGCCGTAGAAAGGTTGGTCTTGTTCCTACTTTAAAAAAAAAAAAATCAATTACTGGTTGTGCTTTCAAGGCAAAATTAGCCACCAAAGCTGCCCTTTTAGCATTGCCAATTAGAAGTTTTAGAATAAAGCAGGTGTTCTGCGCTGCAGTTTGACAGCAGTCCCCAGTCTGGGAAGGTCGAGAGATACATGGTTGTCTCACTTTTTTTTTCGGTCAGCAGTTTGCCACTGCTGTTACCTGGATGTGTTTAATGGGAGCTGAAAAAGGGACAGAGTGGATTGAGAAGGCTCAAAACGTGTAGCGCCAGGCCTGTAGAGAGTGTATGTTAGCAATATTGGAAAATGTATTTTTCTTTCACAGGTCAGGGATTTAGGCATGGACCCTGTGAGGGTCCTGCTGCCTGCAGGCAGCTCTCAGCGGGCAGCCGGTCTCCCCGCTGCCTGTCCTCTCTGCAGCCTGCCAGGCATGTGCCGAGTGCAGGCGTGGAGCTGCTGTGCGGATAGCAAGCATGTTGTGGCCTCTTGCTGCTCCCTCATCTGCTTTGGTAGCTGTCAGGAGATGTTCGTGGCCTACAAGGAGCCAACAAATAACAGGTCAAAGAGGAGCCAGGGCTGTGTTCAGAGGGTGCCCTGCTTTCCGTGGGCACACGGCCTGCTCTCCGCAGATGGGAAATCATCTAAGTATTAAGAGATTTGGTTTGATTAGCTGAAATCTCCTGTTGGCAGCACATTTCCAGTCCCTGGAGCAATGGAGAGCAGACAGGTTGCCAAGGCAACGCACAGCCTTCAGCAAGAGGTTTACTGCTGCATCGTCCTTGGTCAATTGATGGAGTGGGGTTTATTTAGGTCTTTGAAAAAAAAGCTGCTGTCCGGCCTTTTGCTGTGGTGAGTCATTCTGCCTTGGGTCAAATCGGTGGAACTAAGAACAAAGTTTTGTGGATGAGAAAAATAAGTACATGAGAGCATAAAGATCCCAATTAGATTCTTCTTTGAAGAGGTGAGAGCACTTCAGTTCTGAGTGGAGACAACTTATTCTTTGTTATCCCCCCAAGTAAGAGAGAAGCAGCAATCGAGATCCTCCTTTCTCCTCCCTCTCCTCTCCTTTCCTCTCTCCCAAATGTAAAATACTTCTTTAGTTTGGTAGAGGACTCTGTGCTCACTGTTGAATTCTTTACCCATGGCAGGGATCCTGCCAGTTTGACCTTCTGTCACTGCTTCACTTGTTGCTCTCTGCTCCCTCCTCTGTTGCAGAAGCCTGGATAAATACAGCTTATATAAGTTTTCATTTAATTACATTATTCCTCCTTTTGCACTACCTGGGAGATGAAAAGCTCATCATGTCACCACTGTGAATGCCACTGCAGCAGTGGTGATGTGCTGAAAGTCATCGTGTCTGTCATTGCCTGTTCATTGATCTGGACTCAAAGTCAGGGAGTGCGTTGGGACATGGTCATCTCTCACTGAGACTGTTCCCTGGTTTTACTGAGATAACAGCGTTGCGCCAATGGTGTGCAGAGCTTTCTCTGAAATTTTGGAAGGGACCTCATGCAACGTTCTCATTTGCACGGTCAAGGAGGGAAATGCCATTGTGCTGAGTGGAAGGCCTTGATTTGCTAAGTCAGTAAAGGTCTCTAAAGTAATTCTAGCGGTGATAGGAAAGACATGCTACAAGGCTAACAAGACCATACCCGGTGAGCTGAAGGTGGTATATGGAAGACACCATGAGGGTGGCCTTTTTGGTTTCTCTTACTGTTGAGATAAATGTGGGTTGTGCTCAGCAGTAGATACTTTGTTAGCTCAGGAAGAAACCATTGCACAAGCAAGAATTACGAAGCAGTCACCACATGGTTTAACATGGGGAGCCAAGCTGGCATTTTCTGAACATGCAGGTGCTCCTGTTCTCTTGTGAGCGTGTACCTCAGCTGGTGTCATGTAGCACAGGGAGAAGAGAAGGAATTAAAAAATAAACCTAGACACTGCTTGCTGAGAGACAAATTCTGACCTTCTCTGTCATAAAACAAAGGCATAGCCTTTGTAGACAGCAATTTGTATGTGAGAGAGAGAAATTAAAAAGGGTGGAGGAGCCTTTAAAAGTCTCCATTGGCATCCTTACTTATTTACCCTTTTTGAGAGGATGGCAGTTGATAGATGTGTCACTGTGATGATGCACGGTTATCTTCTTTCCCTGTTTCAAAATACTGCATTAGTGATACCATGGCAACAAAGAAGTTGTCTTTAAGGAAAAGGAAAAAAAAAGATAGCGTGACTTCAGCATTCAAGAAAGGTGGCAGACTGACAGCCCTCGTCTTCCCTTTCTACCAGCTATGACAAAATGTATCCGATTATGAACTCTGTGTTGTAGTGTGACTGAAAACAAGCCTGGGACATGATCAAAGACAGACCTACTACAGTAAGAGTGGGCTGAGAATCTTCTGAGAAAACATGCTCTTGTCGGACAATTAAATTCTGTTTAAATTATAACTTTTTCTAAGTAATACATCATCTTGAAAAAACTTTCCTAGACCCAAATTGTGTCCTTATTCAGGA
Source organism: Mycteria americana (assembly GCF_035582795.1). Taxonomy (NCBI): domain Eukaryota; kingdom Metazoa; phylum Chordata; class Aves; order Ciconiiformes; family Ciconiidae; genus Mycteria; species Mycteria americana. The sequence goes on along the minus strand of NC_134369.1, from coordinate 66,888,424 downwards.
TGGAATTCCTCTCTGAGCGGAGTGTGGTGATGGTGAGAGAAACCAGCTGTCCCTTCCCACTGCGGTAGGTTTTCTGGAGGTCAGACAGTCAAAGGACACAAGGAAGGGGCAAGTTCAAGTCTCTGTCCTGCTCGATTCAGACTTGCATTTGAGTACAGGTCTCACCTCTTAACACAGGAGCCCTAAACAGCAGGAGATTGGCTTTTAGGGAATAGCTTCTTTCTCTCATTTGATCTAATCCAGATTGTCTAGATAGTTATCACTACAGCCTTTTTCTTGCTTTCCTACCTCTTAGGTGAAAGCTTTGACCACCAAGTTAGTCCCCTCATTGCTTTGTGTGATGGCTGTTTTTACAATAGAAAATAGTTCCAGCATGCAAAACAGAATTTGAGTATAGCTCGGAGATTAGGGTGAGTGTTGAGGTAGAGAAGAAATGACAGAGCAAAGACTTGAGTGTAAGGGTTTCTCATAGATTGTGGAGTAGGAAAGTAATTTTCTGCCCGGTTCTAATTTTTCTTCACTGGTCTGGAGGAGGACTGAGACAACCAAAGTGAAAACCGCAGCCTTCACAACTGTTTATCTCAGCTGTTTGCCCAACTCCGAGAACAATCCTGGCAGGGACCGGTGGTGGTACAGGAGGGTCAAGGCCTGGATGGGTACCATGAGGTTCCTCGTGCTGTCCCCGTTAAACCTTTTCAGCGCTGACATGGAGGGGACCAGCTTTCAGTTCGTGAATGGCAATTCAAGTGCTGTGCTGCTCAAATTCTCAGTCTCCCTGGCCCTGTTAACGTCAATGAATTTTAAATACCATGCTGAATTGGAGCCTTTTCTAAGATTATTACTAAGATTGACAATTAGTCTCTGAATCACCCTGTAGAGGCCTAGGTTGTTACTTGAGTCACCTCCATTAGACAGCGTGAATGCTCCCCTGTCCATTAGGACACACTTTTGTTTCCTTGTTTCATCCGTATTTGTGGTTTATGTGCTTACAGACAGAGGAACGGGGTGAGAGCCAGGACTCTTCTGGATGCAGAACATCAGGCATCACCGTTTGCAAACACTGTGTACTTGCTGTTGACTTGAACTAGCGCTCCACAGTCATTTGAAACACATCCAGCAAAACTAATACTTCATCTTTTCTAATTGGAAAATGCCTTTTGTTGAAGGCAGAATATTTCACAGAACCGTATCTGCTTGGTTGCAAACATCGTCAGGAGCATTGCTCAAGGCCAGATAGGATTTCTGCTGCTGGGAAAACAGTGCTGCCACAGGGTCATATATAGCAAGATATATAGCAGCCTTTGTAAGCTGAAATCTTGGAGAAAGCCTTGTACTTGGGCCTTCTCATTGCTGGCTTATGGCTCTCACAGATGAGCTGCTGGATGCTCTGAGATTTGCCCTCCCAGTGTTTACATCCTGGTCATTTATCTACAGCACATACTCAGTAAAGTCCAGACAACATCCTGAGAACTCAAGTCTGAGTCTGCCCTTTTTGAACCTCAGTGAGCAGGTTGAAGGAATTGGGTGTACCAGTGCTGGCCCTACTGCTGACCCCAAAATGGGGCTGCACAGTGAGCCAAGCTCAGCCTAAAACATAGAGGGTGCCCTCCTCTAGTTGTGCACCTGGGACGTGGTACTGGGAAAAGGAAAATGTGAGTTTAAGGGAGAATTTATCTCAGGCCTTCCATTTCTTGGGTGAGTGCCCTCGCTTACTGCCACTGCCTCCGTGTCCCCTGATGTGCCTTCCCTTGAACTCGGTGTTGCCAGGAGGTGTGGGGCACCTCTACTGGATTGTGTCCCTAAGAAGAATCAAGCTTTGGAGGAAGAAATGCCAGTCCTGTGACTTTCAGGTGACTCGAGGTGACTGAGGAGATGCCTAGAGGCCTGCGGCTGTTGCCGTGGTGTCATCTGTAGGAAGGTGCTGTAGATGTTCTATTTGGGAGTCTCAGCCTTGGAATGAAAAGCGAGGTATTTCTAGACACTGGAGTGCCTGCGTAGATGGATGGGATTTTTCTTGATTGTTCTTTTGGGCCTAACTTTCACTGTTTTGGGTTGTGTCTGTGCTGTGGCTCCCCTCCCATGGAGCAGTTGTGTTAATGTTTCCCTGCTTCACAGAGTTGCTGCAGGGATAACCACATTGAAGCCTGCAAGGTGTTTGGGTACTGGGGTTATGTGGGTCATAGAAGAAAGGGAGAAGAAGTTGCTGTACTGTCTCCGAGACCTTTGAAATTTCATGCCTATGTCGTATGCCATAAAGGCACCTTAAATCTTTAAAGGTGACCTGCAAACACATCAGCAACAGCTACAAATGGACCCATTCTTCCACCCTTTGATCAGTAAAATTTTGCAGTCAAAGTTAATAGAAGTATAGTCAGGTCAAAAGAGTCTTTCAGTCCTTCATATTCCTTATATAAAAGGACTGGAGAGCTTCCTCATTCTTGCTATCTGTAAATCAGCACATAAAAATAAAGCGTGTGAAACTGAACCTCGATGCAGGGCAAGTCCTCCTGCCTTGGGTGGGAATTTCACCCTTCTGCTACAGTGCTGAATGTGGTCTGATGCCTTTCTGATAATGTATTTGTGGATCACCTTGAGGAGAAGAGGAGGAGTTATACAACTGTTCCCTCACAGTGCTGTTAGGAAGGGTCGGGCTTTGTCTCCTTTGAAATAGATATCAGGAGAGAGCTGCAATCCTGTGAAAACACACATTTATTTCTGAAGTGTTTGTGTATTGTGTGTGTGGTGCACATGAATAGAATTGCCACCTGTCCGAGGCTGATAACGATGATCTCGGGAGCAGTGGTCATGCGCTCCTTATTCTAGCAGTTTGCTGTATGAAGAATCCGTGCCTACAGCTTCCCTTGGTCTGAATTTATGAAATGCTGCACACAATGAGTTGCTTTACCCTTTGTGGCACTTTCTGAGCTTGCATAGATATGGATTTGTTACAGGTTTTGCTATAATGGAAACAGTGCTAGCTGTGGCTCATGAAAACCCTTTACCTTTTTTCTGCCTCGCTGTCTCAGAAAGATCCCATTAAGTTATCCTGTTCCTTTAAGAATCTACATATGGCACTATTTTCCTTTATAACCTTGGCCTCAGCTTGTGAGTGGGCAAAGTGACAAGATCCTGATACCCACGTGCTTTGGGCACTGAGTAGAGGAAGTGACTGAGAAACCTTCTTGGTGTTTCCATTGCACCCAGCAGGAAACTTGTCCTTGCAGTGGGGCTGCTGTCATCGTTTCACCCCACATAACTTTCCTTCAGTAGTTGCTGAGCCTTGCTAAGCACGAGGCTCATTACAGATGGACTCCTGTGCTTTGCTGTGCTGTGACACTGCTGATAGGGATGAGGATATGTAGGTATGCAAGTAGGTGGAAACTTTCTAATACATCATAATAGTAATAATAATAACGTGCACTTCTACTGCCTTGCAGCTTTCGCTAGAACTTCTGCCCACGCATCAGCCTACTTGGTTCACAATGCAGTGTGCATGCTAGACAATTAGTGGTTGATAATGAAAAATGTCATGGGAACTAGCAGGAAAATCATAGCTTACTCCAAATATATAATGAAATGTAATTAGCACAGACAGTAAAACAGACAATTTATGGTTTTTTTCGTAATTAAAAAGTACCAGTAAACATTCCTTTTGCAGGAAGCTTGGTATCAAATGGAATTAAAGAGCTATTGTCTGGAATAGGATTTTATGCAAAATTTAACCCTTGCAAAGCTGAATGGATTAAGGTTTTGTTAATTGCAGACTCTCCAAGTGAATCTATTGTGGCACTTCTTCCATTCATTCTCCTGGTCCTGGTCTGTCTGGAGGGGCCAAGTCTGCTAGCAGAATTGCTGTGAAACCTGCTACAAGCCAAATACCCAGCCAGATTCAGTGCATGTAACGGTGTGGCCAATACTTCTCTCCTGCTCTTCCAGACAGACTCTCCCCTGAAGTCATCTTGTAGTGTGGAGGTAGCTTTGAGGGAGAGGTTGGAGCAGGAACAGCATTGTAATGTCTTGTACTCCCTGTGTCTTCTGTCAGATGTCTTCTGTTGATCTCGCTTCCACCTCTGATCTCCTCTTTCCTAGCTTGGGGCCCTTCACAATGCACCTCTTGTTTGTTCTTAAGCAGTGTACGCAAAGGAGTGTGTGGAGTTATGCATGCCCTCAGCTTGCCGGGAGCGCAGACACTGTTTCTTGGCTTGCGCTCTCACCTGAGGCGACAGAATGTGTGGACCCACTGTGGCATTGCACAAAGTCGTCTATAGCGTTATTTCTTAGCTTAAAAAACGGGTACGTGAGTGGGAGACAGTCCTGGCTGAATGGACTGTTCATGTCCCAAGGCATGTGGTGGCCAGCTCCTTCCCTGGAGTTGGGTGCCCAGGGTTTGAACCAACAGTTGAATGCCTCACTACATCTCCTCTTCTTGCCCTCAGGTACAGTTTGTCATCTATTGCTGTAAGGCTGGACATTTTACTTGTATGAGAAACTCTGACACACTCCAGCAATGCTGTAACACAAGTGACCTGTGTGCATTTCTGCTGCTCTTCCTCCTCAACACCCTCCCAGGCTTAGACGTCCCACCACAAGCCAGAACAGAGCTCTACTCCAAATCAGTTTTACAATAATTTCCCAGGTGTAGTCTTAGCCTAAAGTTTCAAGTCTGCAGAGAAAGCCCTTCAGCTGAGGGTTGAGAGGAGAGCTGGGCCACGTGGTCAGGACTATGCAGGTGCAGCATGTTTTCCTCTTGATGATGGAGGAGCAGAGAGCCAGCATGCCTCCCATCGCAGAGGGATACGAGCTTCCAGCTGGAGTCAGGTGCACAGACTAACGTTTCTACCCACGTATGTGAGACAGTGCTCAGGTGCAAAATCACAGCCCTCCCTCAGAGATGCTGTGGCACAAACCTCTGGTATCTGGCATGGATAACATGGGGGAGAGAAGAGGGGACTTCTGCTTAAAGCCGTGGGACAGGATGCACGAGCTCCTTTGCCTTGTGCTGCAGAAGTCCCAGCCACCTCCTCGCAGATGGGCAGACCCTCTTTAGGAAAGGGACTCCGTGGTTTGCTGTGGGAGCCATCTGTGCAGGAGGTGTCAGTTCCTGCCAGAGCTGTGGTGGTCCTTCTGCGGCACCTTTCCTCTTTACTTGGTGCCTACACTGAAGGGAGGAGTGGTGCAGGGATCTCGGCCCTTGTAGGTAGCTGGCTGATAGTCTTTGCTGTTCAGGATGTATGGGGAGGGGTCTGTGCAGTCCCTTCTTACCTGTGCTCCCAAAACTTCTGTCTCTGTGTGGACACAGTTGTTAGTGCTTGGCTTTGAAAGCTTCCTCCTAGGATCTGCTGCTGGACCTTTTGTGAGCTCTGACAGGAGGTGCCTTTTACATCCCTTCCCCAAGGAGTAGGGGAGGCGTGAAGGCTTGTCCCAAGTCCTACGCCACTGCATTACTACTTTCTTGTTCCTCTGTAGCTGATCAGGAAACAAGAATAGACAGGCAATAATGCTGTTGTACCAGTCTGATATCCTTTAGAACAAGTGGATAGGAGCTGATAATTTGCCTCCAAACTTTCTTTCAGGATGCCTGGTCTAGCCAAGGGTCTGCTTTTTCCTCTAGGATTTTGCAAGGTGCTGTGCAGGTCTGCTGGAGAAAGGGGCACTTTGAGGATTTCTGCAGCTGGGGATCATGGAGTATATGGGAGCTTAGTGCTGGTGTGGCACAAGGGGGACCCAGAAGCAATCGCCAGAGAGGTGACTGTGCCTGTGGAGAAAAGAGCAGTGGAAATGTAGACTTGATCTTGTTGTCATTTAAGCTGCTGTAATTCGGTGCATATTTCTGTTCCTTCCTTAGGCTGGAGTGAGCAAGGTCAGAGCCACCTCTGGAGTTTGTGTAACCTGTATTCCTCTGGGTTCAGTCCCAGACACTCATCTGTTTTGCATGTGGGCTGCTGCTATGCATTGGTGATTTTTGTTTCCAATTGAGGCACATTGGCTTATATTAATTTAGTTTTTTAAAATCCCCTAGATCGTAGTCCTAGTGTGCACTATCAAGGCCGTAACTGGAGACAGTGTAGCTCTTCTAGCCTAAGTCTTTTGCTGAGTCAAGTCTTGTAAACTCCCAGTGGGATGTTTCACAGGCAGGGCTGGCTCTGTTTACATCCTTTCCTCCTGCTCATCTCATCTGTGAGCTGTAGCTTTGCAATCACAGGCATCCCTGGTGTGCCACTGATGCTGCTGATGTTTCATTTTTATGGGGTCTTTGACTCAAATTGAAGAACTGAACTTCACCCCTTCCTGGTGAAGTAATTACCAGAATAACAAGCCCAATTTTTTTTTTTGCAGATGGCACTTACAGTTTTTTGACGTGTGTGCCCTTGCCAACCACATCGGATGATGTATGTAGTGTTTGTCCCTTGTTTTGGCATTTTGATATGTGTGAGAGAGGTGAAATGGCTTTAAAAGCTTTTTGCTGGCGCCTGCGGTTTGTTGCAGACCGAGTGGTACAGGCAGAACGTGATAAATTGAAATAAGACTGTTTCCCTACAGTTTGACATAGGGATGTTGATGTATAGGGCTAGGTCGTCAGCTGGTGCAAATCCACTGTGCTTGTTACACGTGGCCAAAACTGACACCAAGGGAGCTAAAGAGAATTACCTGAGCTGGAGGCTGGTCCTTTGCAGCAAATAATGATGATTATGTAGTACAGTAATATACTTCTTAATTAAGGGTAAAGTAACAGTTTAACGAGGATCATAGGCTATGCATTAACCTGGTTCTTAGTAAATGTAATGAAGTTAGTGAGCACCATTATGGCGTCATCTGCTGGTTTTAGAGAAAATACACAAATTGCAAAGGAGGTGTTAGGGCCTTTTGCCTCCTGAGCTAATCCTCCCCGCAGCCTCCCCTGAGAATCTACTGCAAGCTGTGCAGAAATGGTTTATGACCAACTGCCCTTTCTTGGCTGGATCCTTCTTGCAGTATAGATTGAGAACGTCTTTCTTGAAGCTGGTGGAATTCTGCATTGATATGAAAGTTTATTAAAATCAGTTAGAGTCTTTCCTGTGTTGGAGTTCATCATGTGACAGAAATGAAGACCTTAATTGCAACCAAGTTTGGTGTGTAATGTACCCGGTTGTCGATGTCCTCAGTAGACTGGCCCAATGTGAATGCTGTATCCATTTAACGCAAGTCCCAAGTTCTGCTGAATTGCATTGCTATTTCTTCTGGGGAGAGGATGGGGAAGCAGAGCCATGGATACAGATGTGGTTAAACCACATCTTTCTCTGGGCCGTTTTTCCCACTTGCACTGATGTTTTCTTTCTGACTTTCTGTTCCTAGTTACTCCTGAGGCCACTGGGTTTTTGTCTGCAGTTAGAGTCTTCATTATCTTCCCTGCAGTCCTCTTCCACTTCATCAACAAGAAGCTCTGCTTTGAAAAGAGAGGTGGGCTCCCATGTCTGGAACAACAAGGGAGAAGAAAACACTACAAAGAAAAGTCCAGAGTTCATGAGGGCCTTGGTAAGTATCACAGTATTATACTGCCTTTGATGTACAGAGTCTTCTTGAGGCTTTGATTGCTGGGAGGACAGAGATAGACCCATTTGCTGTGTCTCGGGTTATTTGTGTGGAAAACAGCAGGGTTTTGGGTAGACTATAGTAACCTCCAAAACTTGATCAAATGGATATGCAATTGCTACTGTGCTCCCATTATCTTTGTTGTTTGGAGTAATCTCGTGAAAAATGGAGGGCAACGCTGGGGAAAAAGCACACTCCCCACTCTCTCTCTGTTGTGGGAGTGTTTTGTTAATCTGGTGAAGAGCAAAATCTGAGCAATTCTCAGTAACGACGCTGCCTTTCTGCTCACGAAGGATATGCCTGTCCTGGTTTTCTTGTAGTAGCTATTACACGCTCTTTCATGCATTTGTTCTTGTCTGGAAACATTATGTCTTGGGTAAACGCATGACTCCAGGTGTCAAAATAACTGGGAATTTTACTGTGTTACAAAAAAACCATTTTAATGTTTCTCAGCCATCAAAAATGCATCCATTCTGGTAATGGTGGTAACTGAGAATTCGTTAATTTCATCACACATTTGTTTGTAAATTTGCATGTCATAAGTGTATAATTATTGAAATAATCAGCCAAGAAGAGGCCTCAGAAGCCTCCCAATTAAAAGGTCTGCTTCTCAGTGGTTCAGTCTTAAAGCTAATTGTAGAAGAGCACAATCGCAAAGCATGGAGCCCCTGAGGTTTTTTTGTTGTATGTTTTGCCTTGCACACTGAGGTCAGCATAGCTGTTGCGAAGGGCATGATCTGGTCATACCTTAAGAGTCCAGGATTTATGGACTTGGATGCTTGGATGCCACATGTGATAGGAAGTCAGTGGGACTGACTGCTTCTTGCTAAACACATTAGTGAGCCAGGGACAGACACCAAAAAGTTAAAAGTACAAATTGAAATTATTCCCAGCCACCCCCCTCTCCATTGATAGTCCTAACTTTAATGTTTCTAAACAAAGACTATGGGTTTTTTTTTAATAAGTTTCCTTTGTTGATATTATTTTTGAGTCTCTCTTCCCTTCTCTTCACCTCCCATCAAGTGGTGTAAAAATGTGGCTTTTATTTTGGTTTTTAAGATGACACATCTCCCAGGAGTGTGTGGGCGTTGACATTCTATGGAGCTGTCACAGGCTATCATGTAAACATGTATTTGCAATGCTTTTTAAAATGTGAATTATTAATAAACAGGGTGGCTCGCTTTTTTTGTGTTTTGTTCCTTCCAAATTTTGAAGGACAAAAAATTGCTTCCCAGCTGACACACTCGATGGAAATTTTTATTTCAGACTAAATCTTATGTGTCTGAGTAATAAACCTTTGAAAACATGGGTTTATAATGGAAACACTAATTCAACTTTAACTACAGCTGTGCCGTACAAGCAAAATACCACACACATTAATGAGGTGCTAAATCTGATACGGCAGAGGAATGTGTTGTAATCATTAATTACAATGGAAGCTTAAAGTTGGAGCCTGCTTTTTCTGTTCAAGCAAAATCAGCTTGGCGAGTTGGAGCTAAGAGTTATTTAAATATATCGTCTCTATATTTAGTTTAAATTTCACCATAGCGTTTTGATACTTGTAAGGCCAATATGGAATATGCGTGTAGGAAATGCTAATGCTTTTAAAGGACAGCAGCATGAGAGAATAGATTAAACCCTGGGCTAACATAGTGTGTCATATGGCGAATGTAGAAACATGGAGCCTGAGCTTGGGCTGGGAAGCCAGGAAAGGCTGTTTCTAGCATGGCAGTTGCCTGGTGAGGGAGCTCTCCCAAGAGGAGTGTTGACAAGCAAGAATTTGTTTCAAATTCAGAATCTGACTTTGCTGAGTAGAAAGGAGCATGATGGGAGTGTTGGTAACATGTAACTTACTGGTTAGCATTCACTTTTCCTCTTCTCAACTACTTCTGGTGAGCTGTGTTTGTTACAAGGAGATCCTGATTCTAAAGACTCTGCTGTTCTTTAACATGTAACCCGCTAATGATTGTTCTTCCCAGTTCTAAGGTCTCAAACTGGGGAAATCTTTTTGCTTCTCCACACCTGGAATTACCAGTGGTTAGCACATATCTGTCTGCTATGACTATCAGCTTTATAACTGTCTAAATAGGAGAGAAGGCATTTTGCATTTTGATCCCTCTGGCATGACTATAACATCTGCAATAGGATAAACCCCAATTTGCAACAGCATAGGTAAATGAAGGCTGTAGCCTGAGAGCGTGTGATGTGCATGAGATGTTTCTCTTGTCCTCGGACCTAGTTGAGTTTTGAGTTATCTACTGATAAAAAAGAGAATTGGTATAGAAACGTAAGCAAATCTGTCTACTTTGCACTTTGCAGATGCACAGGCTGACATTCAGAAAATGTACTGTAAAGTGTCAAAGTCTTTTTTTTTTGTTGTTGCTTTTGCTTTTCTGTATAGAGCCTGACCTCAGAACAAGGCAAGTGACAGAATGAAATAGGTGTTTCCATTGTCATGGCTCTAGGATACATCTGGCTGGTTTGTTCCTAATTTAATTTTAATTGCACAGTTTGTGTCCTTATGAAAGGAACAAGATAAGGGAAAGATCTTTGTGAAAATGAAGAATTAATTGAAAACCTTTCAGGAGACTCCAGGACAAAGCCTCTTAATTACTGGGACACAATGGATAACGTTTTTGATACTTGAGGCTTTTGTGGATCCTGTTCTTGACTGCCTCATTGACCTTAGTGATGAGCCCATCTCTTGTGCTGCCCTGATCGCCTCTCACTCAGCTGCAGGAGTCCATTCACTGTGGGGGCAGGAACTCATCTGGACACAGCCAGCCTGTATTTAGGATGGACTTGGCACTGGACTCTTGGGACTCAGAGCAGGGTGCAAAGCTTGATAGAGAAGCTGGTAAACACATAACTGGTAGTAGGGTAGCACACAGTTAACTTCATGCGTATCAAGCTTGCTTGGCTATGCCCAAGCATGTGCAGAAGGAAGTGGTGGTGGCATGAAGCAGTCCTGAGCTGACTGGAGTGATGTAGAACCTTGATGTAGGTCATGTGCAGAATTCTTTAGTGACAGGAAGATTAACTACCACACCTCTAGCCTTAACGGAGTCATCTGGAGTGGTTCCTCACTGCATTGGTGATCTTTCAGGTGGTGGGGGACTGTGCATGCAGGTAAAATTTCCCCTTGCAGTACACCCCCATGCAAGGAGGGAGGACCTTCCCTCAAACAGAGGCCTGACAGATGTCACTGGGGTCTTGTGTGAGACCTTTTGATGCTGTGATGGCTCAGTGTCTCTTCCTGTACTGTGCATTTCAGGACCAGGAGGTGGTGATGGTGTTCTTACATAAGGTGTTTATAGTGTTGCTGAGCCCTTTGTTTCAAAAGTTCATGGGTGAAATGAACTTCACAGACACATGTGATGGTGATGGGCAAACCCTTGTGTAAAGAGCTGTATCTAACTGTGTGCTTCAGTGCTGTGACTCGAAAAAGAAAAGGACCCTCTTTGTTCTATACTGTAATCTTTTTATAATGATGTGACCTGAGACCGGGAAAGAAATTGTAGTTTCCTGACTGTGCTTTATACAAGACTATTCCAGTTGTGCCTTGCCTTGAACACTTGTTGTGATGTTAAGCATGTACTCCTGATATGTGAAATCAGCTTAAACATCATGAGGTTTGAAGAAACACTTTTTTCCATTTTTCCCTTTTGTCTTTTCAGCCTCAAGAGCGCTTTCAGTTCATGTTCCCAAGCCATTCTGCATAGCCACTGCTCTAGCCTCTGGGGCTAGCAGCACACTTAAAATAAACAGAGATGCAGTTCTTATATAAACCACTCATCTCCTGTAGCTGAGGCTTTAAGGAAAGCATCAACACCTACAACACTCAACAAAGGCAGGAATGTTAGTAGTGCTGCCTGGATGTTGACCTTGCTTTGTCATTGCAGGCCTGGGCCCAGCCAGGCACTGGGGATCCGTCATGTGCAGCATGTGGGACCATCATATGCTAGCAGAGGCTTAGCTTCATGTTTAGAAACAAGTAATGTGGGTGAACGTGACAGTACCAGTCTGGCGTGCGCAGTAGACTGGCTTCCTCCAACAGCGTGGTGAGTTGTGGAAAGCATGGGAATGTCCTCCTCCAAATTGTGGATGGTCTTTGTAACCCTGATGCTGAGTACCCAGTAGCTCTGAGGCTCCATTGTCCTCAGCAAGGTGCAGATTCAAAATGAGTCCAGGGTTATTCATGTCACCTAGTTGAGGCATGTAGCTCAGCCAGGGTGTTAGGTTCCTTGGCCAGCCAGTGGTGGGAGGGAGAGGAGCTCTTGAAAGGGAAGTTTCTCAGTGCCCAAATGAAGCCACTCTTCTAAATTGCTTTCTCTCTCAGTTGCCTTTATAGAGGCTCATAGGAAGAGTGGTTGGACATGGGACAGCATGACTGTGGCCACTGGTGCCTGCCCTAGACATGAGAGAGCCTGGTTTGTAACAAGAGTGAATTAAATGAGGGGTAAGAGTAGCTGAGGGAGCACTTCCGAAGTTGGTAGGGATAACTGCCTGCTCAGATCTATGGCTTTGAATTCTTTTAAATCATGTGAAACTAGGTCTGGTTTTCCCAGTGATTCATCAGCCTCCCAGTATGTCCAGCTGGACTCGGTGGTTGACTTAGCAGAAGTGAAAGGAGATAGGAGCTACAGACTTAGCCATGTGCACACAAAGATGGATAACCAGGAATGGATAATCATGTACTGCATTTGCCACGCAGGGCTGTGGTTCCCAAACAGCACTGTCTGCACTGCTCGATGGTGGTCCATACAGAGCAATTTCCATAGGCTCTGTAACGATGGAGTGTGTGTGTGGGAAGGAGGAGTAACAGGGACTGGGTGACTCCTCAAAATGTTTCTAAAAGATCTTCATTGTGTTAAACAGCTGGACATGCTCTCCCACTGCTAATTTCCATGCAAGTAATTGCTCTGATTGACCCTGGCTTGTTCAGTTGCTGCAGACTGAGTAGCATGATTGCAGGCGGGGTGGGGACTTGGTCTATTCGGTCTGCTCTAGGACAACAGCTTGACAGCACAGGTGGGTGGGTTCGGGTGGTGGTGTAAATTGGTGTTTCTCCAGCCTTTTGAACTCTTGATTTCCTTTCAGCTCTTCTCTCTTCACGCAAGCTGACGAACCATAGCCGCTCAATTACAGAATGTGCTGTAATTTCTGACTGCAGGTTTCTTCTTTCATTCCCCTAATCCAGTAATTACAAATGTTTCTCACTCCTTTACCTTGAAAGAGCACAGTTGCCACTACTTACACCACTTTTCTGGTACTCCAACGACCTGTGACTTTCTTTATGCCCTTTTTGTAACCCTCAGTTTGAGAAATATAAATAATTAAAGTTACTCATTGTTGCTTTTTGTACTACCACTTGGCACAGAACTGTTAGTTTTTTGTGTCTATGGTGACAAGTGGCTCTTTAAATGCAAAGGACCTTATTTTGATTTGGAGGATGTGACTGGCTTCAGTGGAGCGACTCCGGACTTACCACCAATGCCAAGGCAGAATCTGGCTCTCTGGTATATCCAGGCCAAATATTATGGTCAAGGAAGGTGTTTCCATTTTATCTCTCCTGCAAATTCCCTCAAGGTTTGTATTAATATTTTGGTGGCGATAGTATCTATGTGTGCAGTTACAGATTCCCTGTTTTGTGAGCGCACTGGATTTCCATGATACAAACACACTTTGAGTGCAGGAGGTCTTACAGTCTAACCAAAAACAAAGGTGTGCAGTGGTCAGCATAGGAAATCGCCATCAGCTCCTCAGCCCTGTTGCTGGTGGAGCTTCTGAGCATAATATTTGGATGCTGGTCTTCTAGGAGCATTTTTGTGCCTGAATTTATCACCATATACTCTGTATGGTGGAGAGACCTGGGTTTTTTGAAAAAAGCTCCACAGTTTTGAACAACTAATGTCACATTTGCATAATTCCTTTTCTCTTCTATCCCTTTCCTCTTCTCCCTATCCCACTGAAACTGTGAGGATCAGTAATTGTTGCCATTATTTTTGACAAAAGGAGAGCATGCAACAAAGGAACGGGAAGAAAGGAGGAAACACCACGGGGCTAAATACGCTGATCAAAACCACTTCTGTCATTTGGGTATCAATTTTTATAACTAATTTGGCACAGCATCACCAGTAGCGAGCTGCCTGCAAAGACATGAGATGATTTGAGACTGAGGAATAAGTCTGCAGGCTTCCTCTGCGTAGGCTAAACCCCGTGCAGCAGGGTGCATTGCTGTCTGTCTGATCTCACCTTTGTTTTCACTTCACCCTTTTGGGGCTTGCAGGACCAATGTGGTGCAGCAGTAGGTTTATTGCCTGTTGATTTGTAACCCGTGAATGTTTCCAGTGAGATGTGTGTAATTTATTGGCATAAACCATTAGATCTTCCTTGAATGCCCTGGAGTTTCTGAATCACCAGCTGAAAAGTATTATTACAAAGCACATAATCACTTGGAAAGTGCCTCTGTCTTCTCTTTTTTGCTTTAAATTCAGCTACATAAATAGCATTTTTATAGCACACAGGCCAAAAAGGTACCAAGACGTTCTGTCTTCCTGTTTTGTTTTACCTTAGGGAAACTTGGTCAGCAGTGATGCTCACAGTTGATGTGAACCTTGGGCACTGTCTGTGAACTTTCTTCATAACGCTTCTGTAAGAGGCTCCAATCAACTGATCAGCTTCAAGTGCACAGGCTGGTTTTGGCACTGTGACAATTTTAACTGGAAATACGGTTTCATCGTAGCAATGTTTGGTTATCTTTCACTGGGAGGATGGAAGGGCTTTGCTAGCATCTTGTTAAATATGATTCTGGCAAGTACAGGAGGAGCGAAGAGTCCAGATTGTTCCCAGAACCAGGATAGAGGATTTCTTGGCCCAGTGCTGCCGCTGCCTGCCTTCAGCAGAGTACATTTCTAATCTCCCCTCTGCTATTTTACATGTATGCTAATTGGGCTCCAGTCCGAAAGGCGGATCAGGCTCATTATAGTTTTCAATAGCTTAAAAAGAGTTATTAAATCATCTTACCCCTCCAAGCCCTTCTTACTTCTTCCTTTCAGGAACAGCAAAATGGCCTTGCCTTTTGCACAGACCCTTGATGTTCTGGGCATCAGCTTAGATTCACACCTTGTTTTAGGTCTTTCCTCCTAAGCTTGGAGCAAGGCTTCATGGTAGGTCTGTAACACTGCTTTTCCTAGGTGTCCACACAAATAAGGCTCCTGTCTATGGATATGATCCATGGCATGCCAGGTGGGCAGGAGGGGCTGATGCTCTGTGTATGAGATCAGGAAATAAAGTAAATCATTATCAATGGATTAATTAAAATTTCTGAGAAGTGGGGAAGGCAGGAATTGTTCCTCTGGGTACATGTAGTGTGGCTGTCTAAATTGGTGACCCAGCACAGTGCTCAGAGTTTCAGTTGTGGACAGATGGATTCAACAACTTGCCCAAACTGCTAAAAAAGCTTTTTGGTACAACATTCTTGGCAGTGGCAAAAGAAGTGCATCTTTCGAAAACAGTGATGTGACAAAGATGTCTTCTGATCTTTGGAAGCTGGGAGCAGATTTCCTCTTCTTGTGTCTCTACACGGGACAGTACATTCCCAGGCAGAGAGGTGAGGCTGTGGATTTCTTCCTCATCTAGTGTTTCAGAAATAAACTCTCACTTGAAAATTGTTCAGTTATTATATGCTGGGACACTGTTTTTAACCTGTGGTCTACAAGCCTCCCTGCAAGCAAGGAGTTTGGTGGAAAACTTTTGCAAAGGCCACACAAAAAGTGACTGAAGAAAAGGAAGTTTGTGCCTACGCTCTACAACAGTTTGAATAAGGGAAATCATTGTAAGAAACACACATCTGATGGCAATTTTTTAGGAGCCTGCATATCAAGAAGATTGAAAGACACTTTGCTAATATTACAAACCTCTGCATTGTGGTAGTGTTTGAAATTCTGCTAATAGTCTTCTTTTTTTAGCTATACAGTAATTGCACCTCTCAATGGGAACGCTAGTCAGGAATAATGATCCTATCAAGACAAGGGAATATAGATTGTAGTAAAGGTTATGATGGTTTCTGTGAGAGACTTAATATTGATCCTTTTAGCTATCTGATTTTCCAAGAGGAAAAAAAAAAAACAACTTTGAGTTAAGCAGGCGATTCAGTGTGAAAATTCTTGTGGTTAGTTTTAGAAGATGGAACTTGAAGTGAATTTGCTAAACTGTTTTTTTTCTCTCTCTTTTTTTGATGAATGCTTTTAAAAAGAAATGGATTTTTCTTTCCCACACATTTTAAATGCTCTTCTCAGTTGTTTTTTTTTTTTTAATGCAAGTCAAAATTGCTAAAGAAATCAAAAGTAAAAATCCGTTCTGTTGAAAAGGCCATTTTGTGAAATATATCATAAACACCACGTTAGAGCAGTGCCTGCTAATTAAGGGAGATAGCTCCTGGGAAACAGCAAGCCTATAACAGAGCTCAGCCCCCTTTGATCCTCTGTTGAGTTTGTAAAAACGTTGCCCGCCTAAACTTGTCTGCAGCTTGTTACACATTTTATCCATCTGCTGCAAGACCAAAAATAAGCAATTTATAATTCAGCTGAACTCCAGTTGTTCAGCATATCACTGACTGTGGAGTCTTCAGTAAGAGGGAGATGACAAGAGGAAAAGCCAAACAAAGGCTAAACAGAGTCAGGCACCCTGGAAATTGCGTTGCTTTTGCCTGTAGGGATTATATAGGCACTGGATTGCAAGTTGTACAGGCGTGTGGCAAGTGTTACTAAAGCAGTTCAGATTTTTGGGGTGGAATATACTTCAGTATCTATCCATTGTCTGTAAACTGAAATCAAACCATTTGTTGGGTTTCTCCAGCTTTAATCCAGACGAATTTCCAGGTCTTGCGTAGAATTGTGGATGTGTATATACACATGTGTACGCATCATGTTTCCCCCAACCTACTTACAGCAAGATGATCGGGACAACTACTTGGTATATGAAAGATGCAGGTTCAAGTCTTATTTGCCTCTTCGGATGACTGGGTGACCCCATCCAAGCCCTGCAGGTGACTGTTGATCACTGCTTTAATTCCATGACTAAAGTGAAATCTCGCTTTGAAAAACTCCCTTCGTCTTTCTAGCTGTGACACCGGCCTCCCTAATGCCAAGTCTCTTGTGCAGCACCGCGCTGTTTGCCCAAGCCGTGGTGCTGTCAGCCGCAGCATCCGGGAGAAGTGGGATGGCTCTGTTGGACCAATTGAGTGTTAGCTCTGAAATCTAATAACAAGAGGAGCTAATTATTCCCTATGCAAATATCACAAGTCTGTGTTCTGTTGATTTTTAGAACAGATCAGTGCTTCATTTTAGCACCCATATGTTTTATCTGCATTGGTTAGCTATCACTCCTGGATGCCTGCAGCCCTCCAAGGGCTACTGCTGTCATGTAGCTTGCTGCTGAGACAGAGGCAGAGCGTTATGAAGTCCTCCTTTCATCAGAAATCAGAGATTCATTTGCTGTTGCCTGTAAATAAATTGCAGCTTAAAAATGTATCCGATATCCAGTACTTACCCACCCAAATTTACCTCCTTCCATGCCTGGGAGAATCTCGCTGCTGGAAGTACCATCTCCTCCCAGTGACTTCTGTGGTGCTGTGACTTACCAGTAGCAAATCTGCATTACGCTGAAAATGTGTTGTTTGGAGTGTGTCATCAGTTTAGGTCTATGAGAGAATAAGTTGCACAGAGCAGAGAGGCTTCAACAAGGGCAGGGCTGGAAAGAGGAGAGTCGATGAAGGGAACAGCTCACCTGGGAGGTTACGCCATGACATTGTCTGTTCTTTGCCAAAGATTTAATGCGTGGCAGGGAGCATTACCTGAGTCCCAGCGGCTGAGCCAGAGGCCAGCAGTTGACAGGTAGGTACTGGAACAGTGTGTGCCCCGAGCCCAGAGAGTTTGTAACAGCCATCGGCTTTTAAAATGGCTCTAGTAACCTACATTCATTTACTGCCCTTGTTAGGACTTTAATTCTTAGTACATACTGAAGCTGATAATAAACTTGTTGGAAGTGTCTGCACTGTTTGTCAACATCACTGAACAAAATTATTTGGCACAGGTGTTTCAAGAGCTAAAGACCTCTTAAGTCACTGATCTCATATGTAAAGAAGCTGCTCCCTACGCAAGGCGGCATCTCCTTGTCCACCCTCCATTCAAAAATCCAAAACACTGGGATTCCCACTACATTTCCCTGGAGACCATTTCACAAGGTAATATACATTGCTGCTGAGCTTATTTTCTTGCTGCTTATACTGCATTTACCCTTTTATAGTTTGATTGCTCCTAGACCTCTAAATTCAGCAAGACACTGGTATTAATTTTTGAAGCTTCTTTTTGCTTCTTTTTAGTTGTCTTTTAGCCTAAAATCTGCAACTATTTAATTCTTTCTTCCTAAACCCATCATCCTATTTGTAGGTTTTTCCTTCATCTCAGAGTTCCTAAAAGAATATCTGTCTTGTGATAATGTGGGAAGATGTATATCGGGCAAAAAGGCACCTTAACTTTCTGCAAGTTATGTTTTTATTTAGGGTTTAGATGAGTTTTGAGAAAACATATAATACCGACATGATACCAACACTTTTGTTAACTCACTCCTGTTCCCAGTAATTTCATACCCATAATATTCCACCTCCTGTGGTGTGGGGGGTTTTTTTGTTGGGTTTTTTGTTGTTTTTTCATTTCTGTGAAGGGCAAAACAACTCTGGGTTGTGTTACTCTGTGAGCAGAGAGGGCTTCTTCAGAGCCTTTCTGGAACAAAGCATTTGAGATAGTTGTCTGCCATGGGCTGGTTCAGCATGCTTTAGGCCTGTCACTTTAATCAATCAAAACATAATTCTTCCCAGATTCTCCACCCTTCAACTTCCCCATCTGGACATGTTAATGATAAGGGTGTGGTGGAAGTCAGGGCCAGAAGATTATTTGAGATTTTTGACTGCAGGTTGTTTTGTCCTTTTTTTACCAGGTCTGACAGCTGTAACCAGAATGTGCGTGCTTCAGAAAAGGTACTTCTGCTCCAATGTTCTATGTTTTAATTTTTATATAAGGTTTAGCAATTGAATGAAAGCTTTCCAGATCTCTGTAGGAATATGTGTAATTTGTCCATCATTTCTGGATTTCTAGTGGTATTCTCAATGGGTAGAAGTCCTTTTTCCATTTCTCCTCTCAGTTCTAGACATCTTACGTAGATGGTGTGTCGACAGGTGTTGATGGACAAGCAATTTACAGTAATCTCTTATGATGCTTATTCTGTAGCTCCCTGAATTGTAAGTGACATGCTGGCAAAGCTGAACAACTGATCACCAGATACTGGCATAGTGTTAAACATGGCTTCTGAGGCTGCTCAGAATTTCCTTCAGCCACTGTCTTCTTGGATGTCTCAAATATATGAAGCTATCCAACAAGCAGGAGACTCTATATCTGCTTCACTGCTGAATTTGAGTGGAGTGGGCCGTAAGTCAGAAGAAGAGAGGAACCAGGACTTAGAGAATAATGGAGGAGTTTATGACGATTATTCTGAGGAATCAGATGATGAACGACACCTGGACCTCTGGGATGAGGAATACTTGTATCCTAGAGAAGATGGTCACATTGGGAGTCCTGATCTTGCTTCACAAGCCCTTCCTCAGGACTCTGACATGGGTCTGCAGAGGCAAAAACGGGTTAAAAATACCAGCAGCTTAACAGAGCAGTGTGTTGAAAGCACCAGGTCTTTGACAGCCAATGGATCCTACTGGATGAATGAAGATCTCCAGCCGCTTGATCGGCTTCCTACCATCGCTGAGGAAGAAGGTGAGCCCTCTATGAGGATGGGAGGCCATGAGCACAACCCCAGCACGGGTGGCTCCTTAAAAAGTAATAATGACAAGGCAAGTTCAGCAGGTAAGCAGCTAGCACGCACCCTGACAGTCTTATCCAGACGTCTCTTTTCTGGTATTGATTTGATTTAGTTGCTAATCTGCTCATTATGTTCTCTGTTGTCTTTGTTTCCCACAGCTAAAATAAAACTCCCCAAATCCCACAGAAAAATCTAACCTTTCCTCTTCTGTTTCCAATTCTTCTCTTGTTTGTGAAACTAATCTCATTGAAATAAGTGGAAATCTCCAGGGTGAAATGCTGTGTATTAGAAGGTAATCAGGCCATATTGCTGTAGCAAGGAGTATTTTGCTCCCCCCATGTTTTGTTTCTGGTAGCAGGACCCTTCAAAGGGAGTGTTTAGCCTTAAGCCTTTGCTTTGAGAACCATCTGCCTTTGCGTCATTGCTATTAAAGATATATATAATCTCAAACCTTGTTTCTTTGTGCCAGGAATCTCAAGATGTTACTGTGCCATGTGCTGTGAAATGCTGTACTAAAAAGCCAGCCATATCTCATGATTTTATGGATGAAAGACTCCCAAATCGCTTTCCTCCCCTCCCACCACCCCCACAGGCTTTTCAAACAAGACTGAAGAGGACAGGAGGCAGGAGATTATGGGAATGAGAAGTGAATTTGATATTTTCAGTTTTAAATAGGTCTGACTATGACTTCTGATCATTAAGTGATATGAACAGCTTTTCAGGTGATTGTGTTCAGGACTGAATTTCAGCCATGTGACTTGTACTCACTAAATATCACCGTAAATGTGGCTGGAAGTTACCTGGGTCACAGAGGACTGATGGAGACGTATACCCCAACCACAAGCAAGAAAGCTGCAGTCCTGCTGACACCATCCTTGGGTCTTGCTGGGTTAAAGCTGCTCTTTACGAACATCCTAGGAAGGGGGATAAGGGAGGAAGGGTGGACAGGGCAGGGGATCTACAATATGGAGCTGATGAAGAACTTGAGACTCACTGAGGATCTTCAGAATTTGGCTTCAAATATCTAAATTCCTTTTTTTTTTTTTTTAATCAGGCAGTATATGCTCTTGAAAATGTTTGTTTTATAATGACCAAGAGCTTTTCATCACTCTTGGCTTCTAGGGAAGTCTTACATATTTAGCCATTTCTGTGCAGACTGCGGAAGATCAGCCTGTTTGTTTTTGTATTTAATAGGAATATCAGACTGAGAGGGTATAAACCTTGATGGTGTTCTTTAATAAATGTTAAAATTAGCTCTTTTCTTTATTACTATTCCTCACACTGTTATGGCCAGGGAGTAAATAATTAAAAAGAGCTTTTGGTCTAGCTGTTCTGTCTCCCAGACTGGGACTGCTTGTTTCATATTCAAATGAATGAATGCCAGTTCTCAGGTTAAGCACCCCAGAGCTGTATCTCTTGGAGCCCAACCTCTGACCTGTACAGATCCCGTACCTTCTGGTACCCCTATACATTGCCTGTGCAATATCCTCCCCACAGGGTTTGTTCATAGGCACCAAGTCAGTGCTCCAGGGCTGGATTTACTGTGTGTGCTTGGATCATGTGTCCAGTGCGTGCACAGATGCCACGGAGCAGGGCATGTACTGTCCTTCCAGGGAGTGCTGGGGCCATGGATCCTCCTGGACAAGTGCTATCTAGGCACAACCTTGTCTCCTGTAGGGCCTGTACCCCCAAGAGGGGCTGTTAGAGCGATTCATGGCAAATCTTGGGGCTCCTCAGAGTAGGCTGGGGAGCAGCCATGTGCTGAACGCATTATTCCGATGGTGGCCTCCAGATCTTTGTCCTGTCTTTGGACTACACCCTTGCTCACAGTGGATGGGAGAAAAGGTGGTGAGCTCTCAGGGAAATGGGGGCCAGAATGGGCTGCTGTCACTGTCAGAGCAGTTTCTCACTGCAGTCTTGTCTGCAGGGACATCTGACAAAGAGGGTCCTTAGGAGCATGTGATGGACCAGGTGAATTTTCATGGTGAGAGACACATAGAGTGACAGTCAGATGCCAGAGTAACCCATCACTGCAGCTAAAGGGGAGGTTCACTCTCCCAGCTGAGAGCAGGTACTGATCAAGTTGCTGTTGGACTCTCAATACTTATTGGCTTTCCTTCTTAGTAAGCTGTCTGGAGCCGTAGCGGACTGGAAGGCTGCCCTTACAGAGCTCCCCAGCACCTACATTGCTGCTGCCTAGAGCTCTCTACTTTCACACGAAGCACTTCAGAGGGCATTGCATAGCTTTTTACACCAGAGGGAATGTCACTGCAAATGCTTTCAAATAGTCTTTTATCTTTTTATCTCTGCAATGCACTGCACAAAGGGCCATCCAATGGTCCCAAGACTTTATAGTCATGAAGTTGGCTGTTTGAGAGTTGGAGGGCTGGGAGCTGATGCCTTTTTTCTCAGAGCTATCTAAGTTGTACAATAGGAGAGAAAGTGCTGAACTGTGATTTGAAAATGTCTTCCACAAGGTCTTTGATGTGGAAGAACTCGTTTTGCTCTTCTAAGTGACCCTTCACTTCCAAAACACACACATGCTCTTTGTATTTCATTTTTCAACTCTTTATTTCCTCTTTTCCCTTTAGATTCATTCTCTAACATCAAGAGTATGAACTCTTCTGATGGTAACCTAGACATGCAGAGAGGCTGTAATACCCTGGCAACTTAAAATTTCAGTCATGGATTAAAATGATCAAGAGAAGATGTTTGAGGTATCCTTATTTCTGTTAGCTTTATTACCTAACCCTAAGTGGCAATGTAAGCGAGCATATGGACTTGCTGACATTCAGCAAAGGTGTTCAGTAGCATCAATATTAGCTTTGAATATTTTTCCTTCCATTTGGCATTTTTCCCCCATTTCTGCAAAATACATGTTTCCTGTTTATCCTTATATTCTTTTCAGAACATTGCATCTTGACTTTATTTCACTTAATGTACCATATTTCTCTCCACAATAGAATATTTTAAAGCTAAATTGGCACAAAACAGTAGCAATGCTGAATGCTTTTTGTTGCCATGGAAATATTTCTGGGCACTTACTGAAGACCTGGTTGCCAATAGTAATGTAACAGAGAAAATAGATATGCTTCATTTAGCAGCCACTGGTGATTAAAGAGCCACAGAAACCCGTTACAAGGTCATTCCAATATATAGTTTATTGGGTTTGGGGGGAAAAAAACCCACCAACTATAGATGAGAATAATTTTGTTTTAAAAAAGATGCAAACCAAAATCCAATAGTTGTTCCCCACTCTTAAACTTAGAGCGCGCTTCTGAGATTAAATAAAATTGCAGTTAAAAACGATCATTACCCCTTCTCCTTTTTATCAAATACGTTTTTGATCACATTTTTGCCTCCTAGGAAATGTTTCCTAGCTCCCAGAGTAGCTTTTCTGAGGCCCCAAAGCAGCACACACATTATTGAAAACCATTTTTAGGCTTGGGGATCTAATAAAGCGTTTGAGCAATGAAATTCTTGGGTTCTTAAGTCAAACGTCTGTTAGACACTGTGAGGCATGCTAATCAGCAGGGTGCAGGTTTGGCTGCCGCTGAGTCCTGGTCTGTACTTAAATGATGCTAGTAATGTTGTGCCAAGGTTTCAAACAAATGCAGGGAAAAGTTTTTCACTTTGGATGCTTTTGATCTACAGTTTAAAAACGAGGAGGTAGTTCAGCAGGAAATATTGCAACGCCAGGTGTTTGGTTTAAGAGGTTAACGATGGAAAGGCAGACCCTTCCATGCATGCAGATCCCTGCCACCATTTGCAAATCATGTAGTTAGTTGTAAATTTTGCAAATACGGATGAACTTTCTCTTGCAGCTTCCTTGAGACCTTCCTTCATTGTCTAACCTCAGTGTTTCTGATAGAGAAACTGTCTCCCATCTGAGACCAGGGAGAGAGCAGCCTTTGCATCCCCCCGCAGCTAAGATACTGCTGCTCAGCTGACTGGGGGTGGCTGGCGAGAGTGTGGCTGCCAAATCCATCATTGCACATTTGGCTTAAGAATTGAAAAAAGCAGTGGAGCAATAAGCCACTTCTAAAAGTAGTGCACTGCAAGCAGAGGGATAGAGCTGGCCAGTCCATCTGCTTCCCAGCCTGAATCTATAGAGAAAAAAAAAGTAATAACAAAAAAGGTGAAGAGCAGCAATAATTGTGCCATGAATGCAATGGCTTTAGCCCACTTCTTCCTCAGGGCCCATGGGCTTTGCAAACAAAAAGTCAAAGTGACCATTAAGTTAGCAGTTTCAGCAGACACTGCTCTGAAAAGGCATGGGGACAGACACACCAGCAGAGCTGAGTTCTGAATCAGAGCTGAACTATTTTTGCACTGTGAGTTCTGTGATTGAAGAGTCTCCTGAGCTGTCTGACACTGTGTTCATAACACTAGTGTAATTTATAGGTGAGCACTACACTTAAACTGCATGAAGTCTTTGCAGATTTTTTTTTCCATCAATTAGACAATCTCAGCACTAGCTAAAGATTGCGTTTCGGTTGTACTAAAATAATTTTTTTGACCTTGGAATACTAGGAAGTTTCATGTCCTAATAGGAATCTTGTCTAGATGGCTAGATAGTTATCCTCAATACATGTCTAAGGGGAGGCATGCCTCTGAGGCTCTGGGAGTTTTTAAAACTAGAAAGCACTATTGCATTTACTTACGTTGGCCTCCAGCTTAACAGGGGTCATTGATTTTTGCCAGTAATTGCTGTAGTAGAGGAAATTATTCTTTCTGCTGTATATGAGCACTCCTGACCTCAGTAAATGACCCTTCATGTGGCCAGGAATTCCTAGGCAAGAAGTGAATTTTCATTAGGTCCTGTAAACCCATATAGCAAAATATACCCGTAACAAAAAGCTGTTCCTTGTGTGATAAATAAAACTTCTGCTTGAACCTGAGACTAAAATAGATAGATGGCCAGTTTCCATGTAAAGATCCTAAGTGTTGATGAATTTTATCACCTGTCTGGCTGTGGAGCCAGCCAGTGCTCTAGCCAGAATGTAGCCCTATAAAAATCAGTGCCTGTACTCAAAGCAGGACATTTAAAGAGGCTACGCTGAATCAATAGCACCACTAGGACTGAGTGAAGGAAAGCAAAGACAGACAGTGGACACTTCACAGAAAATACTCCTCGCTGCTCGAGTGGGAGAGAGCGCTAACGTGACTGAGGATATGCATCTGCTCTCTGAAGAATGCGGTATGAGTCCGCAGCTTTCTGACATGAAGTGCAGACGTGAGTTTGCATTGAATGCTTTCTCTCTGGGAAATTCAGAACCACTCAGAAAGTGTTTGTGCACAGACTTTGTCTTTGTGAAGGTGGTACCATGTTCCTTTTTATATTTAAAATACTCCTTTGCAGTTCTGTCTTTTCAAAGTCTCAAATTATAAGGGATCTTCATCCATGATGCCAAAAGTAAGTGGTAATGAGAGTACACAATAGCCCTGAAAGGAAGGTGGATTGTGGTATATCAGCTTTACAGCTGGGGGAATGAAGTCAAAGAGTGGTTCAAAACACAAATTTTCCAAGGGGCTATCATTGCAGGCTCTGTCTTGGGCCTGTCAACATTGCTGTTCATCCTCAGTTGGTGATTTTAGACACAGTATCTTTGTAAGCCCACAGCAGATCAGTAGTTTGGGTTTTCACCAAGTTCCTTGTCTGGTGGGCAGAGCTTCCTTGTGCCTAGCTCCTTAGGGGGCGTGAGGAAGGATGCTCTGTTCAGGACTACTTGTCATCTGCTCTTGCCATCTAGAAGGTTGCATAAGCTGTATGGAGAAGGATGTATTTGAGAGGAAGAAATGGATTTTGCCATTCAGTGCAGTTACAGAACAAATTGTGTGTGTGAGCCTGTGTGTTTGTGCACGTATTTTCTGATCCACTTTTGCTAAGTGGCATCCTCTTCCCACTCCCCATATGGCAGTTGCGACTCTGTCTTCCTCTGGGAAGGTTGTTTAGGACTCAAGAGGCTTAATTTACCAATAAACAGCATCTTGGCAGCATCTGGGAAGTGCTGCCTCTCTCCTAGAAACCCTGCCTGCTCACCTTCCATCTCCTACTACAGGCGAGGCAGGTGTGAATGATCTCATTGGGTTGTGGTGGAGGTTATGTGCAGGCATACTAGCAGCACTCTGTGCAGAGCTGGAACATAGTATTTCTGTGTGCTGATACAAACAGTAATACTTTTTTTTTTTTTTTTAAATGCAGTTGTTTCTAGCGTGGCCTGCTTTGTAGAAGGCTACTTATGGAAACCCATGATGGCAGGCAAATGCTTGCAGAAGGGAATGACCATTAGGACTTTTGGAAGCATGGATAATCCATCTCTGTTTCCTCCTAGCCTCTTTGCATTGCTAACAGCACAAAACCACTAATGTAAGCTCATATGAGATGGGATCACTCTGTCAAAAGGTGAGTTGGTGTTGGTCCTCACCTCTTGCCAGATAGGGGTGTGGATATGACTTCCTTGTGCCCGGTCCATTTTTGGCTGTTGTAATGGCCTGTTGGCAGCAGCCATCATTTTGAGTCTCCTCATAGACTCCTGAAAGTGTTTTAGTAACCAAGGGGGAAGACTGCAATGCAAGAAAAGAGGGAGATTACAGTCATGGAGGAAAAAATGTGCAGTTTTATAGACAGTGAATGGCATTGTTGGGCTGTGTGGGTCTTCCAGGTAACGAGGAAGGTGTGGTTGGGCTGTACCTCTGCAGATGCTGTTTGTGTGATTCTCATGCAGTCTCCTCCTCCTGAAGGAAGGCTTCATCAGTACCCATTTGCAGACCAACATGAATGACTTAGGTTGAATCTTAAACCAGTCCATAGCAAAAACTGTAGAAAATCCCTTCTAATGACCAAGATAATAGCTGGTGCTGTCAAGGCTTCATCACCCTACCTAAAAGTTCCCTGATGCTCAGGCAGGTGCTCCCGCTGTCTAGAGGGCTCAGTATCCATGTGAGATGAAGCATCCCTGGAGGGACTCATTGCACTGGGCATGAGTGCTTGCCCACACAAGCCAGGCGCTTGGAGGCATTTCTCTCCTCAAGCTGAGGGAAATTCAAGCCTGTACAGTCTATACGCAGCATAATCTGTGTGGGAGTATTTTCCAGCAAATAGTATGAGAGTGGTGGTGCTGGAGAGAAAGCCCTGAATTTGGATTAATGAGAGCACTGAGGTTTGCTGAAGCTCTGTGTCGCAGGGTCAATTTTGGGGTCTAGACTTATTGCCATAAATAATGTAGCTATAAAACCATTGGCCCTGAGGGTGCAGTTTTGCAATTGTCAGTAGCTGATGTAAAACTGCAGCTGAGATATATTGTCCTTCCCCGATCACACAGTTGTGCTACTTCCATGTCTGGCCTCAGGAGCATGCCACTGTGTGGTGAACTGGATGAGCTTGTTGCTTCAGCTGAGAGTTACCAGCCCCTTCCCTATTACTTTTGTATCAGGTGAGTTGGCCGCATGATTGCTAAAACTGAAACAAGGGGAAGAGGGGAAGGGACGGAGGACAGGATTGTCCCTTTTGGGTGACAGCTTTGGTCCTGAAGGCATGTGAGTCTTGTTGCACCACATCCTCACCCACTGCTGCTGCTGAAGTCTGTGACTTTCCCAGGGGTGCCATGGAAACGGTGGTGTTACAGCGATGGTAAAGGGGGGCTGTGGTGAATCACCCTCTGGTTGCAAACAAAAAGTTTCAATTAGAAAAATCAGAGGGAAAATAAATATCTGCCTTGTTGCAATGCAGTTGTTATCCGTAGCAACCCCAAACAAATATCTTTGTGAGGGAGTTGGTTTCCACCCTGTTAATCAGCAAACAAAGACTTGTGGGTGTGAAGCTAATGGTTACGGTGTTGGGTGCTAGGAATGGTATGTAATCAGCGTGCATACGCTGGGTCTAGCAAGTTGTCAGTGTGGTGTAGCGAGACCGTGCTTTGAGGAGGAGCAGGAGTCAGTGTCCTGGGTTTCCTGGGCATTTCCTCGGCCAGTTGGATTTCTGCTAGGTGGAAGGACATTTTCTGGAAGAAGCTAGTGCCAATTCAGAGAAACTTCCTTGAATGTGGTGGAGAGAGCTTACAAAACGACTCCCTTGCATTAGAAAGAGAAGTGCGTATCCAAGCCAAGCAAACAAGTAGAAGAAGAGGCAGTTGATGGGGAACCTGAAGGAATTCAACCCATTGTTGTGTGAAAGCTACCAGGAAAACTGTCATAAAAATAATGCTTATAAAGTGAAAGTTACTTTTTGTTGGAAGGAAAGGACAGTGTTTCCTAACTCACTGGCTATAGGGATCTAGCAGTTTGTTTAGTTTCCAAGTCCGTGAGCATTTACAGCTCCACACCCCAGAGCATACACAGCTACACCTGTGCCCTGCGGTGTCCCCAGCGTAGACACAGCATCTGCTGGCAGAAGGTGCTTTTCTGCCTCTGCAGCTGCATGTTTTCTTCAAGCAACCTAACCTGGGCTGGCAAAGGGGTGTAGGCTGACTCATGGATGTAACTGCATCCGCACCAGGGGTTTTCCTGGCTTAGCAGTGTCTCCTACAGTGTGTAATCTCTTCACTTTTCCACAAATCCTGGGCCTGGGCTAATGAAACCCAGTAGCATAAATGAAGCCTGACTCATGTTTACTCCGCATGTAAAACGTAAAGTAGGCGATTGGGAAAATCAGGGATGATTGTGCTTCTGCTTCTTGGCTGCCATTTCCTTTAGCTATGGAAGAACCTTAGGCAGCAAAGTGAGAGTCAGTTTGAAGCTGAATCCCGTGTTCCTATTTTTAAAATGGAAATTTGGGAGTAGGAAAAAAGCAACAGGAAACGATGTTGATTTTCGTGCTGTTTTCTGTGGGCAGTTCCCTATTTCTTTGCACAGCAGTGTGCAGAATTGGAGTTTATTGCTCTGACTGCTGTATTGTTCAGCTATGGAGGTGCTTGATGGTCAGAGCCAAATAATGACTTGTTTCTGATTACTCTCTAACTTTTTTTGTTTGCTTTTTTTTCTTTTTGTTGGAAGTGTCCCCTGATATGAAAGCTGTCAAGTTGTGATTCTCTCTGCCTGCATCATATGCAAACACCCAAGTCTGTTCGCCTCGGAGAGCTCCCAGTTGGTTTGGTCATGGGGTGAGGACAGATGAAGAGGTAGAGATTGACATGTTGCAGAAGCAGGACGCTGTCACTTGTCACTCAGCAAAGAGGGGTGGGCTTTATGTTTACCACTGGGCACTAAATGACTCCCTGGCTGGTATACCTGCCAGAAACGGACAAAACCACGTGGGCCTGGCTGCAAGGAGAAAGCCCAGGTGAAGGCTGTCTTCTGCTCGTTAGTAAACGACCAGTTGGTGTTAGTCAATGGTGCACGGTCACTGGGTCACTGTGCACAGTCTCTGTGTCCATAATGGCATGTGTAGAAACATGGGTTTAGTGTATCACAGCGCATTCTCTGTCAATTTTAAGTACGCTTGAGGTCTAGGTGGATGTTTTGGATTTTGTTTCTGTTTTATAAAAAGAAGGAGTTTGATGATCTGATTGTATCTCCACATAGTTTTGAGCATAAATGAAGGCATGGGGTACTCTCCTCCCTAGTCAAACCCATCAATAGGGTAGTTGCATTACTTTGTATTTTTGTTTGAACTCCCAGTTCAAATGGCTGACAGCAAGAGTGAGAAGATGACTCCAGATTGAAGACACTGCAAATCAGAGCTGTATGGGAATTGGTAGTAGGAACTCCACATGGGTTACCAAATGTCCCCTTTACAAAATGTTCCCCCTTTTTTCTGAGAAGCTTTAACATATCCATTGTTTGCAGCAGGCCTTTCCAGTTTTCCAAAAGAAAAGCCCTTTTCTTTCTGTGTGTGGTTCTGGGTTTTGCTGAGTTAGGAGCCGTTGCAGATCACTGTTTCTCTATGTCATCCTGATCATGAAAATTTTAAGGCCAGGCCTGTGTGACTGCTTCTATAATAGCAAAGAACACAGCACAGAGCACTCCTGGGATCCTCCGAGTATATGCATTATGCATAGATGTACTGATATTGTCTTTGGTTATATGATCAAATACATTTTTTTTTTTGTATAGTACTTCTGCTTCCTTCAGGCCTTGGTGATGCTCCCATTGAAACTCTCACTGACTTCTGTAAAGCAGAATCAAAATCTTTAAGAAGAAAGTGGGCACACAAGGGCAACATTAAATGTATAGAAAAGCAGAAATTTGGCATTTGCGAACTTTTCATTGTTCAGCCAAAATGACTGTTGTTTGTTTGGTTTTGTTTTGGTATTTTTTTTTTTTTTAACATGCAGGCAGACAGGATGCATGCAGTACATCTATATTTT
Source organism: Mycteria americana (assembly GCF_035582795.1). Classification (NCBI taxonomy): domain Eukaryota; kingdom Metazoa; phylum Chordata; class Aves; order Ciconiiformes; family Ciconiidae; genus Mycteria; species Mycteria americana. The sequence goes on along the minus strand of NC_134369.1, from coordinate 66,858,677 downwards.
ACACCTACACTATGTATTTTATTTGGTAATTTTTTTCCTTGGATAAGCTTTGAGCAAATGATAAGTTATTCTTTATACTTGGTAACACTGCAGAGAATTCTTGAATTATTTATTTCATGCATTTTAGCTGAGTGTATTTGGATGCCTGTAAGCTAACTTTGTAACTGATTGGGTGTTTGAAATTTCTGAATAAATAATAGTAGTTTGAAATACCTTGCCAGAAAAAGAGGTCACCCTCCTTCCTCCCCCACTGTCTCCTCTGGGGAAAAAAAAATAAATCCTACATGCCTCCTTATGAGTGGTGGGAAGTTGATTTGTAAAACAGTTGCTGCATAGAAGGAATTGAGTTGAAGTTGCTAGAAATACGTATATGCTACACAACATCTGCAGATCTCAAGATGTATTCATTATCTTTCCAGAATTTAGATTGTAATTATGGGTCCTTTATTTAAGTTTCCATGGTGATACAGAAAATGTTTCCCCCTTGTCCTTTCCTAATCAGGACACTTGTATATTTGAATGGTGAACATTTTTCTCTCCCCTGGGTAAAGTTAGTTTTATTAATACAGAGGTATTAAGTTGACACAGAGCTGTCTGCTGCTCAGGCAGAGATTCAGCAGCAGACATATCAAGCATTTGCTACAGATTGCCTAGTGCCACCGTTTAATTAGCCTATATGCTTCCAAATGCTAGTAAGAAATAGCATCCTGTGTCATAACAAGTGATGCGGTCATGCTTTGGGGATTTGTAAAGTGGAAGCCAAAGTCAAGCGGCCAATAATATATCAAAGCGGGCCAAAGTCCTCCCCTCCAGCCCTTCACCCTTCCCCTTCTGTCCTAGAAAAAGGGCTCTGCTCTCTTTTGCAGGGAGTTGCACGCAGGTCACCCAGGGAGTGCCCTTATAGGAGCGGTCCAGGAGTGCTGGATCCCCGTGGCCTTTGTGAAATTTCTTGTAATAACCAGAACTGTACACTACGTTCATGTGCATTTATTTAAGTATACAGCCTCGTGCCCCCGGACCCAGGATTTTAATGTTACTGTTGTTTTAGAAAACGGTGAAGGATGTGGCTTAATTGCTAAAGATGATATTTTACTCAGGATTTTTAGCAAGCTGTTTGAGTGAAAAGTGGACTTTTGTTTAAACTGGGATAATTTTTAATTTTTATCTTAAATACCCAAAAGATGTACCCATATAAATAGAACTTACCAGCATTTGCTGAGCATTTAAATTAATTTTGTAGAGGTTGCATGAGCTTCAGGTATTGAATTGACAACACAGTTGGCTGAAAAGGAATGTTTAGTTTTATGTGTTTTGATTATTTGAATACATCATAGCACATTTAAGCTATAGGGTTGTTGCAGCTTGAAATAATTTTTACTTAAAAAAAATTCGACAAAACTTATTTTTAACAGCTTACATAAAAATAATAAATTTTTATGATAGCTGGTCACTGACCATTTACAAACTAACATCTAAAACTTTTTTCATTTTTATCAGAATAGGAACACTTAGCTTTTTCCTCCAATTGAGAGCAATTTTCTAGAAGGAACAGCAGGCTTATTGTCAAACTGTGGCAAATCAGACCAGAGGGTCAAATCTACCAGCGTGGCAGCATGGAAGAAGCTAGCTTCTGCTGGGCTGGTGGTGGGAGCAGTTTGCTTCAGTACGGCCAGCTTCCTTGCCCTGTCCTCTCTGCCTGAGGAGTTGAGTGCTGTCTTCTGTGCAGCAGGTAAATTTATGGAGCAGTGACAGGAGCTGTCATTAAGTTTATACTGCAGATTTTTAATAGACCTAACACAGTGTGTAAAAGCAGGACTGAGTTTCCCCACCTGTAGCCACGTGATTACTGTAAGAGAGATTTGAGGTGAAAAAAGGTGCTTTCCCCCCCCAAAACCAGGCAGTGTCACTGAGAAAGCTGCCCGCCGCCCATTTGTTCAGCTGCTCAGGTTTGCCATGGCAATTATCAAAGCGAGTCTTGGCAACCATATCATATACTTCATGCTTAAGAGCAAGCAGTGGACCAACCACACTTGACAGCTGGCTTGTTCACACATGTGTACACAAACACGCACGTACACACCGACTCCCCGTCGTCCCCACTGCTCCCTTCTCTGTGCACGTTGGTGGGTCAAAACGTACTGCTGTTGTGCTTCCTTGATGCTGATGGCAGGGAGATCAGCAAAATGCCTCTGCATTTTCATCCTGACAAAGCAAGGCCAAGTATATACAGTATGTATTGAACCCTCCTTCCCCCATCTGGTGGATATTCACGCACTAATGAGGGTGCAGTCATCTCATATTCAAAGCACGTGTTGGTAGCAGGAGGGGAAGGCACTCACAGGGACGTGCTCAAATGCGTATCTTCACTTTTAAAGGTTAGAATTTACATTGGTCTCCTGAGTTCCTCTGCTGCTGGCAGATGGAGTCAGCAGTGCCTGTTAGCCATGTGCCGTATTTATGTGTTTATGGTATTACCCAGAGCAGGTTACGTCCGAATTGCTTTTTCTGCACAAAAGAAGTTCCCTCTCCTTAGCAGGAGCTGAAGGGGAATGGAAGCATGACCAGGTTTTCAAGTCCTTTGCTTACTACTTTGCCTTTGCACGTGCTGATGATTTTACGAGTGGTTCTCTGTGTGTTGTGTCTGTCTTTGTGTTCTGCTCTGTTAAATATCTTCTTTTTTTTTTTTTTAAATAGGGTAACGTGCAGAGTTGGGCAAGGTCTAATAATATGTAAATGTTGCTGATACAATATGACATTCACAGGCTTTTCAGAAGTTGAAGAAGCAGGTGATTCTCAAGTTTATTCCCCAGTCCTCCCTAAACCGTTGGTCCCCTTTTTGTCCCCAGAAGGTCCATCTGAGAGCTAGAAGCGTGCCGTGTCATCTGGCTTCTTGGCCAAGGGCAGCAGACTGTCTAAAGCCCAGGTTGTGTTTTTCTCCCAGTAAACAGTTACAGGGAGGATGAAGAACAGACGGCATCTTCAGGCAGCGATGATGTGGTGATTAAGCAGTTTGAGATCTCTGTGTCATACTCACGAAGTTTTTGATCAGAAGTATCTGAAAAAGCAACACCAGCAGGCGTGGAGTGTAGACCCAAATTCAGCCATTTGCTTTCCAGCCGTGAGGAGTACAGTACAGAGGTATCTGAATGCAAAGGTACTGTTTGCGTGAAATAATATTAAAGAAGTTGGAGTCTTCAAGATCTGTAGCCTCAACATGGAGAGGTTCTTTTGTTGTGGAGAAGTCCTGAATCTTGCTTTCTCTCTTACTAAACTTGGTTTCCTTATTGGTTACCTGCAGCTCATTTCTAAAATAGAGGGAAGAGTCTGGATCCAAGCCCTGCTGAAGTCCATGAAGATCTTTCCATTAACTGTATATGGCTTTTGAATTCTGGCTCCTAATCCACAGGGATTTTCATGGATTTTATTGCCAATTTTGCCAGAGTAAAGGCTGTGGGACTTCATTCTAATTATTTTTGGTCTGTGCCACTTAAGTAATTTCTTTAGCAAGCCCTTTAGCAGAAGTTGAATGTCTCCTTTTGTAACAGCTTTGCAAACACAAGGTGAACAGTGAATGAATTATGCTGTATCATTTGCCAGCACATATGCCAAATGTCAGGCAATGACAGAAACTAAAAATTTATGGCACAGAAGGGAAGAGTTTTATGATCTTCTATGGACTAATGTAATGACTCTTTTATACAAACAGAGATGAAATGCATTTAAAAATGTAGCTACTTACAAAATTGGCCTGAACACATTCTAAAATCTGGAGAAGTTCATTAGAGGGAAGAGCCATGAAAGCGCCTGTTGTTTTTTGTTCCGTAGAATGCTTTAATTTTGAAATACAATTGCTTGATTTTGACGCACCCTCTGATTAGAGCGATCATTTCAAGATAAGGCTCTCCATCAAACTCTTCTTCTGGCACAACATGGTGCAGAGTTGCTCTTACTTTTCTTTTCAGAGGTAATATTAATAATGTTTAAATAGCTGTTCAGAAACTAGATGAAACCAGATGTTGAGGTCTGCTTTCACTAAGACATTCGGTTCTCTGCCCCGTTCCTCACTAAGCTCAACATTAGACCCTTCGTTACAAACAAATGCCTATAAACTAATCCTTGGGTATTTCAGGTGTCCTTCAAACCCCGAGAGGCTTCTGAGGCATGTAGAGCTGCTGTTACTGCGTGTACAGCAGTAGTTACACACACCCACGGCTCCCAATATGAGACATTTATTTGGGAGAAAAGCTGAGTGGTTGGGGTAAATCCTAGATAACCCCACACCCTGCTACCCCCCAGTTGCTGGTCCGATAACTCCATGTGTTCGAGAGTCCATTTTGGCCTCTAGCTGGTGCCGTGATCACAAAACACAAAAAGGTTTGTGTGTGTAAAGCCATCATTGTGTCCCGACAGTGTATCAAACACTGTTTCAGCTGAGCAGATCCTTTCTGGGTGGGAGGGATGAAGGATCTTTCAAAAGTGCTGAGTCCACATTGGGATCATGGCACTTTCAGACCTTCTTTAGACTCTGCCCAAGACTTCTCTTCTCCTTGTGTTCTCTTAACAGACCTTTTACTCATATAGCTGGTAGTTTCCTTTTCCTACAGAATCAGAAATCTATAACAAACTTAGGCAATACAGCAAAGTTGAGCACCTTGGAGAGCCCTGAATAGCTTCTGTCCCACTCAGCCTTGACATATGGCAAAGTCTTCTCACATCATGTTCTTACATGAGATTTTCCTTGACCCTCTGTTTCTGTTATCAATGTCACAACAATCTCTGCTTTGGACTCATCTAGCTTTAACTTTTCACCTGTTAAAAATCTTTGTAGTAACCTGAATAGAGCTTGGAAAGAGGAGTGCACATTGCAGGAAGGAAGTGTTTGGAGGGTGCTCTGGGGAGCTGAATGGCTTGAATGCCAGCTCTGCCCACAGCCTCTCTGCAAATCACCCTGTTAATAAAGAGCCTGGTTTAGTTCTGGAAACATGGAGTCTTCTCAGGCTATTACCCAGCATGTGGTAAATTAAACAATCTTGGCCTGATTGCATAATGTCACTTGAAATTTAAGATCCTTTTTCTCTTTAACCCCTAAAATTTACAAGCCATTTTTGTTTAGATTTATTGTAATTAGATAATTATTCTGCTCCTTTGAGGCTCTTCTAGGAAGTTTTTTAACACTTTTTGCTGGTTAATCTCAAAATAACCAGGGGCAGAAGCACTACTTGATCTCCCTGCATCTGGTTTGGTTCAGTGCAAAAGAGCACGTGGTGCTGGGGTACTGCAGAGTGATTTGGAACTGGGGCTGTAGCAAGGGCTGGGCAAGAAGTTTACTGCCGTATGAGGACAAATATACCTCAGTCCCACTAACTCCTATCTCTGCTGCTGTTACTGTCTTTCAGGAAGAGGGGTTTGAAAATCACTCCTAGTAGCTAGGAGGATTTCAAGTCCAGAAGGACCTAGATCCATGCTGAAATCCTTTCCTCCTCTGGACCATGTTTAAACAGGTTCTTAACTTTCAGAATGTGTTTATATACAGTCTAGAAGAAGGGATCAAATTTCTTTATTTTGGAAAATCACAAAGACAAGACATGCTTTTTCTTGTAAAAGCACAGTGATTCACTGCAGTCCACAGAGCAAACATTGCCTCAGTCAGCACAGGTAACAAGCACGCATTAAATTCTTCATCTGAGTGTTTCTTGCTGTTCAATGAACTATGTAGTGTTAATTTAGCAAGATCTACTAGGCTCCATCTTTTAACTCTGGCAGTGTGTTTTAGGAACTGATGAGGCCTCTCAGGAAATTTCTTTAGCACATTGTAATGCTTCCTAGAACTGAGAGATTGTGTATCGTTGAAAAGAAGAAATATATTGTACGTTAACCAGGCCGTTTACCTGCCAATGTGAGGGGGGACGTCACAGTATTTTCCAGCCTGATTTTCAGTGTTTGATGTGCTGAGCTTTCCCTGTATCTTTGGAGAGAGGCTTCCATATCCCCGTACCTGTCAGAGTTCTATTTGGAGGTGATGCTCATCCTTTCATTTGACAAAAGTCACAGTTTCTTCATAGCTAGTTCTTCAACCTTGAATACAGACTTTCCTGATTTGTTGGTGATTTCTGCTCCCCAGTATTCCCTTTGCCGCCTCCTTGGCTTGTGGACACATGTGACACAACAGGGAAAGGTCGGGGACAGGACTGAAAAAAACAGCACTCTTTTAGTGTACAGTGCTATCTGACCTTAATTTTAGAATTGGCTGCTATTGCTCTGCAGGGACTCTTGGCTAATTAAAGTTCAGATAGTTAGATAATGCTGTCTCAACGTACATCCGTGATGCTGTGTTGTTTATTCATGTCAGGTATTCATAAGACAGTTGACATTTTCTTCCTTAAAGATCTCTCAGGTAAATTACAGGCATTTTACTGCTCTGACCTTTTCCTTTACATGAAGAACTTCTGTTTTGACCATTTTTTGTGAATATAATCATAGAATCGTTTAGGTTGGAAAAGACCTTTAAGATCATCGAGTCCAACCGTTAATAATGTTAGACCATTAATAATGTTAGAACGGATATAATGGGAGAGGTGTAGTTGTTCTAGTCTGTATAGTTGGGCTATTAACTGTAATGATCCTCTAACACTGGTATTTGTAAGTGATTATCTCTTACCAAACTACTTTAAAGAGAAAGCCAGACTGTTTCACTAAATGGTTTAGGTGAATCACCTTTTCCCTTCCTTTCCCTGAATACTACATTTGCTTTCCTAACACATTCATTTTGTGCCTGAGTCTGAGAGAGATGGCTTGCTCTATTAATATATTTCTGGAGTTCTCCTGTTATGAATAGCCTTTTATGGCTTTAATGTAGTTTTTGAAAATTCCTCTATTATTGATCTAGATATTATCCCAGCAGGAGTCAAAACCACAAGACAATTGTGTGAGGATAATTTCTTACTACAGTAGCATTTTATTCTGAAAGCCTGCTGTGTGGTGTGTGCTTTGATGGATGACCCACTGTTTAAAATGTGTATTAGACATTGGCTTGCTAATTAAATGCCTTAAGGAGCGCCTGTACCCATTCAGTCTCAGTAAATTTGTGGAATTTATGTTATTTTATTTCTTGCTTACGTTCTTATGTTTACTTTTTTTCTGTTTTCTGACTTTGTAGAGAAGAATGGGAGTAATGGCAAAAAATCAAATTACTTTCTACCCTCACTCAAGAGTTTCAGCTCAGGGCAGAGGCGAGACAATGAGGGCTCTTGGTTTCAGGACTAGGTCTGCCAGATGGGAGGATGAGGAGGAGAAGAGGTGGGTTTTTCATTTCAGAAGGGAGTGAGAAGAGCACTCACCTGGAATTTGAGATATCTGAATTTTGATCCCTCTTTCCTCCTGAAGGACCGTCTCCTACATCTCAGAAGAGGACCATAATTACAAAGCTGTGAGGTGCTCTCAGACTTCTCTGTTGAAGTGCCCTTGCTTGAAGCATTTTACTGGGAGGGAGAATGTGAGACCATTCATAGTTGAAGAAAGGGGATAAAGTTATTCTCCTAATCTCTGAGTGGTTAAATTGAAAGAGCAGCCAAGGAGAGGGGCGAGGACTTCCTGCACACCTCCAGGAAATGTTTCCTGAGTATAATGCCCATTCCCTTTGTTGTTTGTTTTGGGTTTTGGTGGTTTTTTTGGTTTGTTGGTTTTTTTTTTTTTGTGGAGCAGGTATGAATCAGAAACACCATATTTGCTGCTAAGGCCAAACATAGAATTTCTTCTACTCAGAAAGATTTGGCCTTTTTGTTCTAGACAGAGCGATGCGTAGAGAATCATAGAATGGCTTGGGTTGGAAGGGACCTTTAAAGATCATCTAGTCCAACCCCCCTGCCATGATCAGGTTGCTCAAAGCCCCATCCAACCTGACTTTGAACACTTCCAGTGATGGGCATCCACAACTTCTATGGCTAACCTGTTCCAATGTCTCACCACCTCATAGTATATATCCAATCTAAATCTACCCTCTTTCAGTTTAAAACCATTACCCCTTGCCCTATCACTACAGGCCCTGGTAAAAAGTCTCTCTCCATCTCTCTTATAAGCCCCCTTTAAGTATTGAAAAGCAGCAATAAGGTCTTCCCAAAACCTTGTCTTCTCCAGGCTGAACAATCCCGACTCTCTCAGCCTTTCTTCATAGAAAAGGTGTTCCAGCCCTCTGACCATTTTCATGGCCCTCCTTTGGACCTGCTCAAACAGGTCCATGTCTGTCTTGTGCTGGGGGCCCCACAGCTGAACACATTACTCCAGGTGGGGTCTCACAAGAGCAGAGTAGAGGGGGAGAATCACCTCCCTTGACCTGCTGGCCACACTTCTTTTGATGCAGCCCGGGATACGGTTGGCTTTCTGGGCTGTAAGCACACATTGCTGGCTCATACCCAATTTTTGATCCACCAGTATCCCCAAGTTGTTCTCTGCAGGGCTGCTCTCAAACAATTCATCCCCCAGTCTCTACTGATATTGGGCATTGCCCTGACCCAGCTGCAGGATCTTGCACTTGGCCTTGTTGAACTTCATGAGGTTCACATTGGCCCACTTCTCAAGCCTGTCAGAGTCCCTCTGGATGGCATCCCTTCCCTCAAGTGTATCAACTGCGCCACTCAGCTTGATGTCATCTGCAAACTCGCTGAGGGTGCACTCAATCCCTCTGCTTATGTCATTAATAAAGATATTTAACAGTACTGGTCCCAATACAGACCGCTGAGGGACACCAGTTGTTACTGGTCTCCATTTGGACATTGAGCCATTGACTGCACCTCTTTGTATGTGGCCTTGCAGCCAACTCCTTAACCATCGGATAGCCCATCCATCAAATCCGTATCTCTTTAAATTACAGACAAGGATGTTGTGTGGGGCCATGTCAAAGGCCTTACAGAAGTCAAGTTAGATGATATCTGTTGCTCTTCCCTTATCCACCAATGCAGTCACTCCATCGTAGGTGGCCACTGGCTTAGGCAGGCAGGGTTTGCCCTTTGTGAAGCCATATTGACTGTGTCTAATCACCTTCGTGTCATCCATATGCCTTGACATATCTTCCAAGAAGATCTGTTCCATGATCTTAATGGGCGCACAGAGGTGAGGCTGACTGATTGGTAGTTCCCAGGGTCATCCTTTTTACCCTTTTAAAGAATGGGTGTGAGGTTCCCCTTTTTCTGGTCACTGGGGGCGTTGCCTGACTGCCATGACTTTTCAAGTATGATGGAGAGCAGCTTAGCAACTACATCAGCCAGTTCCCTCAGGACCCTGGGATGCATCTCATCAGGTCCTATGGACTGTGTAAGTTCAGGTCCCTCAGAGGGTCTCAAACCTGATATCCTACGATGGGTGGGACTTCATTCCTCTAGTCCCTGCCTTGAGGTTCAGGGACTCGAGAGATGTGGGATAAGCAATTGCCAGTGAAAACTGAGGCAAAAAAGTTGTTGGATACCTCAGCCTTCTCCATGTCAGTTGTCACTAGGTTCCCTGTCTCATTTATCAGGCAGGGAATGAAAACATTGATTCATCTAAACCAAAGCAAACTAATCATTTTCTATTAAACACAGTAATCAATACTATTTTTTAAAGATTTGAGTTGGAGACAAAATTTGAAAAAAAACGATTGTTCTATAGTAATGACCTTCTTGAGAACGAACCTGCAAGTTTGAGAACGAACAAGCAGGTGGCCCTGCTGGGGCAGGGGGGTGGACAAGATGACCTCCAGAGGCCCCCTCCAATCTCAACCACTCTGTGAAACATTTAAACCCCAAATAGCTGTGTTTGCAAAGGAAGTCATTCTGTTTTCATTACTGTCATCAGCTGTCTGGAAGCACAACTTGTTTTCTTTCACTGTAACTGCTCCTTGCTTATTTGAAAGAGATGGAGGTAGAATCTAGCTCTTTGTGTTCCTAAAGCAAGGCCTGGCATCAGATGCATTAGGAGGAGGAAGGTCGCTGGTTTTCTTCTGAAAGTGCTTGCAGAACACATTCAAGGCCAAATCGTGATGTTATTTTCATCTGTGTCCCTGCACCTGTAATTATCTGTGTCGCTCCACCCGGAGAGCTCTCACTGATGACTTCAAGTAGAGAAAAGTGCCCTGTGTTCAAAAGAGAGACTTCAATGGTGCAGAGAAGGAATCTGTGGTCTGAACCAGAGAATATTATTTTATTCTCATTAATGAACCTTACTTTAGCCCATAGAGTAAGTGTGTAGGATTAAATGAATTAAAACTAATAAAAGCAGGCAGGAAATTAAGGAACACATCTCTCCTCAGCTGCCTTTGGGACAATTTAGCCCAAACATGGGATTTGGAGATTCCTAGTTGGCTTGTGTGGCTGGGCATGCACACCCAAGCTCTCAGGGATGGGTGATAGGTCGTGGTGGCACTCCGTTACCTCTGTGAAACTCCTTTCCTCACCAGCACCATCCCCTTGAGGGCAATGCTAACTCCTGTCCTTTCTTCCTCCTTCTCCTGCACAGAAGGAAATTGCTGATACCTGTTTATCAGGCCTATGCTGTGCTTTTCTGTAATTTGTCTGACCTGTGTTTTCATGGAAGCAATTGCTTTGGGGCCTCAAAGGCACTTGAATATCCCAAACACTCCATTGATAATTGCATTTGGTAGTTAACTTCTTCAAGGAAAGGCAACCGGTTTCTCAGTTCAGGATGGGGTGAGAAACAGCCATGTCCACTCCATCAAATGCTGATTTATACAGGATTTGTTATTTTACAAGTTCAGTGCTGCAGTACTCAGAAGTAGAAACTGTCTCTTGCATACGCTGGAGATGGGGGGGGAGAAAAGAAGGGAGAGAAAGGCACTTTTTGGGAGGTAGAGGGGGAGGAATTTATTATAATCCCTCTGAAATTATTTTCTTGCTGAATATTGTTAGATCTGGATGGACTAAGCCAACTGAGTTACCAAGACGACCTATCCTATCCTGAAGATGACCATGTATCTGTTGATTCAAGAACAACAATTGAGAGTAGGGGAGCTGGGCAGCGTAAAGGGCCTAGGATGGAGTCCAGCATTGCTGATGGTGTTAGCCAGCAGGCCATGGAAGGACGTTTGGAAATGGAGACAGCATTTACCAACCAGGGATTTGAAGTAAATGATGCTACTGACAGCTCATCGGCTTGGAGCCCTGAGGTATGGTGAATTGTCATTTATTACACATGGTGTAAACTTTTGAAGGATATTGGGGGCCAAAAAATGTTAGGGGAGAGATGAAGTGCAAAATTGATCAGCACAGGACAAGAGAATGCTACTCCTGTGTGCTTGAACATACACCCTTCTTTATATGTTTCCCCTTTTTCTTGTTTTTTACCTCTTGCTACTAACACTCATTCAGAGAAGCTGTTTTATAGCTTGATTTCTGACTGCAATCTTTGAACTGAAATTGGAGCCATTAGCTGCCTTGGCAGCATTTACTATCATTTAGTAATGGCCTAGGGCTTTGTTACTGGCTGTATGCGCAGGGTGTGTGTCTAGGGACATGGGGTGTGGTTGCTGGGTCAGATCTGTGCCTCTTTTTCTGTGTGGTTTCTATGGCTTAGACAATGGGAAACATCTGGAAAGCTGGAGGCAACTGGTGGGGGTGGCCTGTGACTTGGCCAAGTGACCATCACTCTGGTCCCCAGTGATACCAGGCATCCTTCCAGGGAAGGAGAGAGCCTGAGAGCTCCTCTGCTTTGCCTTAGTTCTGTACCTTTATTTGGAAGCCTCAAGAAAACATTACAGATTTTAAGGCATTGTAAACACCTGATGACTTAGCATCCCCCTTTTCTCTTCTAATCTTTCTGCGTGATGTGTTGGTTTTCATTATTATTTTACCACAAGATTAAATTTCTGAAAAAAAATCAGCCTGCATCAGACATATTAAAAGAACAGCACAAAGGTCACATCTTCTGCCTGAGTTAAGAGACTGTTTTTCAGCTGTGGAAATTAATACCTCCCTCACACTCTGAGCAACAAGGCTTTGAGGGAAAGGTTCCTTTCCTCAGTGCATGCTGCCTGCAGCCAGGTAAAGAGATGGAAGGCAGCTCCTTGGTGCATATGCTCCAGCCCTAAGGGATGTTTTGAACAGCATTTTGGTTTGCTGCACAAACCAGTCCCACAAAATACCACACAACACATATGAACTCTGCACGGCGGCAGCCCTGCCCTCTCTTTGCTGTGTGCCTCTGACACGTACTGTTTGTCTGCCCATCTGAGGCTCATTTCTCCTTTTCCACATTTGATGTACATTGCCATGGTTCACATGTGCCGCAATGTCTCCAGTGTCCTCGTATCTTTCTTTGGAATACATCTCTCATTTTGCTCCTGGTATCTACATTTTAAAAATGCAAAGAATGGTTATAGCATCAGGGGGCAGATATGCCCAAGTCCCAGTTTATCTACGACAAGCAGCTTCTCATCCAAAGGTATTGTGTGGATTAATGAAAGACTTTTTATTGCAGGAACTAAATGTTCTGACATGCCAGAAATGTCCAAGCGCTATTATGCTCCACTCAAAGGACCTCTCTTTAGAGACAAAAATGATAATTTTATGCCCCTGCAGTGGAACCACAAGTACCATTTCAAGCCTTGTCCATAATTAGCTGCTCTTTCAGGTTTCTCTGGCATAAATGGACTTATTTTACCTAGTGAAGTGGATATTGGCTGTTCTGAATGACCGGGTTAGACATCCAGTATCAATCAGTATACTTGGCTTGACATCTCAACAACTGTGCTGGGAAGAGGGAAAGAAAGAAATTCAGATGAAGTATCTAAAACCCGCACTTTCCTTGGATTCCGGTTTAAGTGTCTGTATAACCAATATGTTCACAAAGGGCTTGTAGCCCCAGCTGAACTCCGAAAGCCAAGGGAATTCTGTCAATGACTTCCACAGAAAGAAGATTGAGCATCCGTAATATTTGTGTGCTGAAAACCTGTACAGGGGTGAGTCCCAGATAGCACAGTGCGCTCTGATGAGGTCTCTAAAGCTTTGTTGTCCACAGAAAGGTCACTGCCACAGGGTTTGGCATTTCTCTTTCTCTCTCTGCCTCCAGTTCATGCAGTTTTCTCTGCAGTGGGTGTGGCCACAGCTATAGTAGCACAATCTGAGATTTCCTGAAATCCAGATCCTTTCTAGCTGTTCTGTCAGAAACCAGATAGCTGACCTTCAGTCTGCCCTATGCGCTGCCAGAAGATGAGATATTCAGCCCTGTTGGGGCAGGAAAGTGCCTCTTGGATCTTCGTACCTATGGGTTTATGATGACGCATGGGAGTTTGCATTCTCCAGCTCAGGCACGTAGATGAAAGCAAAGTTATGCCGCAAGCACAGGTGTCTCCGCACTTTAGCAGCAGTTCTCAAATGTGCCTTGATTCCATCTCTTCAATAGCAAATGCACAGATGAAAGTGGGGAGGGATGAACATGTGGAGGGAAACAGGAATCAAGCGCAATCCCATTACATTGCCGCCTTAAATATTATCTCATCAACCAGACAGAAATAACTTGACAGCTACACAGCAGCACTTACATTTGCATAACATCACGTTCTCTCCAGGCAACCTGGCCTGCCTTGCATTGTTGTCTTTGCAGCCTGCTGTTCATACAGAAAGCCATTTTTGTGGGCAACCAAGTCGTTTTGTGTGCTGTCCAAGCAGTGATTTTTCTCTCTTTGACATTATTCTTGCAAGACATATGACAGCAGGTCTCCATCACTAATGTGCACACGTGGACTTTTGTGTTCACGTGCACGAATCCCTTAAACACCTATGAAAATATGAAAAGCTGGAGCTTTGCATGTCATGGCAGATGAATCTGAGCACTTGAAAAGTAGATTGACAGGAAGTAGATATAAATTTTGAGGTTTGTCTGAGGTCTTGTTTGAGACGCATACCACCCTAGACACTTCTGAAGGGAATTACATCAGAAGTCCTGTGGCCCATCATCTGTACTCTAAACAATAAGATTCCTACGTTGAAAAGAAGCGTTACTTGAAACGCGAAAGAAGATAAATGTTTGACGAGGAGGGTGACTCAGATTGCTAGTGATAGGCCTTAACTCACCTTCTGGCTATTAACTGAAAATCTTTCCCTAGTACAGTGAATACTCATGTTTAAATACAAATCACTGATCACTATAGCAACCCCTTTATCACATGAAGCACATTCTAGCTCTAAGATAGAAAAGCACTTTTGAACAGAAAAGCACACACCCACTCATCAAAAGGTAAGGTGAGCATCCATGGTTTTTTATCTTGTTTTATCAAGATGATTTTTGTTTTAAAAGTAGGTAAAAGATGGTGTGTGAATTGGTCTGCACATGTTTTGATTGTTTATTTTGAATTTTTATTCTGAATGTATTAGTATCCAAACTGAACAGAAGGAATAGATGCTTCTCTTGGGAGATTTAAAAGGGGAATAAAGAATCAATATGTATTTAATCAGACTGTTTTTCTTGATTATCATTGCTTTAGCTGTAGGAAAAGTATTGAATTATAGGGTAACATCTAGAAATGGAATTTCTCTTCTGCAAGAAATTCTGACATGGTGATTTCCCCTCCCATCAAATTGAACACTGCACTTACTTTTTTTAATTTCCAACAGATCAAAATATCAAAAAAGTCAGCAGGTTTGACTGAATTGTTTGATTTCAGTAATGTAAAAAAAATCCATTTTGAAAAAATTCCAGCGTGTATTCAAAGTAATAGGTTAGAGTTGTTTTTTTAATCAAATTAAACCAAAAAGTTTTATTAATGCCTCAAAACTGACATGAATGAAATAAAAAAAACCCCTTTGTTTAGTTTTTCCCTATGTAGAATTTTTGCAAATTAACAGTCTCCTGCAAAATGCTTAAATACTGGTGAAACTTTTTGTTGGAAATGTTTCAACAAGTGCTGCTGCTTACTAGATTGTATGGGGAATAGTACGCAAAATCAGGCAATTAACTAGCACTGGCTTTTCAAGAAACAGTGGGATCTTTATTTTGCAGAGCAGCTGCCTTCACTTGCAAGCACAAATGAGGAGAGTAAGTTTTTTTAAATAGAGTTGGGATCACAGAGGCAGTTGAACTCCAATGGAGGTTTTACTTCTTCCTTCTCTTTGCAGGAACATGATGAAGTGAACAGTGTACCAGGTCATCATGGTGCTCATGAGCCCATCTGTAAATGTGGTGATCTAGATGTCATCTTCAACTATAAAGCCTCAAGTCAAAAGCTAGTAGTTACTATCTTGGAGGCCAGGGATATCCCAGACAAAGACCGCAGTGGTGTGAACACCTGGCAAGTGCACACAGTCCTGATGCCTAGCAAGAAACAGAGGGGTAAGACAAGTGTTCAGAGAGGACCCATCCCCATGTTCAAGAATAAAATTACCTTCAGTAAGCTGGAGCCAGAGGAGTTAAGCAGCCATGCCATTCGTTTCCGCCTCTATGCGGTGCACAAGATGATTGGAGAGAAGATGATGGGAGAGCAGTTGTTCTACCTGAGCAACATCAGCCAGGAAGGGGAAGTGAAGGTGACATTGGTCTTGGAGCCAAGGAGTAATTTGAGCGTAAGTTTGATGAAAGAAATATGAAGTCTGTAAAATTGTTCATCTGGTGAATGGGGACCAGCTGTACCTGATATCTTTCATTCAGGGCTGTTAGGATGCAACTGGTGGATCTGTCCTACTGTCACTTAAAAGGTTATCAGTTAGGGGAAGCACAGGGCATGTCTTCTCTACACAAAGCTATGCCTTATTAACAACGGCTCAGCTAGCAAGCTTACACAAAATCATGTAGATGTACTACATCTACACAAGCCGTTCAAATGCTGTGCCACGCAGAAATAACAGGTTGGTCCTGGAACCACCAAGGGTAATTACATCTTAATTTCAAAAAGGACAGTAGTTCTTGTGCACCGTTACGTTGGTGGACCTGTACTACTGCCAGTACGAGAGCTACCTCATTTGGCACTAACTACTAGCTTGTGGATCTCTGCGTTGTGCAGTTTCCATGTTACCAGAAATGCTTAGTAATGTTCCTTTTCATGACAGATGGGAGTGGAGAGGTGGGTCATGTGAGCAGGAACTGGCTGTGCTGCTTCACAGTCTTCCATGCACATCACAGTTGTACCCAGCTCTGGCTATGCCAATCAATTTGTGTAGATGAGCTCTGTCATGAGTCATTGTCTACAAAAAGCTCAGTGAGAGGTTGTGCACACAAAATGAATAAAACATCATACTCCGGGTGAAGAAGGGGGTAGAGAGAGCATCATGGTAGCAAGGAGAGAAAGTCAGAAAATACACAGTACATGACAAAAAAAAAAACCCAAACTGCAAAATGCATTCCATCCAAAAGTCATTGTCAAGGAGATTTACTGTGCATTTGATGTAGTAGGATGTATGCTTATCTCAGAGGCTTTGATTTACACTAGTGATAACACATTACGCAGAGTTCCTCATCCTTAAAGAGCAAGTTCAGAGATGTGTTTTTATAAAAGTGATGTTCTGATTCTTCTGGTGCCCCATAATAATTCATTCTTAGTCATTGTCATTTCTTAAGAGAGATCTTAATAAACAAGGCTACAAGATATAAATTAAGGGGAGGGTGGTGGTGAATGTCCTGATGAGACTTTCAGTGCTCTTTCCCTGCAGAGTGCAGACTCTCAGCTTAGTCTGTCAGCAATCTCTCACAGTGATAGCGCTTCTTCAACACAGTCCCTGTCGCATGGAGGGGTGCCAGAGCTGCTCGTGGGATTGTCGTACAATGCCACTACGGGGAGGCTGTCAGTGGAGATGATCAAAGGCAGTCATTTCCGAAACCTCGCAATTAATAGGCCACCTGGTAAGTACTTTCACTGCTATTAAATAACACCATTGAGTCAAAATTTGCTTTTTATTTTCTTCCTTAAGATATTCAATTATGTCATTTCTGAGCTGGGTTTCCTTGCAGAGTATCTGATTGAAAATTAAAAGCATTATTTCAAATACGTGTGCTGGTAAATTTTACAGTGTAATTGGAGGCAATCATATGAAGACACAGCTGACGGGACAGTAACACCTGAATGTCTCGTTTATTGCATATACCTTTACAGCATCTGATTATGGCAACACTGCTATTATACCCAAAGCACAGAGTAATTCTCAGCAGATCCATAAAAAGAAAGAAGTGCTTTTCAAGTGATTATATGTTACCATGTGACCTACAGAGGCCCTGCCTAGTGCCATTAAGTGTTTCCCAGGGCTATACTTTGTTTGGTCCCCTTGCTGTGCTGCTGAGCACTAGGTGACCTGGTGCTTTGGGCCCTTTGGGGATCCTGCTGCTGTGAATTCTCCGTTGCCACACAAAAAAATCTTCTGCAGAAAGAAGATTTGAAGATTGTTCTTCTGGGTCACAATAGTTGAATTCCCTTCCTCTGATACCTAAAGGAAAAAATGGAAGTTGCCTTACAGTAGGTTTAGTTAGTCCCTGAGCTGTAGTTAGTCCTTGAGATGGATAGTGGATGGACAGTGCTAATGCCCACAATATAGATGGGGTCACGCAGCCATAGTGCATGGTGTTATCTCCTTTGCTGCTGGTGTGCCTCATTCAGGGGTTGAATGGTAGTGCTGTATTCATCTTGTATTGTCCTTTTGCCTCCTGTCTGAAACCAGCAGCTAGTGGCAATGTGAAATAACATTTTTTTGTTTGTTGGTGCGTTTGCTTTTTGTGATGTGGTTGCCTGCCTGTCAAAGGTAATAACCTTTGACAGTTCCTTGCATTCACTGGATTTGACATAGTATCTCCAGCTTGCAAAATGCGAAGATTGCTTTTGCAAGATGCTGTGGTCTTTGGCCCAGAGCTAGCAAAATATTTATGTAGTATTTCAGTATATGGACGTGAAAACTTAAGTTTCCACTAAACTGTACTTGAGTATATTACAGAAATAATCTGTGTCATCATTCGGTCCCTCAAGAATTAAGGGCAAGTCTATGCAATAGTAAAACACATGACCCCGGTCTGTGTAGCCCTAGCTAGTCTTGTATTAGGAAGTTCTTCCATCTTTGCTGTTAAGGCTATCTTGAGTTGTTTCTTCGCATCCTTTCTGTATCCAGATCAACTTTAGCATTGTCAGACCAGTATCTCTCAGTGTAAGATCAGTTATTAGGTGAAACAGTTATTAGTTATTAGGTGAAAATGAATTATTACAGGCAAATTCCGAACCTGTCACAATCTGCTTCTTTTCTTCCAAGTCACATTGTTTCTTTGACATTCTGCATTGTTCTTCTGCGCCTATAAAGTTCCCAGTACTGTGGTGAGAAAAGGAAGACCCAGTGAAGCAGAAATTGAAAGAAGTTAAAAAGAAAGAAGAAAACCAGCACTTGTTTCAGATGCTGGAGTAGCAATTCAGGATAACTCCTGCAGGCACTGCAAAGGGAGTGCTGTGAGGTCCGATCGTTACTGTCTGAAACATGCTGCTGGCTGAATGAGATGCTCGATAAGTCCTTCACTAGGTGAAAACTAAAACTGCTACCTCCCTTTCTGGAGGGTGAGCAAATAGCCCTTGTGTTTTCTCAAATATGCCCTATCTGCAGTTCTGTTGTTTGAGACTCAGAGGGAGTGATTTATTTCTTTAAAGTATCATGGGGATTTCAGACATAATAGCGCTTCGGGACACTTAAATACCAAGCCCAAACTGCTATTCAGGGCAGCCATTTATGGTAAGACTGAGAGAAGTCTATGGGCAGAATCCACCTCCATTCCCCCCAGCCCTGCATGCACACAGCCTATACAGTACCCATATGTGGTCTTGTTGCAGCCCGGTGTCTTTAGTATTGGCTGCTGCTGATAGCTGCAGCTAGGGGGAATGACAGGAGAGTCTTGCACGATAGCAAATTCTCCAGCTGTGCTTTTTGCCCACCTTGAGCCTCTTCTCTGCCGCCGGGGTTCCTGCACAGGTGAGCTCAGCATCTCCTGCAGCGTGCGTGCTCCCTCCTCAGCATCTTTGCACAGAGATTTCACTGTGTGTAGAAGAAGGAACTGGACTGGGGCATTGGTGATTTTAGGTGTTAAAGACTGCAGAGGCTAAACAGATGGTTTTCTGGAGAAGGCAAGGAAGATTGTGCATGTCTCAGTTTTTCCTGGGCACATCTTCTCCTTCATTAAACCTTTAAATGGGATGCAGAGGGTTAAATTGAGTCAGGTAAATATCAAAGTCATGGGTGCTTACATGGGTAATAACTGGGTTAGGAAACAGCTGGACAGCATACAGAGACTTAAATCTTGCAGGCAGTGTCTTCAGGTCACATACGTGGGATTTAAGGATATTTTGGCCAAGGATAAGTGTCCAGTTGTTTTTCTGGGGAACATGCTGAGTTATAGGCCTGAGTCTACAGTCCCTGATCACGCAAATAGATCCATTATCACTCCAAGCACTTAAGAGCACTCAAGAGTAGGGCTGCAGCATCGGACTGTAAATTATCAGTGTGTGCCAAAAAGCCTCATGCAGAAAAACATCTACGGTTTTGTCAGATGTGGACACCCTAGTTATTTTAGTGCTAATGGTTTGTGTGCTGTACACCTCTTTCTCTTTGGTTCTTATAAAAATCATTAACCTGTGCTAGCATTTTGTAGGGGTTCATATTTTGGTCTGTGGCATTGTATCTTCTTAGAACAAAACCCGGTGTGTTCTTTTAAAGGATGTTTACTATAAAAAAAGTAACAAGAGAAGCCTACACCACTGGCAGACACATCTTTAAAAATTTATAACTAGTTACATACTATGTGCATGGTAGTAGTACCTTGGGATTGTAGTGATGGACCAGGAATCATTTGTGCTAGTCGGTGTATGAACACGCAACAGAGAGATGGTCTCTGCCCACATGATGTTTAACCTTCATCAGCTGCTCTGCTGGGTGCAGCGCGCTCTCCTCTAATCCAGCCTTCGTTCTTTCCTCTTCTGTGTTTCTTTTGGGGTTTACGTCTGTGTGTAATGCAATTTGAGAAGGACTATTGTAAAGATATTCCCTTGCCTAAGAAAAGTCCTCCAAGCTTTTCAGCAGCTGCAGAATTAATCACACATAATAATTACATCCGTACATGATCATTATTATACCAGCAGCATATTAACCCCATTAAACAAATACAATAGCATTAGCGCTGGAAAAGACAGGAGGGAGAGAACAAGCTATCAGGGTTTCTACTGGGAACAGGAGAAATTCTTAAAGTAAAGACTAGTCTGAAAACAAACATCTACCTGAGACACAGATAACAATGCCAAGAAGTATGGAAGATGGTCCCATAGAAGAATTAGGATCCTTACACGGTATTTGTTTCTCTGGTATCAGAGTGCTTGAAAGCCATTAGTGGATTTTATTTTATCAACTTGTTTGTGAGGGAACAGATCCCCGTTTCATTCCTGGAGAACTAAGGCACAGGTTAATTTCTTTAATTGCTCCCACTCAGACCAGGAAGCTGAATAAAAAAATTAACTTTTAACATGCATATCTGGCATTGAACAGAAAGCTTGCTTGAGCTCCTAAACCTTTGTAATTCATGCTCCCATCTCATCAGTAGTAAAAGGGGGTTCTGTACCAGGGCAACTGGGGCAGATTCAGTCTGGAGAGCTTGGTTAACAGAGCATTAAAGGTGCTGGGCAGCTACTTCCTGCTGAGTACTTGCCAGTCGGCCACAGTAAGCTTATACAAGACCACCTCTCCTTCTGCGTCTTTTCATTGCCCATCCTTGAATATAGCTTGAATAAACTTACAATAAGATCAGCTGAGCAAGTTTTGTTCAGGGTAGTAAAGAAGAGGCCAGCTGCAGGGAGCCCCAGAAGGATGCCTAGTAATGAGCAGCTGGGCAGTGCGGTGGAAGATGAAGTGTGGATGAATGTAAGGTATCGCATGGGGGCAGGGATGGAATTCAAACTTAATCTGGATAGACTCAGAGCCACTTGGGAGTGAAATATTAGGCTGATAGTAAATAGCTCCAGGAAAATGTCCACTCAAGGATCAGCAGCGGTAGTGAAAAAGCACATCAAAGGTTAGGAATATACAGGGGACAAAATGAAAAATTGGTATTGGACTGTGAATACACAGTTAGCAGTCTAATGAATATCATGTACAGTTCTGGCTGCCTCCATTCAAACAGAATATAGCAGAACTGGAAAGATGTGGTGAGGAGTGATGGACACAATCAGGGGTATGGGAACAGCTTCCCGTGAGCTGCAGCTGAATAGCCTCCTACGATGCTACGACAAAGAGAGATGGGGGAAGATTTCACGGAGGTCTATGAAATCATAACTGTCGTTGAGAAAGTGAATTTGCAACGGTTATTCATTGTCTCCCCTGATACAAAACCAAAGGATCATAAAATGAAGCGAGGAGGTAGCGGGTCCTGAAGAGGAGACAGCTCTTCACTTATGCTATTGAGTTCCTTACTGGAGAACGTCATGGATGCTAGAAGTCTACTTGAGTTTGGTACAGCACAGGGCAAGTTCACAAAGCAAGATCCACTGAGGACTGTTAAATATGAAGACACTGCCTCTGACTGAGGAATTTTTTGAGTCACAAATCGCTGGAGACTGAGAGAGTGTTGGGAGACAATCAATATATGCCATATTTGCCATATTTTTGTAGACTTACTAAGGCATGCGGTATTGGGTACTGTTGGGTGTGAGACCACATGTGAGACCTGGAACTGATAAGGCTCAGAAAAGTGAGTCACAAAATCATGGACTTTTAAGGAGCGATTGTGAGATTTTTGTGGGGGATGTTCCATGATAATTAGACATCCAGTGATAGTGTGCAGTTATCTAGTAATTTTTTCACAGGATCACAGAATCGTATAGGTTGGAAAAGACCTTTAAGATCATCGGTTCCAACTGTAAACCTAACACTACCACGACCACGACTATACCATGTCCCTAAGCACCTCATCCAAATGTCTTTTAAATACCTCCAGGGATGGTGACTCAACCACTTCCCTGGGCAGCCTGTTCCAATGCTTGATAACCCTTTCTGTGAAGTAAAATTTCCTAATATCCAACCTAAACCTCCCCTGGCGCAACTTGAGGCCATTTCCTCTCATCCTATCACTTGTTACCTGGGAGAAGAGACCACCCCCCACCTTGCTACAACCTCCTTTCAGGTAGTTATAGAGAGCGATAAGGTCTCCCCTCAGCCTCCTTTTCTCCAGACTAAACAACCCCAGCTCCCTCAGCCACTCCTCATAAGACTTCTGCTCTAGACCCTTCCCCAGCTTCGTTGCCCTTCTCTGGACACGCTTCAGCCCCTCAATGTCTCTCTTGTAGCAAGGGGCCCAAAACTGAACACAGTATTCGAGGTGCGGCCTCACCAGTGCCGAGTACAGGGGGACAATCACTCCCCTAGTCCTGCTGGCCACGCTATTTTTGATACAAGCCAGGATGCTATGGGCCTTCTTGGCCACCTGGGCACACTGCTGGCTCATATTCAGGCGGCTGTCAGCCAACACTCCCAGGTCCTTTTCCACTGGGCAGCTCTCCAGCCACTCTTCCCCAAGCCTGTAGCGTTACATGGGGTTGTTGTGACCCAAGTGCAGGACCCAGTACTTAGCCTTGCTGAACCCCACACAATTGACCTCGGCCCATCGATCCAGTCTGTCCAGGTCCCTCTGCAGAGCCTTCCTACCCTCAAGCAGATCAACACTCCCACACAACTTGGTGTCATCTGCAAACTTACTGAGGGTGCACTCGCTCCCTTCGTCCAGATCATTGATAAAGATATTAAACAGAACTGGCCCCAGTGCTGAGCCCGGGGGAACACTGCTTGTGACCGGCGGTGTCACCGACTTTTCAATAGTTTTATATTTCAAAAAGTCTATGAAAAGTATAAACCATGTTACACTTGCTGCATATAAAATGAAGATATTTCTGAATCAAAGGAGTGCATTTGAAGTGGAATGTATGGTGATGCCTCTCCCACTCCCATAGCTGTGAACAAGAAAAAAAATAGTTGTTCCCCACCCCCCCACCCCAAAACAAGCAGAAGACAAAGCCATTGCTTCTAGGGTAGAACTCCCCTAATTCCAAATATCAGTTGGAGCTGAATGTTTAGTGCAAATCTGCAGTGACTCTACAGAGCAGTGTTTGCAGGAGATCTGATGACAGGCTGTATAATAAAGCCATACCTGTCGGCACCGCTGCTGGAGGTGAAAAAAGCCAGGCTTAAGCATCCTTACATCATGCCGCTACCGTTGCCATTGCTGAGAAGCTGTATGTTCATGCTTCCATTCATATGCTCTCAGTTAAAGTTCCCACTCCCTCTCTGAGACATCAGCAATGCATAAGCCCACTCTATGTTGTGGGAAGTGTTGAAATGTCCTTATTAGAGGAGAGTCACCTTGTGCATCTGGAGAGGTGTCTGTGTTACGCTTTCCTGCATAAGCCTGGATTAAAGCTGCACCTCCTCAGGGCTGGAGAGTGCAGGGCGGTGGTAAGCTGGCTCCACAGCCCAACACGTGTCCCAGGTGAGGGCTGGCACCATAAAATGGAGTGGGGCATTGTGGCAGCAGAGGAGGATGACGAAGGAACTGAGCTCAGAGGCTCTCTGGAAGCAGCCTGCCTTCCTGAGAGACCAGGGCATTGCTTCCAGGGAGCATCATGGATGGACTCAGAGCCACCTGGGAGTCTCCTACCCCTCCGCAGCCCATCTCCTTGCACGAAACAAGTCATTGATGCTGGCAACTCCCTCCCCTCAGGCCAAATAGTGCTTCCAGGGAGCAGTGCCCTCCTTTCTGCTGCATTTTAAATTAAAAGCGCTGCTGGTCTGTTCTCTGATGACTCAAACATCATGAAGGTTGCCAGATCCCAGCCTCTCCCTTGCATGAGAGCTGCCAGCCAAAGGAGAGGGGACCTGAGCAGCAGAGACTTGGTGGAATAAGGGAAGGAAAGTTGGCTCCTCAGAGACATAGTAGGCAGCTCTCAGGTCTTGTATGGTATATAGAGTAGACCACAAGCTGCCTCTGGCCTAATCCAGACTTTCACGGTGTGGGTTTGGGAACAAAAGCTTGCGTCTTTTCCCGGTCCAGCTGCAGTGAGACAGAGTCGGACTGTATCTGCCCCACTGCCAGTTTAACGGGGAGGTAAGACCATGCACTTAAGAAGCAATGGTCTTTTGGGTCTCAAACTGAGACCTCGCATTGAGCTGCGCTGTACAGAGTAGCACAGAGTTGAGCTCTGGGGCTGCTTTGCCAGGCAATGCTGCCCTTTATTATGTAGGCTAGGAGTGTGGGCATGCCAGCTGGGTGAAATTAAGCTCTAGGCCCAAGGCTTTATTTTACTGAGGGTGTTATTAGTCTGGATTGTGGCATGCTGACATGGTTCTGCTTTTGGAAATGAGCTAGCTTGCCTGGAGCACGGGTGGGAAAGTCCATACAGCACTGTGTTGTACCCTGCAGTCCACAGACCTGAGGGGTCAGGAGTCTTTGGTTGTTTATTTCCTTTCTAAATATAAATTCAAGTAGGGGGTTGGACACTTTTGTATTGCAGTGTTTTTGTTCACAGGTCAGCTTTATTAATAATGACAGAGCTTAGGGTAAATGAAAGCAGAATGCACGCTATGGTCCCTGCTCCAAAAATGGGAACGTATAAATTATAGTTGATTATTCCCCTGAGTTGTCATTATCAGTTAGTTCCCTTAGAAGGATGATGACAGAAATGGGTCATTAGAAGAATTGCAGATAAACTGATTGCCTTTGCAGATGAGCTCTCAAGAGGTGTTTTATGGTTGGGGTGGTGTTGATGGTGACAGAGCAGTCTGCATGAGGAGATGTTTGGCCAAACCTCTGGAGTAAGATTATGCAGCACCAGCCCAAAATGTGTCTGGCTTCTTGCAGCATTCCTTGATTTAGTGCTTTTCACTCTGGTATTAAATGCAGAGGTGTTGTTATTTTATGTATACGTGAACATTGTTCAGTCCACTCATACCAGACATGAAAGATGAGTTTAGAGTAAAAATGATGTGTAGCAAGAACTGTTCCAAAGCCTATATGGAAAGGAGAGCCTGGTGGATGTGGTGCTAAAATTGGTCTCTGCAAAATTAGACTTTGTTCCTGCTTCTTCACAGACTTTTGTGTAACTGTGGGCAAGCTGCAGTCTCAGACGCTCACAGATATTAAGAGGTCTTGCTCTTCTTCATGTCAGTGAGATAGGTGCCTAAACAGAAGGTGAGCACTTAGGCATTTTAAAGAATTTAAGCCTTAATCTCTCTTCTCCTTTTGTGCTTGACAGAGGTGGCATGAAAGTAAATACACTGAAGAGTGTAAAGTGCTGAGATACCACAGTAATGAGGCCATTACTGAATCTGAGCATGTAATTAGATGGAAAATGTTTGCCTTCATAATGAATAGATGCTCTCACGCATACATTCCTCAGTAAATTTTCAGGTTCATCCTTGCTGTAGTTCCACTAATTTCACCGTGTATCCAGGGATGGATTTTCTTAGGCAGAGCCAACTGAAGGGGAGAGCTTTCCATCTTAGAGGACCAGAGTGGACCACAAGGAGAACTAGGTAGTGTTTCCTGCTGAGACACCTAAAAAGATGCTGCAAGGAGCACAATGCAGTAAGGGCAAACCACAATCTTAAAATGTAGTTAGTGAAGCAGAATAACAGCTCAGCCTCATACGTACCCGCTCTGCAAAGCAAATTTCAGATGCTAAATATATTATCCACACCTACTCTTTTATTTCTGTTCAGGCAAGCTTGATTCTTTTGGCTGGTAAAATACACCGAGTGGAATAAATTTGAGGAGAATTAGCGGCCTGATTTAGTTGTCACTTGCACTGTTTTTTTGCCTGTGTTTACATGGGAATGAATAGGGCTCCTGGTATTAGCTCTGCCCTGAGCGTAATCGTGTTCTTGTCCCATTCAGATGATATCTGCAGAATCCCCACCGACCTTGGTACTGTATAGACAGGGCCTTGGTGCAGAATTACGTAGCAGATGATCTGATGCGTATTAAAGAAAAAGCCTAATTTTCTGATGTTGATCTCTGCTAGGTTTAAGTCACTGGTTGTACGATGCTCAGTTTTCTTTAAAGCCAGCTATATTACTCCTCACTTGCAAAAGCTGAGGCCTCAGTCAGGGGTGTGACATCCTAGAGTTTATGACTGCAAGAAACTCATCCGTTCATTGCTTGGAAAATTAACTGGGACATCCTGAAACAACATCTTATAAGGTGTTTTAGCTGTGGCACTTGCTTTAGTGTTAAAACCTAAGTCACCTGTAATGGTAGCATTGTCTACTAGATCTTTACTGAATTATGCCATATGCTGCTTTGATGGTATTGACTATAACTTGGTTGTCTCTGTAGGGGACTGCTTAAACATATGTACCTGTGGTTAGGTGTGATGAATCCTACCTGAGCTGCCAATATTGGTAGCAGTCAGAAGGAAGGATGACAGCAAGGTTTACTGAGAGGAAAATCTAGACCTCAGTCCTCTCCCCATCATCTCAGAAAAACAGGTACAGGCATGTATAGGTGACCTTTCCTTGAAGTAGCATAGGAAGATAAGCTAAAAAAGTACTTCATTTGCTGTTAGTTATGTTGCACAGCGCCATGCTCAGGTTGGACAGCAGTGAGGGTGTTTGTAGCAGTCCCTGGCTGCATACTGCTTCTCTACTTGGCCCATCCCCTGCCCCAGCACAGCTGGGGAAACCCTCTCCGGAGCTGCCAAGGGGTCCAGGGGCAGGACCTTTCCAGTGCTGCTCCATGCCCCAGCTCCACCCTTGCTGACCGTTCCCAGCCCCTACTGTGATCCCAATCAAATGCCCTCAGCAAAGCAGTTATCAGAAGGTAGTGGGGAAAGCAATATGACACCAGGGGCATATCTAGAGAATAATGGAGATATTGGGGCAGGAGCAAATAGAGAGGGTCTCATCTCCATTAATTCCTGGGTCTCAGCACTCACCTCTCTTGTGCGTCAGCAGAAACGAGCCTGTAGATGGATTGGTTTGGAAAATGCAGTGAAATGATGTGGAAAATGTAAGCTTTCAATTCGAAAGAAAGAAAAATTTTAAAATTCGAACAGGGAATTGTACTAATTAGCTGCTTGTTTGTATTTAAAAATCAGCCTGGCGGAGATTTTTCACTATTTTGAAATCCCTTCCTCACAAAAAAGAGGGTGAATACATTAAAAAAATCCATAAAACCTCTACCCCACACTTATTTTTATTTCCAGGGAGTTCCCTGTAGCCTCAGACTAGCAACTGGGACTTCCACATGAGGAATGCTTCAGTTCATGTTTGTCAGTGCAAAGCAAAGTGACATCTCTACAAGTACTGCAAGAGATAGTGTCTGGTAGTTATCTTGCGTGGTTTCACATTGAGTTGAGCTAATAGAGAGAGTCCTCTCTTGCACTTTGTGTTTCTGATGGGTCTGAAGTTGTTACAGATTTCAGTCCCTCAGCACCACCAACACTGAATATTACTATGGGAATTAGTCCGCCTCTTGATAAAACGGTTCTTTCCTGCCCAGATACAATCAGGAAACTATTTCATGTCAGAGCTCTGCTTTTCTGTCTAACGAGTAGGTCTTTGTTGGCAAGATCTAATTCATCTCCAGTGTTACGCTGGGAGCCAAGCTGGCACCCCCAGCTAATGATTGGGCTGAACTTTCCCCGCAGTAACTTGATAGCTGTACAGCTGTGCAGGCTCACAATTTGCTCCTCGATTGTCAGTCTCCTGACAGCTTTTTCGGTGGAACAGTTTGAGAGGAGCAGAGAGCCCTGCTTTGGAGACACAGAAGTGTTTTCACACCTGAAGTGTAATTTCACACCTTGTGTTGCTCAGTAGATAAGTGCGTAAAATAGCACATCAGATGGGAACAGAAGAGGATAGACATGCTGTAGACAAGAGACGGAGGCTTGTTATTTATTTCCTATCTTCAGCACACTCTGAAATAATACTCACTTGCAGAAACCCAGGCACAGATTACGAAGGGGTTAGGTGGGGACTTTTCTAACCAAGTGATCTGTTACCGTCACGTGCAGAGAGAGGTGAAAACTTATGCTGAGCTGGGTCTGTGGAGCATTGGGACCACAGAGTTCTGCCTGAGACCACAGTATTAGCAACCACATAACAGAGGTGAACTAATTAATACAGGAGGCAGCAAGAGTTTTAAGGGTGGATTTACGGGAACACTGACTTGGACCATCCCTTCCCTGTATCTACTAAGCATTTTTACTCCTTGTATTGACTTAAATACTGAATAAAATTGACCTTGAGTCCACCAAAAAAGTAAGATGAGAATTTGGAACAGGTCTTGATCTCATCATGTGAGATCAAATCATTTCACTGTGTATACAGGTTTCCTCTCCCTCTTTTTCAGGACCCTTTTTGTTTGCTATCTCAAATAATAGGTCATAGAGGCATTCTTCCAAAGGAGAGTGGTAGAGAGGCAAGTGCAGCCAAGGGAAGCCCTGGTAAGACAGCCCCAACGAAACTTGATTGTGAGGGAGAAGAAGGGAAGGTGGAGGCACACCATTTGATGTGGAGAATCCATAGAGATGCTCATAGTTTTGGTTAATCTTAGACAGGTTTGCTGGGCTTGGGAACCAGATTTCCTGCTCTTTCCAAGAGAGTAGGGCTGAAACATGCATCAGTTTCCTTCCTTTTTCTCCCCAGCTGGATATAAGGAAATTCAAGAGGTGCTTTCACCTGCTTCTCCTCATTCCATGGATTTTACTAAGGAGAGCAGTCTAGCCCTCATCTGTTACTCACTGCAGACAAAGCTGCTCTGCTTGGAGGTTTTGGGTGTTTTTTGACTGCTTGGGGCTTTCATTTAATCTGTCACCCGTGCCAAACTTTATTTCCTCTTCTTTGTCCTAGACACCTATGGAAAGCTCTGCCTGCTCAACTCTGTGGGCCAGGAGATGTCTCGCTGCAAGACCTCCATCCGTCGAGGACAGCCCAACCCTGTCTACAAGGAAACTTTCATCTTCCAGGTTGCTCTCTTCCAGCTCTCTGATGTCACACTAATGATCTCCATATACAACAGACGCAGCATGAAGCGCAAAGAGATGATTGGCTGGATTTCTATGGGTCAGAACAGCAGCGGAGAGGAAGAACAAAGTCATTGGCAGGAAATGAAGGAGTCAAAGGGAACGCAGGTCTGCAGGTGGCACACGCTACTGGAGTCCTAGTAGTTACCAGGACAGCCTGCGGGTCCTGGGAATAAAGGGCTGTCTTCCCTTGTTCTTAGTCAGCAGAAAACAGCTATCCCATGGCAAGCACCGTGCTCTGACAGGTCACGTACACTTTAACCTGACTTTTCAGTGTCAGCAGTCATGGGGATTAAAGGTGGCAAGGCCTGGGAAGCAAGTTCAGTTCTTGCTTTTCCAGGTTGTCCTGCATTTTCTATATCCAAATAATTAACCCTAGGGAAAAGCAATGGGAAAACCTACAAAATCCTCTCCTTGGTCATTGTCTCGCTCATTTTGTCATAGGCTTAATCATCACAGACTGACTTCGATGCCGTTTTCTTCTGGGGAAACTCTCTCTTCTCTCCCTCCCTTTATTTATATTAATGAAGTTTGCAAATATTCTTGACACACAGATAGCTCACAGATAGGCTAACCTGCATGCAGATCACATTCCCTCTCTTTTATTATTGTGTTTCTACGTACTAGAAATAAGCATTTGATACCACTGTAGACTGGATGATATATTTTTCAGGCAGCATGGGAAAGCACTCTTGAATTCCCTGTCAACTTTTAAGTGCCTAGACATTACTACTGTTCTCCTGTACTAACAATTGATATTAGGACTAAACACTACCAGTATTTTTAATTAGGCATCCTGTGCACTTGTTAGCCTGCATTGCCATAGGCTTACATGAGAGATAAGTAGCATCAGTTTTATATTTCAATTATACAATGCATGTTTAGATGCTTACTTGAAGTTCATGGCTTCTGTCATCATGAATACCAAAAAAGACCAGAACAAGCTGCACATCCACCTTTGTGCCTGAATCACTCTTTTCTGCATCATTGTTTTGCCCATGTGTTACTTCATTTTTTAAAAGTGAGGTTCATTCAGAAAAGCATTCCGTGAGCATTACGTAGGAAGGCTTTAGATCCGTGATTTCTCTGCAATTCAGTTAAGCACAACCCAGTTTGCTGAGGGCTCTTCTTCAAATGTGCTATCCTGTCATATCTTTTCGGGATCTGAAAGGGGACTGTTTTTGGCATGCTGAGCAGTAGAGGATGCCAGACCATGTCACCTCGTCTTTGGGGTGAGCTCTCCTGCAGGCAAGGAATAGGATCTGGGGGACCTCCCTAGAGGGGCTGCTGGCTCTGCTGAACTAACACCAGAGAAAAGCATGACACTTCCTGCCTCTAACTGAAAACAATGCAAGGAGCAGGCTTGCTGGATGAGTTGATGACACTTTTATGTAGTTACTTTTCAGACTATATTGTCATTTTCCATTTTAATCTTTTTTCCTGTCTCTGTGAGTTGAAGTTGTGGAGACGACGGATAGGGGATGTGTCTTAGTCTGCTACTTGACTATTGAAAGTTTAGCCGTTGGTAGCTGTTGCAATGCTGCGTGCGACACAGCAGAGAATGTTAATCATCTAGTGTAGTGATGGTACACAGGCAGTAGGGTGCTGAGATCTTCAAATGCTATCAGCTGCCCAATCTCCCATTCCCCGCGCTCTCTCGGAGAGGACTGGTATTTCCCCATTCCTGCTGATGATAGCAAGACATGGGAAATATTTCAAGGCACCAAATTCTGCCTCCTATTGCACCACAACCATCTCCTTCCCTTCAACGGTGCTGTGCAAATCTAACTAGTGCAAATTTGGGCACTGGCTGTTTGACCAAAATTGAGCCTTGGTGCTGGTTTGCATCACATCCAGGCTAGCCAGAGCCTGCAGGGCAGTGGTGTGATACACACAGGCTTTGTCTGTCCTCATGAGGCAGACAGAATAATCTGCATATGGAAGGGCTTCTGGTATAGGTGAGACAACAGGTCTCAGGCCATGGTTTTATATATTCTTATCACTTACTTGTCTGAGCATCATTTTTCCGGTGAGACTGGTGGGTTTCCTATGCAGGAGGGTTGTCCTCCACTGCCTAGATAAGCTGGCATAATATCTGCTGTGCACTACTGGGGCTTTGTATCACAAAGCAGGATCTAACCCAACTACAGCTCAGCAAACAAATACATTTTGGTCTGCACTGTTAATGCTGCTGTATTACCAATGCGAGAGAAAATGAGCATTTGAGTGGTAACCGGCAGAATAGAAATGTTTTTTTATCATGTACTTTTCTTATGGAAAAAAAGTAGAGGAAACAGCCCAATTCAAAAGCTGCATTTGCTGATTTCAGTTGTTTTCCAATCTCTGCATCTTTTTTCCCGAACTGCGTAAAATGTATATACAAGTGTTTATAAGTAATTTTATTATCTGGGATGTGTATGTATAATAAACTTATTGAGATTCTCTTCATAACTTCTTGAACCTGCAAAGTGTTGCTTATGCTTAATGATTAGCTAAGGGAAAAGTATAAGTTGATAATATGTTTCAGCAGTGAACTGGAAATAACCCAGGTTTATAATAGTGTGAGTAAAAAAAAAATCTTGGAAAAGATCATTTTAAAAAGCAATGAAGTAAACTGGTTTTGGTCTTCCATGCCATTTTCACATCAAGATCTTTTCTGAAGATACAGCATTAATGGAATTGAATTTTAATATATAATTTCAGTGTAGAGTATTGGGAGTCAGAGGAACGCAAGTGAAAATAGCTTACTCTAAGTTAATATCTCAGCACATGTTAAAACTTTCCTCTCAGATGGAAGCAGGTTGCTGCATCCTTGCAACAACATTTTGGCCTGCTGTTTTACCAGAAAAATTGGGAGGCAAGGGAAAAAGGATGAGGCAAGGGGAGCATTGGGTTTTGGAAGCTGCTGCTAAACCTGTTGGCACATCCGTGCCTTGAGCGGTGCATTTATGGGGTTCATTAAATTCCTACTGAAGCAATGGAGAAATTTAGGAATGTTGGGATGAACACAGTGCTGGGGCTTGCTCATGCTTGCTAGCTGTACTTTGGGACTTTTGTTGCTTTTGTGGTTTATTTTTCTTTTCAGTATCGACTGTCTGTGAAATGAAGGCTTTGCAGCAGCTCCTCTGTATTCCAGAGCTCCCGTAATTCTTCCCATTGACAGATTGAATTAGTCATTGCTAATAGTGATACAGGCTGGACTTGTGCTCATGGTCTTTCTTATGTAAATACCACTGCCCTTTCAGTCACTACTTTAACCCCTTGTTTCCTTTGGAAGTGGCTGGCAAGACTAAATTTCCAGGAAGATTTCCATTCTTTGGGAATCCTGACTCGCACTTGGCTCTCAGTTGGTGGTGGTCAGTAGACTTGGGGCACTGTGCTCTGCCGGCCTCCATCTACGTGGACACTGATGCTGATGCCCAATCTCTGCTTCTGTGGGGCTCCAGGAGGGGAGAAGAGTCATGGGACATTCAGCGAGCGGGAAAGCAACGGCTGACCTGGTTCTGGGAATGCTTGGGTGCTTGTAAGTCCTAATGCTTGGAGGTTTCCTAATGCACTCATGTTTTCTAAGATAATTCATCCCCTTTTGACACCGCTGTCTGGAATCCCCTTGTAGCTTATTTGAATTTTCTTCTCTTGAGGGAAAAAAAAAGCCTGAAAACCCACAAAACCATTGTGTGGGAAGGAACTAACTGCACTGGCATAAGCCCAGAATATTGTGGGCAAGTGCTCTGGATACATCTCTGTATCTCGAACAGCGTCGTTCAGCTAGCTGCAGTCTGTTCCTTCCTTGGTCTCTCTCCAGCCAGCACACTCCTGTCCTGAGGCACTGTGCTGTTATTTTATTTTTTGTTTTTAATGTGTATCGACAACAGAACAGAATGATCTCACCACGTTTATATTCCCTGTAATAATGCTGACTTTCAACTGATGCCCACAGAAATGAGTACCTCTTTTAGCCCCCTGAGCTACAGCTATAGCTTACTGAAGTGCCGTTTGTAAAGGCTTTATCTGGACGATCTGGTACGTGGTTTGATTTGTTTGGGTTTCCTTTTTACCGGTGTCTTTAATTACCTGGACCCTGCTGTGGCCTGCTCGCTCCTGTTGCTCTGGCTTGTCTGCATTTCCCTTGCAGGGTGATGTGGGGTGTGTAGCTCCTGGGGCACACGGACAATACTTGGATATATTTTTAGCAGCTGCAGATCCGGAGAAGTTATTTGGTGCTTTACATAGTCGACTGATCTTCAGTCATGAATGTCTTTAGATGTTCTTGGACGCACAGAACCAAAGGCTGCCAGTTGCTATTGATCATTGCTCCAGCATAAAGCCTAAGGTGGCAGCTTGGCAGAGGAGCAGGCATTTCCTCTGGTGGCAGTTCATTTTCTTCTTCAGCTGAAGCTGGTGATGACCTTGGAGCTAGCATGCCTGCAGAGCTTTCTTTCCACTGCCATATTTATCATCATCTTTAATCTGTATGATCACTGCACTTCATCTCTCTGCTTCTTAGCTGCCTTCTGCCCTTCAGCACAAAAGGTGGACAGAAAGGCTGAGCAAAGAATATGGCCTTCCCTATCGCATTATCCCCGGGCTCAAGGGGAGCTGACTCCTGGAGGGGTCATCTTAAAGTTATGATGCTCATTATCAAGACCTTGCGTCCCTGATCTCTAGTCTGCTTGTGGAGTTTGAAGCTTGTAGGTTGGGCTGTGATACTTCAATAATTACAAGGTAGTGACACCCATTCACCTCAATGTGGACCGAGTTAATGACAGAGGAAACAACCTGTTCTGTATTTGCTTTCTTCTTTTTTTTGGTAAGCATTGTGTTCTGTAAAAGGACAACAGAGCCTGAAGGAATTAGTATGCAGGAGCATCCGCTTTCCATTTAAAATGAACTAAGTGTGATGTTTGTAACTATGGTTTGAAGGGGAAAAAAAGCAGCCAGGGTTTGTAGAAGAGCTCACACTTTGAATAAGGCAGGTTTTTCCCTTCAGCGTGCACTACCCCAGCAAATACATTCTCATACCCCAGGCAGTGATGCTGGCTCCCAGCTGATCTGCTTCTATGATAAAAGCAGCCAGAAGCTGACAGATCCTAAAGCTTGGAAAGACATACAGGATAATTCAGCATAGCTGGCTTGGGTGTTTATTTGGAATCTGGTGCAGATTTAGCAAGCTGTCGTGCAAGAAATGAAAACCCCAAGCGGTGGCCGGGAAGTTGGTGGGGAGGGAAGGCTCTTGGTGGGCTTGCGCTGCTGTAGAGCTGGGAGTTTGCTCACTCTGTACTCCAGAAAGCAGCACAGCTGGGCTGCAGTGCCATCAGACCTGAGCTGAAACCCAGTTTCTCTGCATGATTCCTTAGCTCCAGATCTGCTGAAGGCATACAGCTTTTTTTTTTTTTTTTTTTTCCCAGTGCAGAGTGAGCTCGTGTCTTCCTGCAGCCTACACTGTAGGCCTTAAGAAATGAACGTGTAAATATTTTGTCTATCACAGCAGCCCAAGGTCATCTTTCTGGAAGAGCAAACAGGCACAGAATCCAAAGAAGATCAGTCTGTCATGTGAGTAAGGTTAGCATCTGCACTTACAAATGACAAAGGCTATTAATCCTCATGCTGTAATCCCCAAGCTGTTTGCCAGCTGGCAGCAGGAAGATGTTCCCGCTCAACCCACACAGCTATCCATGTTTTTTCACCTTTATGAAGCAGATATAGGTCAATACTGTAGCCTGGATAAAGAACTTGGTAGTTACCATTCATCTCTTCTAGTGTTACAGTCTCTCTCTTCTCTACACAAACCATCTGTACCAACGAGGGTGTAAGAGGAGAGCTGCGGGCTGGGCTCTCCCTGTGCTGCTCCCCCAAAATAGAAGGCTGAAGGTGAGATTTTCAGCCCCCTCTGCTCTTGAGTTTCTCATGGGAGGATAAATTTTGAGATCTTGCTGCAGAGCTGAACAGCCTGAGCAAAGCTCTGTCACTAGAGAGGTCTTTACACACAGAGCAGGGAAAACCCAGTGCTTGTATAACGCAGATATAAGTCCAGTGTTGAGACATTTTCAATCTTAATTTAGGAACCTGCATGGGATTTGGGTATTGCCCATCACAGGGACATAAAACCTGAATCCTGTGAGGTACCACTGATGAAAGAAGTCTGTGCTGCTTGACAGCGATGCAGGTGGGCTGTGGTAGTCCGTATGATCTTGCACAACAAAAAACTGTACAGGCACCATGTTGCATCCTGTGAGCGTTAGGCAGCTGAGGCTGGAAAAAGTTGAAGAAGAAACCCAAAATCCAGATGGGAGCTTTGAAGCCCCATTCAGACCTGTTAGTTGCTCATCTCTTTAGAAAACTGGAAAGCAGATTGTTGGGTTTTACTTAACAAAAGTGGCTTAAGAGAAATCGCAGCTCCCGGGGCAGCTGCAGGTGCGAGGAAGTGAGGACATCCCCTCCTGGCTCTTGAGTTTCCTCCTGGCTGTAGTGGGTGACCATCAAATAGATACCAAATACTCTGGAGGTGTCTATCCCCTGTAATGTCATATCTAGCGTGGGCTGATCTCGTTGAGTAACAAGAAACGAAAAGCTGATCTTGGCCATGGGCAAAGAACGAGGATTCAGGATTCAGACAAAAGCTGAATTCTTTCCTGAGTCCCACGACCATTAATTAGCCTTGACCGCCAGGGAAGGCATTTTATTGTGCCAAATGCTTCCCTCTCCCTTAATTTCTCAGACTTAGGAGAACATTGCAAATTTCTCTCCTCATTAGCAGCTGGGAAAAATCGTATAATTTTCCCCGCTTTCCTCATCCCTGTTATGTCTTGTTAACACTTTCCAGGTGCTTTTCCTTCACGCTGTCTGCATTGTCACATCTCCCATCCTCTCATTAATATCTGTAGAGATCTGCTCCAAGTCAGGTCCGTGCCTAGTAGCAATATTTTATGTTCATGGTGCTCAGGATAAAACCTGTCCTCCAATCTCTTGCTGTCACTATGTGGTACCTCAAGCACAAGTTTTCCAATTAAACCAGTACCACAGCTCTGCCGTAGTCCTCTGCTGGCACTGCCGTGGTTTTTGTCTTGCTGAGCTGTATTCTCAGTTGTAACTTCATTGACTTTTCCCAGCAGAGAGTTTTGTTTGTCAAGAAGAGTAAATGAAGTAATCATTTGGTAGACTTAGCATTTAAATACTGCGTGGCATTTATACGTGGGTAATATAAAAATGTTTTTTGTGGTAGAGTGCCCCCAGGCATTTGCATGAAGCACCTCTCAATGTATATTTGACTGTTGATTTAAATATACTGTATATAATAAGTTATTTTTAGTGTGTATTGGCTTCTTTCTATATTGGAACGATATACCATTTCTGGCAGGTACAGGTTTTTGTTGTCTCACTGCTGCGCTCACAGCTGGACACTGGCGATGCAGTGGCTGAGGTGTGTGCCTGCATCTCCCCTTTCCTCCGCGTGCCCTGTGACGTGGTAGTCCTTCCCCTCCACCAGCTTTGCAAGTGGACATCCATTGCTGCTGGAGTGCATTGCCACAGGACGGCATTGTAAGCCCACTTACTGCATCTCCCTCCTGGTGTGTAGCAGAGTAATCTGCCTTTAAGGTTTTTTTCTACCATTGCTGTCATATACTCAGCACAGACCATGGGCCGGTAGCGAGCCGGTTGGTGTTCGGAGTAATTCAGCCTTGTGGCTGAGGGTGCATCAAGAGTAATAAGAGATCTCAGCTCTGCTTTCCCAATCTGAGATGGACAAACACAGAATTTATCCATAAATTGATCGCTTTAAATAATAACAATACAGACAAATTAATAAAAATGCCAGGTCCCTAACTTCTGCCGGTGCAAAAGCAAGTCTTCTAGAGCTTGAATTTATTGCTGAATTATTTTTATGATAAATAAATCTATAAAAGGAGAATTGTTCATACTGTGAAGGTTATAAGAAACAAATTCATATACCCTTTTCACTTTCGTAAAGTTCAAAGATTTGCACTGAAATTTGTACCTTCAATCTACTTAATAAATGGCTGGTATTGACTGGTAAGGCCACCAGAATGGTATAAGCATCATTTCACTTGCTGTGTATGTGATTGAAAGAGATATCTGAAGTGGAAAACTGTGATAAAAAAGATGAAAAATACGATGAAAAGATGTTTGGATATTCAACAGGAAGAGTGGTATGGGTTTATTCTTAGCTTTTCATGTACTTGACAATGAAACATTTTTATTCTACTTAAGTGCTAACGTGCATGATCATACAATATATTGCCTCTCGCTAATTATATGCTGCGTTAGGAATACTAATGTCTAGATGATATCTGACTGGAAAAAAAAAAAAGCATTAAACCCAGCTTCTGCAGAATTCTGGGTTGAAATTATCCACACACACACAACCATCCACACCTTAGAAACAGTCTTGTTATGGTGAATGCTGTTGTTACAGGTTTTTATCAATAAAATAGAAGCAGATGGCTCATGTAGACATGCAAAACTGGCGTATCTTCCTTTTTGTTTGTATTGTGGCAGAAGCGAGTGAATATGCATCTAGGAGAGGTGGACGTGTTTTGTTCAGAACAAGGATGCAGGTGTCCGGTGGATAATGCATAACTGGGAGGAACGGGAAATATCCCCCCCTTGGTCCCCCTGTCCATCCGCACTGACAGAGGGACCCTGCAGCAGCAGGCGGAGGCTGCTGGGGGGCCTTGGGGGGCTGAAGAGGTTCCCATGTCCTGCCGTGTCTCTTTACCGTGTCTCTATATCGCCTTTCAGCCAGCCCTACGTGGGGAAGGAGAAGTGCTGGCTATGTGTTTGGTGCCTGCTGTTCCCCCGTCTCTCCTCCGGCCCCCAGCAGAGGTTGGGGGAGCAGCCCCTCGCACCCAACTCTGCGGTGGTCCCCCAGCCATCATTTCTCCTATACGCCCATGGATGCGTTGGTACCTGCACCAGGGCACGTGGGGGTCAATGTCACCAACGTGTCTCCCGTGTGTAGATACCAGCTGTGTGGACATCCTGGCCATGTGTATGGGACACTGAGGGATGCCCCTGGAGCGGTTGGGGTGGCCACAGGGTGGATGTGTCTTGCTTTGGAAACAGAGGTAAGAGCTCAAGCGCTGGGCTGGAGAGCTGAAATTGGGCTGACAGGACACCAGGCACATCACTGCAGCGGTGAGGGGTATGTCTTTATCTGGTGGCCGCTTACGCTTGCACGTACCTTTGGTAGTGATGTACTGGGACAGGCTTCCTAGAGAGGTGGTCGATGCCCCAAGCCTGTCAGTGTTTAAGAGGCATTTGGGCAATGCCCTTAACAACCTGCTTTAACTTGGTTAGCCCTGAAGTGGTCAGGCAGTTGGACTAGGTGGTTGTTGTAGGTCCCTTCCAACTGAAATAGTCCATTCCATTCCATTCCGTTCCATTCCATTCGTGTGTGTGGTACACTTCTGCCAGGTCGCAGTTGTAATCCGTGCCTACATTAAGACAGAGAAAGCTAAAGAAATTTCCAAATTGGTGATTTTGAACTGGGGGTAGTTTGTTCCTCTCAGAATAGCAGTGCTGTCTTTGAGGGAGACATGAGAAACCACGATTCCTGAATTCCTGCTGGCATTCGCAGGGCTGGCTTTCCAGGACCAGCCCAGAAATAGAGTTTCTTTTTCTGGCGACAGTTCGTTGCTTCAGTCCCTGGAAGCCTCAGCAACAGCGGCCGGTATGAGCCGTGTCTGGGTACATGGAAAACCCAGCCCAGAGCCCTTCATCTGAATGATGGTGGGGAAATGAGGTATGCTGGGAGACTCAGAGAGACGTGAGGGAGTTCAGAAAAACTTACCCTACTTGGTGCAAATTGGTGATGAAAAATGTGTTTTCCTAGGGACTAATGTTGGTGGGATGGCCAGGCTCAGCTGAGAGGGGAGGGGGTGGGAAATTCCTGGTGAAATTTTGCATTTTTGGAGACCTCAGCAGCAGGGCTGGCTGCAGAGGAGGGGCTGGGGTTTTGCTCTGGGTTGCAGTCAGCCCCCCGGCAGCTCCTCTGGGCGCAGAGGGGGATCTGCAGGACCAGACGCTGTCTGCGCGTTGCTCTGGGGTTTGGGAGCTTGGGTGGGTGCTGCTGCCGAAGCAGCGGCATGGCCCGAGTCAGTACCCGGGCAGCGCTTTCCTGGCCTGATTATTCATAACACTGTTTCACCCCATGCATTTTTCTGAAAACCACTTAAATTCACCCTGCTCATCTCCTGGCCTCAATTCCCCCACCCGCTCCACGCTATTTCTCCCATGTAAATCAAATCCTGAGGGGTACCGGCAATTACTCTAAAGCACTTGGGCACTGCTGGGGGCACCACACGTGCTTCGCTGTTCCTGCAGCCTCATGATGTCCTTGTGGGGATGTCCTCAACCGCCGTGTGGTGACAGAGGAGCTGGTGGTATTGTCACCATAGGTGGGTTTTCTCAGACTGATCACCAGCACGGGGCGAACCGAAGTGGGGTTTGTTTTATTCCGGGGGACAGACTTGCCTGGGTCCCCGTGCAAGCTTGGCACACGCTACAGTGAAGCTGCTGGCATTGAACTCAGGGAATGGGCCATATGAATTGGTGCCAAGATTTGGGCAGCTTGGCCTAAATAACTGGTCTGAGGCCACCCGTAAAATCGGTAGTAAAATACTCGGGCTTTCTATGTGCTTGGTCTGCAACACCACTGTGCAAATACGACGGGAGGCTTAGCAATCCACTTGTTGCTGCTGCTGCTGGGACGCCCGCTGTTCAGCACGAGCATGTGTGGGTCTTGCTGGGCTCCCCAGGGGCTCTTGGCTGTGTTTTGTTTTATTGTTCTGATTATCCTGTTCTTCCTTTAGCTGCATTTTAATTCGTTGCTCAGAGCGGCTTCATTCCTTGGCGAAGCACCAAGTATTGTTTTGCCAAGCCATCCCTGATGTCATCCTAATTTTGATCAGTTGGAAAAGTCATATTTTTAATGTCGGGAAACTAAGTTTTGAATTTCAACGAAAGAGTGATATCATTTTTCATGAGAGGGTGAAAGCGTTCCCACTTCTCAATCAGCTCAGTTGAGGCTAAAGAAGCTGAGCTGTCTGCCATCTGTCTCCTCGCCAGTCTCTCCCCCACCATCATCATTTTTGAACAGGTTGGCCAATTTCAATCACATTTGAAAGAAGGGTAACCATCTCAAAGACAATTATGCTTCCACAAATTTTGTCACCTGGCAGAGGATCATTTACAGAGAAGCAGAAAGAAGTAGGTTTGATGGCCAAGGGTCGCTCAGCTGGTCCATCACGGTGGCCTGCAGCTCCAGACCCGCTGCAGCGTGTGCTG
This sequence comes from Mycteria americana, assembly GCF_035582795.1. Taxonomy (NCBI): domain Eukaryota; kingdom Metazoa; phylum Chordata; class Aves; order Ciconiiformes; family Ciconiidae; genus Mycteria; species Mycteria americana. The sequence continues at coordinate 66,818,377 of NC_134369.1, read as the reverse complement.
CCTCTTGTGCTGTCTCTGGTTGAGCTGGAGGTGTCCAAGGGGACGTGGTGGAGTTTGGTGGTTGGTGGTGGGCAGGATGCAGGGGGTAAAGAACACAATGTGTGGGAAAATGAGCTTCATTAGTTCTGTTCTTCCCCAGCTTGTTTCTGATGTTTTTGAAGTTTTTTTAAATGTAAAAAGGTAAAAAAAAAAAAATTAACAATTTTAAAATACCGACAAATTGTATTGTACCATGAATTGGAAGGTAAAGCAGAAGAATAGAGTTCTAGTACAGGAAAAGCACAAAGAGCTGATCTTTTCGGATGAAATGCAAAGGCTGCATTTTAGATGCCGGCGGGATTAACCTCCCAAGTCATCTGGTCCCTCCGAGGTCGGCCAACCGTTGGGAGGCACGAACAGGGTCCATAAACTGGAGCTACTTGTCTCCTTTTGCTGTGACAAGCCAACGGCTGGGAAAGCCTTTGGGGGTCTTTGTCTGTCGGAAGCAGCTGAGTGGGCCAGGCCAGGGATGGAAATTGGACCAGGATGTAACTCCTGGCATCTGCAACTGCTCAGCGTTTCAGGTACAAATGCTAAACGTTTCAGGTACGTTTTATCTTTTGAAAATACCTTCTGCATGCTGTGTTTAGAAATACAGCATGTGTGTAGGGATATGCTGCCTGGGAGGGCTGGTGCTTTTATACACACATCTTCTGAATGTTTGGTGCTTAAATTCAAAAGGGCACATTAATTTAATTCATTTTTCTTTAACAGTTGGCTTGAGGAGATGTAACTGCTTTGAAATGAAGGAACTGATTTTTTCTAATTCTGTGAGGGAGTTAAAGTAAAGTAAATGCTAATGTTCTGGGTTTTTGAATTCCCAATTGCTCTAAACCATTTAAAAACATATATTTATTATAGCACTGACTACGCTAGGCAATCTTGCTTTCAAAAGACTGAAAAAAGAAAAAAAGCTACCCTTCTATTGTCTGCCTGTCCAGGTTTTATCTTGTGCAGTACACATTTAAAGTCTTATCTTTTCAAATAATATCACTGTCAATAGAGACTTTGGTCCCAGTTCATGGTTCTGTTTAATTTCCATTGCATTAAAACATTGTGCACTTCAGCTGGGCAGCGATTCCCGACCAGGCATCCCTGACAGAGGGGAAAGCTCCCCTTCAAACGGGGAGGGGAGGTGATCTCTTGTGCTCCCACGGCAAGAGGAAGGGGTTGGGATGGGGTGAGGTGGGATGGGGCATCTGCTGTTCATCGTGATGGAGGTCCTGTTCAGCCAGCAGAGCAATGATGGTTTATACTGGCAGGGGATTTGGTTCCCTGCACTCTCTACCCCCTCAGAAAGGGGACAAAGCAAAGCAGCTAGACTTGGATTGCAGAAAAATTTGCTCTGGGCTGATCAGGGGATGGAAACGCTTCTTGGAGCCAGCTGGGGAAAGATTAGCTGACCTTTTTCACTGTAAATTATTGCCAGCTAATAAGTCCTGCTTGTGTGCTGACAGGCAGAAATTGCAGCAGAAATTGTGTTGAATGTTAAAAAAAAATACAATCAATTTCAGGAAGACTGGAGTAACTAAGCCTGTCGTTCATTCAGTTCTTAGACGCAGAGTAGGTGCTTCTGTGTCTTCCTTTTCTATCTCCGCTTACAGAACTGATATTATTGAATTAATTATGACATCTTTGTGAAGAGCTGAAGAATCGCTCAAGTCCTCTATTCAGCAGCAGAGAAATGTCAGATTCATCTCGCAGTAAATTTAAAATTACACCAACCTGAACTATCGCTACTGGCAGCATAATAATAAGGCAGGTAATCAAAATCAATTAAATTCCAGTGCCTTCCTATTGTCCTAGAAAATTCAAATTTGAAATTAGTTTGAGTTCATTTGACTTCTCAATAAAAGAAGCAGAGCTTTAGAGATAATTTGAAATTAGTATATGGCTGTGACTGATCTTTTCTCCGACTGCAAAGGCCAGAGGAGCTGTGTGCGTGCACATGCATGTCAGCGCATACCGAGTACCAAATACAACCAGATACTCAGAGTCAATGGAGCGACTGGTTTGAGGCTGCTGTGCTGATGTACGTTAGCTGGGACTCAGGCCTGCCAAGACTCGGTTTGTTAAAATTTGGATGAGATATTGATCAGGCAAATGCCAAATGAAGTGTGCCTCCATTCCCACCATGTAAGAGGGAGGAGGACTAAGCATGGTCTGCAGGACCTTCACAGAGACCCTGGAGCAACCAGAGGGAGGGGAGCTCCGTGTGTCCTACCAGCAGTGACATGCCCAGATATGACATGTGTGGGGCATCCATCTTCCAGATCACAAGAGAACAGGATTGCCCAGGAGCTTCAGGTGCTGCCAAAATGAATGTGTTCCCATAGCACCTTGCCTTGTTTTTGGCAGTGGCCGAGCCTTTGAGTCACCTTCAGTAGTAGGATGGGGCATGGGCTGGAGTGGATGACTGCTCAGACAGGGGTGGCTATGGCATGAGCATGAGGCTCTCAGGAGCAGTGGTGGCATCCATGGTAGTTGTGTTGTGTGGACATAGACGCAGCTGGGAGGCACAGAAGAAAATTTATTGTCTAAGGAGGTTTTCTCTTGGAGAAAGGTGCTGAGCAAAGCCCAGGCTGGATGCTGGGGCTGATCTAAGCCAGTGTTGTGCCGGTAACTTCAGCGCAGCCATTGGCACTGATCTGGCTTTCCAGAAAAGCTTGTCTTGTACGGCCCCTTTTCCCAAGTCTGGGAGTGGCACGCTTCTTCCAGGGAAGATCCCTACACATAGCTGGCTGGAGAAACTGGTTTTCAAAGAAAAATTTCTTTTTTTTTAATACTCTCCTATCTGCCAGTATCTGCCTATAGAGTTGGGATCTCTGGGAAAGGGATTTCCCCTCTTTGTGCACACTGCCTTACACAGGTCAGATTTTACTTAGTCCTTTTAAACTTTTCCTGAGCCTTTGCTGGCTGGACCCTTGGTAGTGAGGGGAGGCTGAGTCTGATATCCCACCTATTGCCAGAAGGAGGGTGCTCCTTAGTAAAATTCCCCCCGTCTGGCTGAGATACAGGAGTTGCCCCACCTCACAGTGGCCTGCTGTTTTGTTTGGGAGAAGAGGTGTTTGGGTTTAGGTTGTTTTGCTGCGTGGCTTCTATTCCTGCAGCAATTCCTGTTTCCACCCATGGGATTTCAGCGTGCTGTGGTGCCTCGTTGGGGTCACGGGTGTGTGTGCCACAGCCAGAGAGACCCAGGGCACCGTGGTGGGGCATCCCAAAGGCTCAGGGAAAAAACCGTGCCAAGATCTGGTGGTGGGCATGGAGGAAGGAGGGAGCAACGTAAGTCGGAAGGGAAGAGGAGCAGAAGAGAGAGCGAGCAGAAGAGCTCGGCTCTCAGCTCTTACTGCCAGCGGTCCCAAATTGGACTCGCCGCTCCCTCCAGCCTTTCCAGGCACCGGGTTATGTTTCTCCCAATCTTGCCCTGAAGCGGGCAGAGCTCTCGCCCTCTCCCCGTCCTACAGCAGAAACCCGGCATCCCTGCGGCTGCCGCTCCGCTCCGTACATCCTTCAGGGAGGTTTTATGCCCCCCTTCCCGCCCCGAGGCTCGGAGCAGGGCTGTCCCCTCCCAGCTCGGGCGTTTCACATCCCCATCCCCTGCCGCGACGCCCCAGGCAGCCCCCCACCGCCTTTCCGGCTCCGAGCCACGGCATCTGCTCCATCCCCGGCCCGCCCCGGCCCGGCCCGGCCCGTCCGGCCCGCCGCGGAGCATCCCGGTGGCGGGACCTCCCCCGCCCTCCTCCCTCCTCCCTCCCTCCTTCCTTCCCTCCCTCCCCGCGGCCTCGAGTCGCGCCAGTGATGGGGAGAGCGTCACCGTCTCCTAGCAACCCTCCTAGCAACGCTCCTAGCAACCGGGCAACATCTGCTCCCGCTGGACCAATCCGCGCCGGGAACATCTGGGCACCCACCTCCGCGGGCTGCGGCCGGGAGGTGATGCGCTCCTCAGTGGCTGCAGGGACCCGCAGGAGCTGCCACCACCACCACCACCACCACCTCCTCCTCCTCCTCCTCCTCCTCCTCCTCCAGGAGCAGCAGGCAGCTCCGAGCGGGCAGGGAAGGACGGGGAGCAGCCCTCCCTCTGGAGCCGGGGCTCGCTGGGTGAGTGCCGTTGAGCTGGCGGTGGCTGGGGACGGCAAGGCGTGGGGTTGTCCGTGGCAGCGAGCCGGCGTGGGGTTCTGCCGGCGGGATCTGCCCGGATGGCTTGAGCAGGCGGCTGTTGGCGTGGAGTAAGTTTTGTATTTGTTTGTGAGCTCTCGGCTTTGCTGCGGCGTGGAAGAGGGCGAAGAGCTGGGAGGGAGGCTCGCCACTCGTCCCGCAGTGCTACGGGCTGTGGGCAGAGGTGCCTGCTGCTCTGCCGGACTCTAGCATGCTCTACAAAAGGTCATTTTAACCAGAGTCGTCTTTTTACGGTCAAAGCTGAACTCTGAAAAGTAACCATAGCTACTCTTTCATTGCCTGTTAGCAAAGTATCATCCTCTGGGATGAGACAACTATCTAAATATAGATGTCTTACAGCTGCAAGACACCAATACGCACACATACGCGCTCTCTGTTTCTTTCTCCCTTGCAGGATTTAGACCTGTTTGTTTTCATTCATGTACACAAAAAGTGTGTCTCTGCACACACATGTAAAAGTACAGAGTTGGGGTATGCGCATGCATATCTGTGATCATTTTTCCCTTGGAGTGGGAAATATTCTTACTACAGCGTGCTAAATACTCCCCGCAGAAGGCAAGGCATCAGCCGGATACTGCTGCATCTACTTGCAGCCTAGAAACCGTACCGTGTGTAAGGCAAATGCTAAACATACACACTGCAATAATTCTGTTAAATAAAAATGGTAATCTGACTTTCCCCAGAGCTGTATTACTCTGCAGGCAGTGTGGGGGTGTATGTGCGTGTGTGATAGGAAATTAATGCTACTACTCAAAATAATGGTGTGGTTTTAATAGTACCCCTTTAGCTTTCCTCTGAGGCTGACAAGGATTAATGGAGAAAATAATGTGCCATTTTAAAAGGTGGTGTTCAGGGCAGTAATCATGTTCTAGCTCAGGAAACTTCCGGATATTTGGAGGAGCAAGCTGTATTTTTGCAGCATTTGCTCCTAGAGGATTACAGCTATACCACTGAGAGACTGAAATGATTTTTCTTAATGTTTTATTTTACTTTTCTGATGTTTGAAAGGGAGTCCGGGAAGCAAGGTCAAAGTTAGAGAATTGGATGTGACATCAGAACTCTTTATTTTTCCTGTTATTAAGCAGCCCTGTGGGGCTGCTGAAATAGCACTTTCCTCTCCTGCGGTCCAGCTACTTGCCGTGTATGTCCTGACTATGCCACCTGAACCATGTGTGTTTCTGCTTGATCCACCACGGCAGGTACCCGTTCAGCAGTGCTGTGCTGCCAGAAATGCTCGCTGAGCCCGTGCGAGGAGGAAATCTTACCAGAACTGCTGCGATTATCCCAGAAAGACCCTTTGCAGATTGACTCCGCATCCTCAGGTAACTAACAAGTTTGCAGACTTCGGCAGGTCGGGCTTGCCTTCAGAGTGAGGGAAATTACTTGGGTTAGTGTTGAAAGCCAGGGGGGGAAGCTGGAAATATGATTTTATTCTATTGATAAAAGCAGTAGGACTACAAGGAGCGAGACAGGAATAGTCACTCGGTCATTAAGTCTCGTGTCTTTATGGACTCATGAGAGCTATTCAGATGCTGGTGCCTTGCACACACGTGTGCCCAGGGAGAATCTGCAGTTAGGGAGATCTGCAAAGCAATTAACAAACGAAAAGAAGGGCAGTTTTAAAGTGCAAAGCCAGCAGCTCCAGCCAGCAGACAACAGCACGGCTGTGGGTCCCCACCTTTCCGCGGGTCAATTGAAGGGGGCTCTCTCTGCCTGAGCGAGGAATTAGACCCAATACTCTGGAAGGACTGCAATCGATTGGCTGTCCGTGTGAAATCCTGGGGCTGGCATGTGTTTTCGATCCACATGTTCATCCGCCTGTGGTCTGGTAGCTTTGCATTATCAACTGGGATTCCCACAGTGGGACCAGCTGCTTTTCCTGCCCCTGGAAGAGGGGAAATGCAGCAGCATAGCGTGTGAAATCAGAGGAGGGTTTCAGCTGAGCACTCCCTAATTGCGAGTGCTGCTAAGGTTAGAGACGGGGGAATTTATCACTGCAGTTTGACAGCAGTTGCAAGGACGTGATGATATTTCCTGCCATGTCAAAGTCACGTCTCCTGCTGATAATAAATGCCAATTTCTGTGTGCTCAGAAGCCTCAGATTTTCTATTTGTGCATGCGAGAGATGCTCAGAAACGGTTTCCATCTCAGCCAGCTTTAGCTTGCATATTGATTATCCTCCCTTACACTGCGAGAGGAAACCCTGCAGGGCACCGGCACATTTGACTCACCCCCTTCTGCGCCCAGCCTCGGCAGGTCTGGCTTGGCCAGCGCGCCTCTGTGCTGACCCCCTGCAGACGTCTGCATCAACAAGCCAATATAGTACCTGCTCCTACAACCCCTTTCACTGCAGCACCGAGCAGGCAGGGATGAATTTTCTTCCCGAGGAGAGGCAGGAAAAGTGGCGGCACAGTCAGGTGTGGGAATGCTCCCAAGGTCTGATGTACGAGCTCTGGGGCAGAACTGCTGTGCAGACCTGGGGCTTGCAGATCCCTCTCCGTTGCCTGAGACGGAAAAGCACAAGCTTTGTTTTTTTTTTCCTGGCTGTTCAATCATTTGTTAAACTCTGTCTTGCTTCCTGTCTGGGCTAGCTTGCAGCCCTGTGGAAATCACCCGGCACTAATTCGTGCCGAAGAGGGGCTCCTGTCGCTGGGGTGATGCGGGAGCGCAGGGGCCAGATGAAGAGAATTTCTTGCCATTCAACTGTGAAGTTGCCGTGTTATAAATCTATTTCCAATCCAATTTAGATAAGATAATCCTCTGTCCAAACATGCCTAATAACTCTGTGGGTACCACGCCATAGAGCACTGTAATTATTGCTGGAGAAATAAATAGGAACAGGCACATTTTGCTCTTTTGAAAGTACAATTAAAGCCCTCGCGAAGCTGCGTTTGAGAGATCCAGGCTTGAGACAGAGGCATCTATTCCCTCACTGCCGCGTGTGGGATTTATGTTTCAAATTTCCATTAGCGTTAATGGCAGCTACAGCTGCTGTGCTCCGATGTGCCGTGCATTCAGAGCAGGCACGCACCGGCGGGGTGTAAACACTGGCCAGCGTGAGCAGGCAGCCCCTGCCCTGTGGCTCCCGAGCCCTGGCAGCGCTGCCCGCTGTTGCAAATTTTGCCAAGTCCTCAGTGACTAGCGGAGGGCTTGCAGCTCAATGCTGGCGGGATGCTGAATGTGCTTTTCCGAGGTTCATCCAGGCTGGAAGGACAAACCTCACACTCAGGACTCAGCGCTACGCTGGTTAGTCCCCGTGGGGAAATTTGGCCCCGTGCCTTGACTTGTGGTGGAGCGCTGAAAAAAATGTAATGTGATTAAGATGTATCTGTCTCCGAGCTTGACTGAGGCAGAGGCAGTGACTCATACCACCTTGCTGTAACTGTCAAAACACTTGGCTTGCGAGAATAGCCTTCTATACAAAAAGCACTGATTCAATATGTTTATATTTAAACAAAACACTAAGGGTCTGATTCACTGCGGCATTACTACAGCCTTGTGTGCCTGTAACCCCGGCCAAGCAGCCCTTAGGCACGCACAAAGCCAGTCCGCTCTGACTTTCAAGCTAAGTATTAGAGAAAGGCTTGGTCCTTGCAAGCCTCCTGCAGGGAGAGGTGCCTCTCGCAGGCTTTAGCATCAGTGCTGGTGTCGAGGGCACAGTGCAAGGGCACAGTTCATGCTCTCATTCCCCTGCGCCTGCAGACAGAAGCGTGGACGTCACCAGCAGCCGCAAAAACTGACGGTGACAACGAGACGGGTGGTGGTGGGATGGCAGCTACACCGAGCACCAGAGCAGACCTTGAGCTTCTGCGGAGCAGCCCTGTGATGGCACTCGCTTGCTTTCAGTTCACTTTCTCATCCAGTTGCTGCAGGCGTGCAGGCAGCACCCCATCCCTCCCGGAGAGAGGAGGTAGAAGTTGAGCCACCCGTGACAACCCGTGGGAGCTGCTGGGCTGGGGAAGTGGGTGCCCCAAGCCTTGCAGATTTGGAATCGTTGGAATTTGCTAATAGCCAGCGTGGTGTCGAGCAGCTTGTGGCTGCTTTGCTCTTAGAATGTAGCCTTTCACTTACAAGTGGGAACACATTTAAAACCAACCTTACAGCCCAGAGGTGCTCTTGGTGTTCATTTGCTGGTTGTTTCCCTTCCTTGCTACTAAACCAAGTTATGGGGGGTTGTTATAACTTTGCTGCTTTGTCTGATGTAAGGTCTTTAGGAATTTAAATACGGCCGACCACTTTGCACCCAAGGGATATGTCCCAGGCTGGTGCTGAACGTAACCCCAGAAAGAAGGTGCCAGTTGGATGCTCGATGAACCCACTGCCAGGATGCTCATGTGTGTCCCTCTGCAAAATACAATGCTTTCCATCTGCTGCTGCCAGCCAGCATCAGCCCCCAGCTCATGGCATGTGCTAAAACACAGCCCTCCCTCCCGTGCTAAAACACAGCCCTCCCTCCCTCCCTCCCTCCCACGGCCAGGGTGCCAGCCTCCAGCGGCTCCTTGCCTTGTCCTGGCTCCCTGCTGTTTGCTGGTGTCTCCAGGGCCACTAGTGCTCAGGGGACCCACTGTCCCACTGTCTCCCTCCATCTCTGGGGCAGGGAGAGGAATTCCTGTGGCCAGCAGCAGCAAAGGAGAGGTTTGCACGGAGCCGGCGGAGCTGAAGGCCTGAGCTGTGATGCTCTGCACGCTGTGGGTGTCTGTCCTGCCCCTGCACTTGGGCTGATTTTCTGCTCGCGCTGCACGCAGGCAGTGCTAGGTCTGTGCTTCCAGCCTTTTCACTGAAAACCACTAGGGTGCAAGTTTTAGCATTTAGAGGCTTGGTTTGAAGGGGAAGGATGGGCCCATGGTTCGCTCATCAACGTGTACACTGTCTTTGGCTCCTTTCCCAGCCCTGACAGCCTGCGTGGCCACAGGAATGTCACTTCATCTTTCCATACCTTTGTCTTCCTCAGACTGGTGTGAGGAAAACTGTAACGTTCTCCCATCCCACGGTGCTGGGAGGATAAATGCATTTGTGATTGCGCTCAGATAACACAGCAGTGGGGTTTTCACCTAGGAGAACCTAATATCAGAGTAATTAAATGTCCAGGATGTCTGGGCTCTGGTGTAATTCAACTACTAGACTAAAACCTGCAAGCAGTGAAGGTTGCTGCATAGGAATTTAAACCAATGTTTGCAGCTACTCAGTGCTAACGGAGCTGTGAAGACCGCAGCCATACCCTGCCCTTGAGAGCTGAGGGTGGTGCAGGGAGCATCTCTGGTGTGTGCGGTGGTCCAGGTTGACTAAAGCATAGCGTTGTCCCACTGCAAGAGCGATGGTCCTCTCCCAGGAAAATGCTGCTGTTTTGTGCAATCCATGTTGGGCCAGGTCCCAGAGTACAGCTGGGGGTCTTGGCTCCAAATGGGATGTTAATCCACCAGTCAAGAGTTTTCTGCCCAGATTTGTAACATCCTTTATGGGAAACCTCCATCCTCACAGACTTGAAATTCAGGGAGAAAACACAAGAAGACTCTTACGAGGGGATTTCTTCTTCAGCCCCTTCTTGTGGGTTTTTGATGTAGAGGAAGGAAGGGAGAGCACATTACTCCTTCCTGCCAGTGAAGGAGAGATGCCACCAGTCCCTGAAATAGTTGGGTGGGTATCTTTTCACTCCCACCTGCAGCTAAGACTCAAGGAGCCCCCCATGTCCCCTGGCAGGATCCTTCCAGTGACACGGGGTCTGTGTTTTGGCTGTGCAATACCTTTTGGCTTTTCTACTGTGGCAGAGAAGCAGTCCAGAACCAAGTCCTTTATTTCCTCAGAAAACCTGTTTCAAATGCCCCCATAAGCAGATCTCAGTTTGGGGAAGAAAACATATTCCATAGGACCTGACTTTGAGTTATTCTAAAAAGTGGGTCTGGATACTTTCTTTCCCTGGACTGCCTTTAAACGTCAGCGTAGTAAGTTTTTAAAAAATAGCGCATTTAAAAGCAAACAACAGAAATTTCTTACAAAAGAGAGGGTTTGGGAGGTGATGATGCCACCCGCAAATGCACATGCCTCCTCGTACTGTCTAGTGAATAGAAAAGCAAACCCCAGTCCTGGCTCTCATAGGCACCCAGTGTTCAGCAGGCTGAATACCGAAGTTCCGGATCTCATTAAGATGCTGAATTAGCACCATGTCACCTTTCCACAGAGATGACCCAGCCTGGAGCAGCCAGCCAGGCCCGGCTGCGGGTGTGCAGAGAGCCCTGCTCCTCGGCAGGGCTCTGCCCTGGGGCACCAGACCTCCACTGGGCTCTTGTCACAGGACAAAAGCCCAATAGTCCCTTCTCTTAGCCCAAAGGCTGAGCCTCCGTCCTCTGTGCTCTGCAAAACCGAAGCAATCCAGAGAGCGAACCAGCTCCATCACCCTCCCATCGAGCTGGGGCTCTCCTGCTTCTCCGGGACGACACTACCATCTAGTGAATACGCTCTGTATTGGTTTTCCAGGGAAGCCACGGAGCTCTGTGCGTGGTGGGTGGAAATTAAAACCCATCCCTTGTCCCCCACCGCCCGCAGCCTGGCGCAGGGACCCCTGTTCTGTAGAGAGGTGGCCCCATCCCGGTCCTTCGTGTAGTGCCTGGAGACTTTCCCGGCTTGGGCATCTCTCGCCCCGCTCTGCGAGGCTGTGGCTGGCCAGGGGTACCCCGCTCGCTTGTAGGACCTGGAGACCCTGCCTGGCAGCGGCAGCGTGTGTCCCGTGCTGTGGTTGTCACTCCGGAGCAGGGCTTGCTGTGCTGGCAAGCCTCAGGGTGGTGGCTCAGAAATGCCTTCACATTTGCCAGCCTCTCAATTATTTTTCCAGTGGGTCGAGGGCTGCAGGTCGAGGCTGAGTGTTGTCCTGGCTGCATCCCACCTCTGGACCCCTCCTTCCCCTACACACCCTGCACCTTGACGTTACAGCCACCATGGCAGCAAGCGTTACCAAGCCTCTTTTTCTTCTTGTTTTGTGCAGAGCTGATCTGATCGGGGCCTACCAAAGACATTAACGACGTCGAAAGTAGCCTACTTTAAGAGAAAATATGCAGAAGAAGAACATTTACATCAAGATTACCATGAGTATTGTCCAAAAGTGAGTAGCTCTCTCATTCCAGACCCCGTCCTCCCCTGGTTTCATTCCTCGATGCTAAAGACCCATTTGCTTGCTCTTTACTCCCCAGCACCTGATACTACCCGAGGACCGGACTTGTATTCTAAAACTTTCTCTCCAGAAACTCCGATTCCTGGACGACCCTGAAGCCTATCTCCGTAGGTCTGTATTAATTAACAATCTGTTGAGGAAGATTCACCTAGAGACAGAGAGGGAGAGCTATGAATACTTTAAGGAGGCTCCATGTTATAGGACTGCTTACTCTGATGCACGAAAACGGCTGAAGTTTATGGTACAGGAGTGCTGTTCCCAGTCGCTCTATTATGAAGAGCTGCATTCGTATCGCATCGTGCCTTACTCTGCAGAGAACGCCGTTTACGGAATGGGCTACGCGAGCAGCCACTTGGAGCAAAATTCTCAATTGCTTATTTATAAAATGAATTAAAGTAGCTGTTAGACCCACTGATGTTTGTTTCTGAATGCTTGAACTGCTTATTGAGATGTTCAGATGAGGCACTAATTGCAGATGTACTTGTGATCAAAGGCGGATGCATTCAGAGCTGAGTGGAAGGTACTTTGAATAACGCTCTGCAGTCCCTGCTGTTAACCCCCTGGTTATGAAGTACCTTGACAGACACACAGAGCTGGTGCAATACGGAGGTCCTTATCCGCAGAGACTGCGTGCAATGTGTTTTGTAGAAACAGCTGCATTTAAGTTATCTGTGTGTAGATAGAGATGTTCAAAATCACTTTGCAGTTAAATTATGCCATCCCCAGTGGAAAGGGGGCCCCCAAAGCAGTGGAGTAGTCTGACAGTGAGGAGTAAAATGCAAGTTATTTACTGTAAAGGTATAGATAGAAAGTTTCTTTGAGAAATGCTTTGACCATGAAGGAGTCAGTGCCAAAGGAAACAGCCTTTTGCTTAGGATTTTCAGAGACTTAACTCGCTTGCTACTTACAAGACACTCTCTACTGAGATTTGCAAGGGTTTGGTTTTTTTTTTTTTTTAAATAATTGCATTCACCTTTTACTTATATTATCTCTCAGCTGGTATCTACTTTGCTGTTTTAATACAAACCAGAACGACTCACAGGAAAAGATTGTTTCTTCAGCCTGTCATCAGTGTTTCCTTATCTTCATTTGATTCTTTCCCTAGCTGTTTCCCTGATATTTCTTTGCATGCTAATTTGCTGTTTGGCCAGAGGTTCGCATTGGTGCTAGGGAATAGACAGTAATTTCTTCTTTTGTGGAATATAAAAGGCAGAAAAACGATGATAACTCTTATAGATAGAAAATGAATGTATTTGACAGACGCTAGTAAAATCTGAGAGGTTCTCCTGATGAAGCTACTCAGCATAAGTAATAGTGTTTCAGGTTAAGTGAAATGTCTAATTTCAATCTGGGAATTAACCTTAGAATATGTAAATATATATTTCACAAGCTATGATGTGAGAGATGTTCAGCAAATTGATGACTACAAGTGGAAAGTTTATAGCGGCCAAAGCTATGTCATGAAAATACCAAAGAGTAATATAAGGGAAAAGATGATGCTCCAGCAATGGGGTCAAAAGCAAAGATTGCACTATTAACCTGGGGAAATGTGATTAATGAGCCTGTAAACTATCCGTTACCGATACACCTGCAGTTCACCCGTGGGTGACTCGCATCCCAGAATTTCTGAACAAATATACGAGATGATCCAAAGCCTGTCGAAGTCCTACAGATCTGTTGGCTTACAGTGAAGAAACGGGCTTTGCCTCGCTGGCTATCACCACTTTAAAGCTTTAAAGCAAAGTAAATAATAATAGCGCACACTCAGCTGGAGGCAGATATGTATCTAAGAACCTAATTTTTTATTTTGAAAGGCTTTGCTCATGCAGATGTGGCTGATGCTATTTCCGAAGCATTACACAGTCAGAACAAATACCATTGCTTGCCAGGGATGTGCTTCATGCAGGATTCCTCCTGTAACGCTGCTTAGAGGATCCTAGTCGCGTGTGTTGCACGTATCATCGCAGCTCTCGGGCACACGTTAATAGTGCAGGAGAAAAGACAGAAAGGCAAGAGCAGGAGGTGTGAAGAGCAAAGTTAACTCCAACATCAGTAGTCAGAAGCCAGTACGGGTTTAGGAGACAGAAGGAAACGGTGAAATCCAGATTTTTTTTTTTAAATGAAAAAAAAAAAAGGCAACTGTCTAATTCAAAACAAGGATAACCTGCAAACTGGAGAACATAAACAGCACAGATATTGTGGGAAGGCTGGAAAAACAGGGCAGTGCTGTTTGGGAGGTGCTATTAGTCATGAATGTTCAGGTTTTCGTTTTTATTTTGAGACGAGGCATATTTACTTGTCTCTTACAAAAGGGTGTCTTTGAAGCCTCAGTCCGTGTAATTCGGTGTCCGAGCTGCTTGGCTCTGTGGGGTTATGTTCCTGCTGCCCCCGGGCTTGCACCAGCCCCAAATCCTGCGAACGATTAAGCTCGCATTTGGCATAGTTGGAGAAATCTCCAGCTAGAAGTGGCCGTGCCCATCTCGGCAGGGGCTGACTGAGAAAGGCCAGGCTAATTATCAGGGGTGCGGAACAGCCCTCGCACTGCCAGGGAGAGCTGGCGGCGAAACCCCTCTGCTGCGTGGGCTGGGGGCTGGTGATACGATGGCTGTCGTGCCACGATCCCCCAAGGGCTCGCGGGCCGCTGCCGGCCCCCTGCACGCCTCGTGCGGACGTAGGGGCTGGGGCAGGGCCGTTAGAAGACTGCTAGGTGGTAAAGGAAAATTACTTCTGCCTCCTGATTTTTCAAACTATGTAATTTTCCGCTCTGAAGTGATCCGATTTATGCGGTTTTTTTTCTTCGCGTCCGTTTTCGGCTGAATTCATAATGATCTAGCAGCTACATGAAATGCTAAAATGCTTTTTTTCCTCTCACTGACCTACTTTATTATATTCATAGGATGGTTCTGGCCCGAGTAAACAAAACTTTTAACGTAAAATTAATAACGCTTCAATGGAATGAAAAAGACCAGTAGGATTAAAGCCTTTAACCTCACCTGAAAAATCCCATTGCCGCTGTCAGATTCACCTTTGAAAAGTAACTTCTTTGCCTGCTGGAAAAGGCAGATACTTTCTTGCCCATTGAAAGCTTCTCTGATAAGGTGTTATGATAACTAAACAGCTATAACAGACAAAAATCTGGATCAGTTAACAAAATTCCTTGGGCTACCTGTGAAAGAGGATGATATTTTACTCATGTTTTTCTCATGTGTTGTTTTCTTGAACAAAAACCACTGATTTTTTTATTTTTACTTGCTCTAGGAGCTGTTAAAATTGCTTGTTTCTTTCTAGAAAACAAATTCGTCTTTTGTGGTTGACTTTTTGATATGAAATACAATCAAAGGTCCACAATTCTAAATATTTTAAATCTGCTCAAGTTTTTACTGCCTTCCGCTTTGCACAGTGATTTGTGCTGTTGAAAAGTGGGCCTGAAATATTCTACTTTAGTGCTTAAAAACCATAGTTTATGGGATGATAAAGAAGTACAGAGATGCAATAACATTGCAAGTTACTCCCGAAATATTTAATTTGACACTTTTTGAATTATAACTTGATTTTAACATTTAATTACCAAGTTACCGGGTACCAGCATTTTAATACAGCTACATACAGTGATTTTTCTTTTTTGGGTTTGTGGCTACAATTCAGCTCTTCTGGCTTCTGATGTGTGAATCTGTCTGTAGGTGGTCAACTTTCAGTGATAGATATATATATATATATATATGCTATTATGACTGCAGTAGGAACTCCCACATATGGGCTATGTTTGCACTGGATGTAAAGAAAGTCCTTCCTTCCCTTTGACTCAGTTGCCTTGGAGATAGTATATTCATCAGAGAGAATATAGACGAGCTGGGTGACAAGGACAGACTTGGTAACGGTAGCTGATCATTTTGAAAGTGACTGGCTTAGGACAATTCATTTTCGTCTCGGAATAGCAGCACACTTGACTGTAATTAGCGTTTAAATGAGTTAAGTTTTCTTTGTGCCGCTTTTCCCGAACTGGCTGTAAATGCCGGGCCTGATCCTGGGTGCGGAAGGGGCGGCGGTGGCTCCACGGGAGGCACGGCGTGGGTGCGTGGGTGCGTGCTTGGGGTCACCTTCTGGAGCTGCACGAGCTGTGGCTGAAGGCAAGAGGGGTACAGATGCCGGGAGGCAGCCTGGCTCGGCAGGGCAGCATCTCTGCCTGTACGCCTTGGTGCAGACACCCCGAAATATTAGGGCCCTGATCCTGTAAACGCTTCAGTTGTCATCTAAGTTTCTTTGCACAGAGCCTCTCGCCGAAGCCAGAGAGGTTGCTCGTGTACTTGATGCTCAGCATGTGTATGAGCGTATGCAAGGCTGGGGCTGCTGCGCACCGCGGAAGTGCTCCTCAATCGCCTCATTATCGGTGAAAGTGATTATCGAGCTGCCGCTTGAGTTCTTGAATACGTTTATATTGCACTGTATATTGAACTTTTGTTTTCAATGAATGTGTTGAGTATATGGACTATTGTGCCTTAGAGTCCCATCCTCATATGAGCCTTTGTATATGTTCTGTAAATCTGCAAACCGTGTATAGCTGAATACTCTGTGCACTCTATACAGATCCGGTTCGGTACTCGGCAGGGCCTTGGGAAACACGACCCTGACCTCAGTTTGCAATGAAAACAGAGGGGATATGGCAATTCACTCTTCTCTTCTTTTTTAGATTGCTTTCCTCTTCGCTGTTCATGAAATTCTGTTTTTCTGGTTTCTGTCGTAACTGGGTTCTGGGTTACCTACAACGCCAGACGCCCCTCACGGGAACTCAGAAAGTTGTAAAAAAGTTGTCTCCAGCTTTTAAATGCCATCTGTACAGCGCGCGCTCAGCAGGGAATCACAATTGCATATAATAACTGTGGCAGGTGTTGTCAAGTATATCATCATATATTTGACATGATTAACAAAGCAGAAAAGGGAACACCTATTTCTATTGAAATGCATGAGCCTGCATTATGTTAAATACATGGTGATTATACACCACTTAATTGGAATAATACCTACTGGTTCTATAACAAAAAATGGCTTTTTAATGTTTAAAATTACTTGGGACCTGATTAAAGGTTTTTATGAAATTGTTTTCTAAAGTGAATAGTAGAAAAATGTATATGTATTTTAAATATACATATGATATGCATGTTATTAATAAAGATCTATTTCTATTGAACCAGATGGCCCCTCATTGAATATATGCTGTTTGGTTAACCAGTTAACATGTAAAGTTACTAAAGAAAGGTTTCTAACACCATCAATCCCCTGAAAAACTTTAAAACCACAGATTCTTTGAGGGACCTGGATCCCCAGGATGAACCTGGACTCATCTGACATATCGGATGTGCAGAGCTGGGGCAACTCCTCTGGATGCCGTGCAAGCCCTGGCTTTCACTTGTCCTGCCTGGATCCCGTCATTTGCATCCCAGCTTGCCTATGGGCTTGCGAGACCCTTCTCCTTTTCTTTGTATATTTATTTTATTTAAAAATGTGCAAGGAACCATTTTCCTAATAACGTTCTGCAGGTCACCTTCCAGATGCTGCAGAAAGGTGAAAGGTAAAGTAGGTACTTACTGGAACCGTTCAGGAAAATGGGAATTTTTACCAAAAATACTGGTTATAATGGAAATATCTCCCTCTTTCTCATCCTCAGGGCTTTTCTTTGGGATTCTTTTTCCTGAAGAAACTGAAACAAAGCCCTGAAAACATTTTAGGGATATTGAAACGGAGAACTATTTACAAAAGGATGAACTTTCCCCACTGGACAGGAGCCTCTTGAAGCAGCCACAGGGAAACATCTTTCATGACTGAGTACTTCAGAGCCCACCTGCAGCCAGGGCTCGGGTCCCATCTGGGGGCTGCAGGACCAGCTTTTTTAAGGACCTGAGCATTGCAACCAACTGCTGTAGGCACAGCAGTAAATCAGTCACCTCCTCTGATGGTGCTGCATTAGGAGAGAGCAGCTGCACGTTGCCAACCTGAGGACGGCTCTGAAACCACCGATCCCGAGTCCCCTACATCCCTTGTTTGAACGTGATGTTACTAGGATTAAGCGGCCACCGCCCAAATCCTGAGATGTTCTTCATCAGACACAGCCCTTTACCCATCTCTGAACCTCTCCTCTTTTTAAGCAAAAAGCAATACCTAGGCCTTGGCACGGGTACGTGCCTGACTTACAGGAATGGGCTGCTTAAAAGAGGTAGGCTGCACGTCTGCAGGTTTGTCCGGTTTGCTCCCCATATTACATGTGAATGGCCAAGGCCCTCTGGGGTGGCATATCCCTGGCACAGAGAGATGTATTCAGATGGCCCAAATTCCTCCTAGATCCTCAGTGGGAGCTGCTACCTGAGGATACACCACACTGGTAGGAGATGCTGAGCCTTGGGCTTGGTCTAATCTTGGAGAAAACTGCTTTAGTGTGGAAATAAAAGGCAGTGTAGCAGCTTCCCACTTCCTGGCACAGTCACACTATGTTGCCCAACCCATGCAAATACTTTCCCACCACGGATATTTTCAAAGCCGTGGGAATCATCCTGCCACGAGGCAAATTCTGCTGCAGACTGAAGGCGGGGTCCTCTATGCCAATTCCTCCGCTGCTAAAGGAGGTGGTGAAAGCATCGTGGCCAGACCACCGCGGGCTTGCTTTGCTCTCAGCCGTATTTTCTTTTTTCCTCTTTATGGCCATTTGCAGCCAGTTTGAATTGAAGCAGCTGCTGGGCTGCCCTGCCTCGGCACTGCCAGCCCAGGCTGGTGGAGCAGCTGGCGCAGGACCCAGGGAATCCAGCTGAAAGCTGTAAGTCACCATTACATCCCACAATCCACGCATTTCAGGGTTTAATTAATTCAGGCCCTAAGATAAGCAGCGCTGTTCACCAAACTAGGCGATGCTTTGAGCTCCTGGCTGAAGTGTGCTGCAGAGCATTGCAACCTCCTGGCTTTTCTAGCACAGCGGGACAGTCTACGCTGCCTTGCTGCCTGCAGGCTGATGTGCCACTGATGGTAAATTATCCCCAGCTGGGCTGAATGGTGCCAAATTGTAGCTCTTACCGGTGGAACGCGGCTTTTCCTGAAACAAACTGCTTAGTGGAAATTGTTGTCATTTTGCAGCAAGAAGAGTTGTGTGTAACATCTGCTGTCAGGGAAAAGAAAGGATGGCTGGGAAGGTAAAGGTCTTTCTCCCTGTAAGGTGCCTGAATCTCCTGTTCATAGTGCGGAGCTGATACTGCTCTCCCACATTATCCTTTGAGGCTCAGGACCACGCAGACATTTCATCTGTGCTGAGACCATCTCACTACACCATCCCCTGTGGTGCCCTCCAATGCGAACGTCCAGTGCTTGCAGCACAGTCTGGGCATCCTGTGAGCCCCCGGCCCTCGCTGGGATGCCAGGGGGAGCCAGGGGAATGTCACAGCATGTCCCCATACACAGCCAGGATCATCGGTACCTTACCCAGGGAGCAATCCCAAAGGCTGGTTGCACCAGGCAGACATGGTCTCTCCCAAAGCTCTGCAGCCCAGGCAGGGTTTGCAGCTCAAGGTGGTATCATCCAGGGAAACCTTGGTTTTTGGCAGGTGCATGGAGCCACAGAGTGGGACTGTGCGAATGTGGCCATCGTGACAGTGCTGTAAGGACTTAAGGGTCCTGCATTGCGGTAGCCTGTATTAATCCAAGTCCTGCGCGGCCAGGTCTAGAGGGTGATACCCCCCCACATCTGCAGCCTTTGCATCATGGAATCAGAGTGCCATTACTGATGATCCCAATGAGATGGGCCCCTTGCTCACAGCATTAGTGTAAATAGCTATTTTTCTGCAAAATTTTGTGTCTAAGGCCAATGGGCATCTCAGTGCCCTTTAGGGGCACAGGTCCATATGCAGATACCTGAGGTGAAGACATCTGCTCCGGAGGAGAGCCAGAGCCTGGCTCCCGTTGCCGTTCAGACACATGGGCTGCAGAATAAAACCTGCTCGGAATGGAAAGGCTTTTGTGGGAGTATCTGAATCAGGAGAAAAATTGGGCTGGAAGAGGTGGAAGGCCTCCACTCGCAGGAGTCTTGCACGGTGCTACTGAGTAGTTTCTTTTTATATGTGGTTGTTTTACCTGGTAATCTGTGTCTTAGGACATGGGTCTGAGTGAAGTAGTGACCAGGGACTGATGGACAGGCTCGGTGGTGTCTGGTTCCACGTTGGATTAAAAAAAATCAATGTCACGAGTGTTGGGTGGGAGACTTGTCACAAGGCTAAAAAAGCTCACCTGGATCTGGCATTTGCAGTTCTCAAGGCTGGGCATCAGCCGGAAAGTGAGGGCAAGCTGCAGCTAACATGGGGAAATGGTAAGTTAAATACTGATACCTCTGGGAACTCGAGTCTGCCCTGCAGCACGCCTTGTCCTCTCCCCCCGGCAGGTCCCTACCCCCAGCAGAGGTGTGCAGGGCAGGCTTTTTGCCTGAAGATGGCACTGCTATATTGAAGGATTGCTGGAAAATTGCTGTAATAGAGCGGTGTGTAAAAGTAGGCTGGGGGAGCTGTCGGCGTGAGCTCGGGTATGGGTGCAGCGATAGGTGCTGTCTGGGTTGGGTCTCGAAGGACCCCGCTTCCCACGGACAGGCAGCCCCAAACCAAGACTCCCTCCAGACCTGTTTTGCAACATCATTTTGAGTTCTTTCCTTAGCAATTAGACCCAGACTGTATCCAAATCTTGCTAGTTTGGTGTAAATTCTTTCTCCTCCACTCTCTTAAGAAGCAATACGGTGTGTGTTAATTGCTGAGCGCTGCAGAGGTCTGACGTGAGCACAACAAAATGCAAGGAGCTGCTCCGACTTATTCACAAGAGACTCTCCTCATGATCTGGTGTCAAGAGGGCGGACGGGAATGTGACCCAGGCTCTGCCCAGGTGCTCACATCAGGTAAAACAGTGGTGGCCAGAGCCACAAGGAGTGAACGCAGTTGTCTGTCCTGAGCCCAAGTCCTGTCCCTCCTCCTTCCGCTTCTTGAAGGACCTACCTGAAGTAGCAGCAAATAATCCCTATGCTGTGCAGGTAAGAATTAGTCCATACAGTGGGGGAAATGCCCCTGGATGACCAAGATCTCCCAGGTCTGTTGTCTGAGCATCAATATTGGCTCTGTTTCAAGGCAAAGGTGGTGGGAGACCAACTGCAAAAATGGCAGTGATGTCTTCTAGGGATCAGGACTAAGCATGAAGTAGCCCAAAGGCAGTGTCCAACCCAAGCTTGGTGGTTTGGGTGTTACCTGGATGCCAAGAGGCTGAACAGGCAGGATTGGGCCTGCATTGGATGGGAGGGTGTCCTGATTGCCAGGGTATGGCACACCCTGCATCTGGTTTGAGGGGCTCCTTGGCAGAAGGAGACCCTGCTGGGTCCGATGAGGTTGTGCACGGAGAAGCCTTGCTCCTCGGAAAGTTTCACATGGCTCAGCTTTGTGCTTACTGCTGTCTGTCCTCAGCCCCTGAGCCGTGGTCCTCGTGGGATGGAGCCCGTGTGCCCACTCAGAACCAGGGCTGGATTTAATGTCTTCTGTGCCTTGGGCACCCCCAAATGCCATCAGGAGAGAGAAGAAGAAGCAGTTGTGGCTCATTATGATAATTCTGCCTCCTATGAACACACAGAAAAAATGCATAGCTGTGTGTCTTTATTTTCACCACTGGAGGGCTACATCTACCTGCAGACTTTATTTAGGTTACATGAAACCCAGAGCACCTGTCACCTTGAGAAATGTGTTGTACCAACGTAATTGGGGAAGGCTGAGAAGCCGAAACAGTTTTCTTTGGGGAAAAACCTGGCTGTAAACTTCATTGGTTTGCAGTGAAAGGGCTGGGTTTTTTTCCCTGTTGGAAGCTTTGTGGTTAGTTTTAATAAAGGCGGTGGGTTGGGAGAGAAGGGGGGAAATTGCTTCAGGATAGTGGGGCTGTGAAAATAGGAGCTTTAGTTTGTTGCCGTGTTCCCTCTTTCATGAATAATCTAAGGACTGGGGCCATGTGCCATCAGAGGCGAAGGGGTCCTTGATCTCCTGAACGTATTGCCAGCCATTTATTTACAGGTTGTGCCTGTGCTGGCCAGTGGGACCCTGAGGCTCAGCCCCTCTGGTCTCCAAACCTCAGCTGTCCTCGGTCCCCGCAGCCTTGTCAGGTTTCCGCAGAGCCCGGCCGATGGGCTGAGCTCCCTTTTTGTGGTTAACTCACCAGAGGGAAGTGCAGCAGGCGAGCAGCTCGAGCTTGACAAAGGAAATGTCATATCTGCAGATGCGTTAAAGTATGCTAAAGAGTTGTGCCTCTCTTGGGTCTCTGCTTAGGCTGTTGTGTTTTTTTTTTTTTCCTCAGCTTCACACAGACTTTGCAGTTTTCTATTCCAGCTTTGAATTCCTATAGCTTACAGGCACAGCAGAGCCGCTAGAAACATGAGCAGCAAGCGAGGCTTAGGGGTATTGCCCCAAGCCATGTTTGTCCCCTTTTTAACTGCAGGGTGGTTCCGGTGAAGTTTGATGACTGACTCTCGGGGAGCGCTTCCTTGGCGACGGAAAGCCCTTGGGATGACTCCCCCGGTGACAACACGCACTTGGCAGGGTGAGTTTGTTGCTTGCCCAGTTGGACCTGTCATCACTGCCTTTTTCTCATGCCGTCTTGGGCCCGCACTTGTAAGGGTGGGTGGAGGGATTCACTTAAAAGCAGTAATGCTCCTGCCATGGATTGAATAAAGCTCTGCTTGGACTACAGAGGGCAGCAAATTGTTCAGAATACGGTAGACTTTATCCCATGCTAATTTTAGCAGCTGCAGCTATGTTGGACAAGTTCTCTGCAGCTGAGAAGAGCGATGGGGCTCCAGCGCAAGGACCAAGCCCCAGGCAGCGCAGGCAGAGCAGGCAGGTCCGCCCTGCTCGCTGCTGGTGGCTGGTGTCGCACGTTGCTCGTCTCCACAAACTCCTGTGGAAATGTGTTTGCCAGCTCATGTGCTGGTTAGAAATTACCTGGGGTGGAAAATTGGTCTTTGTCTTTTCCAGGCTATGGTGTGATACTTGAAGTATTTTTTTTTCCCCCACATAGGTATGTGCTCTCTCCTGAAAAGACAAAGGAGCAAGCAAGGAAGGGCTGCCAGGTTAAAACCACAGGCAAGTGCTCCACAGATAAAGTCTTCTGCATTGCTCGCAGGGGGTTGCACGGACGTACACACCTCTCTGCACCGTGTGTTTGGTGCTCCTGGCGGGGTGATGGGTAGGGAAGTGTGTAACTGTTTCAATAAAAGCTTTTGGGGGCTTTTTAAAGAAAGCTTTCATGGAACTTCAACTTTTTGAAAAGGCCATTCTAGATGAGAGCTTTTTGTGCTGCACCTCTCTATTTCTCTCCCCCCCCCCTCCCAGATGACCATGTTTCCTTTAAACTCCTTTGAAAATATCAGCTTTGATAAATAAATCAAACAGCATTGTACTTCAGAATCACTAATGGGACCTGATGCTGGCCAGCGAGCAAACCGTTTCCTTTGAAATCCTTGCAGAGAGGGAAGCGGTTGTATTATATATCTCGTGTCCTCGTGGCAGTTATATTTTTGGAGCAAGACATTTCATTTTTCTGGGAACTCATGGTAATATTTTCTTTGCAGTATGCAGAAGCTGGGTTCAAATGTGCCAGGGGGAACAGCCGTGCAGCCCTGTCAGTTCCTGTTGAACCACTTCTGGATCACCTAGAGCTTTTATAGCCCCGTCACTGGTGGTAGCATCTCTCTATATACTGAGTGATGATGGATGTTGGTATGGGGAAGGCCAGTAGTGCTCACTATTTAACGAAGTGGGAATGAACGTGCATAAATGGAGTGAAATATAGGTCTGTCCATTGTGCGTGCTTCTAGTCAACCCACTTTTGCTTTTCCTGCCTATGGGATGGGGGGTGCAGGAGGGTATTATGGGAGGCTGTACTACAGATGTCTGTAAATGTACTGCTCTCCTATGCAAGGCAGTTTCTGTTCCAGTTCAAACATACACGTGAAAGGGTGACAGCAGATAAGACCCAGTTGGGGTAAGGTATTAATGCAGTGAAACAGGCATTGGACAGGCTGTTTTGGGTGGTCTCTTCATTTCAATGATGGTTTTGATAGGGTGGTTCAAGGCACAAACTCTGCTAAAGCCCAGGTAGATTTGGACCAAAATAGCACTGCAGTGTCATTGCCAGGAAGAGGTATTTCGCCTTTTTTAATGGAACTATTTTGGGGGCTTAGCTAAGCTCAGAAGAAGCTGCTGGGTGAGATTTTGGTAAATTCCAGCCGGGTTTCCCTCTCAGACTCCATAAGGGGTGACTGCAGGATACCTCCCAGAAAGCATCCAGTCTTGGTGTGGAGACTCTGTCCTTTCCAAGTAGACTGTCCCAGTGGTCACAACCTCTTAAATAGGTGGCTTTTTTAAAAAATTCCTTTTTTTAAGTGTCTCGTTTCTAATTGGAACTGGTCTGGACTCAGCTTCTAGCCACGAGCATTTTGTTAAGCCTCTCTCCTAGATTAAGAATCCCTTTTAAGTGCTCGTTATCTTCCCCATGTGAAGACAGTGTAATCAAGTTGCCTCCCACTCTCTCCCTTTTGAGACTAAACAGATTGATCTCCCTGTCTGTGGCTAAAAGGCCTTTTCTAAACCTTCCATCAGAGCTTCACTTGGGTATCTGGGGCTGAAATGGGACTGTAATCACTAAGTGAGTCTTAGGTTAAAGTGATTTTCTAAAGCATGACATGAAGCATTAAGGATTTCGTGGCCAATACAGAGTGAAGTCTTTTTTATCCAGTTTCTTGACTCTTGCTTTTAGGTTTGTTTCAGTGATTTGGACACTAAGATGCAAAATTGATTCTGGATATATCACCCTACAAGGCCAGGAGACAAGTGTGTTGGCTGACAGGGGGTGCAGACCCCTTTGTCAAGACCAGAATATTAACTGTTCTCATTAATTTCAGGTCACACTGGAGAAAGAAGATGAAGACAGACATGCCTGCTGGCAGGGGCCAGGGAGACTGCGAGTCTCAGGAAAGCCTAATACTCAGTCTGTCTGCTGCCCGTGACAGTGCGATAGCTATAGGGCAGAAAGTATTAGACAGAAGGTTATATTGGTTCCCTACTGGGGATGGTAATGGTTTCTCGTTGCCTTACTTGTGCTAGGAAAACAGTATCTTCAACTCTGACATGAAATTCTCCAGAGGTAAGAAAGATATCTGTTTTTCCCCCTCCCCCAAGGGTATTAGAAATACTGCGTATTAAAAGAAAAAGGAAAAAAAAAAGAAAAAAAAAGTGGACAACCCAGGAAAGAAAACAGGCAGGAGAAATAGCCTTCTATTTCTTGGTGTGGAGACTCCGTCCTTTCCAAGTAGACTGTCCCAGTGGTCACAACCACTTAAATAGGTGGCTTTTTTAAAAAATTCCCCTTGAGTGTTGCTCAGGCTGTTGTCTGTAATCCACCCCTCTGAGTCTTGAGAGCGCTGGAACTCAGCAGATCATGCAAGTCCCAAATGCCTCGGTTCTCACAGCCAGTGCAGGGCTCTCTGAGACAGCCGAGGTGTTAGGGATCAGGAAATCCCAAGCCCGGGAAATCTTACGCTGTCCCGGTAGTATGAACTTCAGAAACTCTGAGCGTTTCTGTCATTAATGCTATAAGCTGCTACTGCAGAGCAAGAACAGGAGAAATGGCTGTTAAATCAACATTAGATTAATACTTGTAGTGCTATGACTGATGAGGAGACAATCTGCCTTCACACTGATACTTAAAATCTATCCTGATCCCCGTTGCAGGAGCTGGATCTGCTCCCCCTGCAATGCCCTGCGTTACACTAATGCTGTCCAGAACACGCCCGCATTAGCGAATCCCCACATTGTGAACCTCCTGTGCGTAAAACTCAGATGACTTCAAGCGGCCATTGAGACATGTTGGCTCCTTTTTTTGAAGCAAACATCCACTGATGCAGTGCAGACTTAAAGCGCGTGTGGTGGGATGGGGATTGGGACTGGCGGTAGGGAATGCAGGAGGAAGCGAAGACCAGAAACCAGTTTAATGGTGACTTGTCACACGGGTGAGTTTGTGCAGACGGCTTTGCTACTGGTTGACTCATTCCTAGGGATGAAGGAGAAATGCAGGGAGGAAGCAAAACCAAAATATTGCCCTGTGCAGTAAGAATTATGGTGGTACATAACATACATACACGTATGGTGTATGTCTAGTTATGCTCTTGACAGTATCTAAGAGTGCAAGGAAGCATATCACGTACCCTCTTATTATCAGTAGTTCCTTTCCATCCCAGTTAGTTACTGGTTTATATTCCTGTTTATCTTTTATCAAACACAGTAAGAATAAAGCTCCAAGATTTTTAATAACTATATCAAGAACATAACAGGCAAAACCTCTTTTTTCCTAGTATCTGCACTGTCTTCCACTGAAAAAAGAAGATAAACCCTCAAACTTTCCTTCTGTGGGAGAGAAAAACCATCAAACAATCTATGGCTGCAAACTTATTTTTCGAGATCCAAATTAAGGAGAGGTCAAGGACTGAATAACAAAACCCAGAAATGTGAAGACTACAAACGAAGCCAAGGGTAGAGTTGTGGGTCTGGCCACTGTGATTGCTTTCTGAGGGGAAAGGAAGTGTGTACGGTTGCAGATTTAGTAGTATAAAGTCAGGCATGCTTCACCTCTCTGAAAGGATCAATAACATAAAGAGTTTTCTTTCTGGACACCATAGAAATAATACAAATTATGAGATGGCAGAGGGCACTTCAGAAATAAATGTATAAATATCACTGTACACTATTAACTTATCGTCTGTTTTGGTGAGTTATATTAATTAGCAAGCTTTGATTTCCTAGTGACAGCCCTTCTAATGAGAGTACCTCGCATCTTCCTGGTGAGCGACTGAAGTCAAACATTCATAACAAGCAGCTGTGTTGGCTGTGACATGTCACGGTTAGCATGTGGCCATGAATGTTTTGCAAAACAAAATGTCCCCTAACAACTCATTAAGTATTTTTTTTCTTTCTGTCCATACGTTCTCATTAATTTGTCAGCTCAAGGCTTGTTTTTCTTCTAATTTTATATTCTTGCTCTCTCTGAGAATCTTTTAACTACCTGTCCAATCTCAGCCTGTAGGAAAAAAAAAAACGTTGTCAGAAAGTTGTGCCATGAAATCTTCCTGCAACAGCAAAAAGATGACCTGGTTGCTCATATCCCAGGTGAAATCATCACTGGAGGTAAATTTCCAGGTGTGAAAGTTTGTTTTATCCTGATGATGCTGAATGCTCCTGGTACTTTCTGCTCTGATCTCACACAGACAAGACTGTGGCAGTGCCCGTGCTGTGGAGCTGCGAAGTGCGACTGTCCAAGAGCCAACAGCAACCAGGACACAAAGTAAAAACTGCTCATCTGAAAAGTGAAACCTTCATCCTCTTTGGAGAAGGCAGGAGAAAACATAGATGGACTACATTTGGAAAAGATTGGCTCCTGTCATTCATGGGAGTAAATTCTTCTCCAAAGTGGCTGGTGTGTGACAGTGAACAGAGTGACCCTCATCTTAATACGAAATATTACAAGTTTGATTTTTTTGTTAATTGCTTGAATACTTGCCCGTTTTTGAAGCACTTTATGGTTCTACACTTCTGTTTCTCAGTGCTGCCGTCAGACCTGAGGAACAACAGCGGTAATAAATTCCACAGATAACTTCGGTTTGGAGCCAAGTGAACTTTTTGGGAAAAAATGAAACAAAACAGAGAATTAGGTGGTAGAAACCTACAGGGTCTGTTTATTGTATTTTTGGTGAAGGAATTAAGTGCGTAAAAGTGGTCCTTGCTGTGGGATGTGTGTCTATTGCTGTGTTATACACAGGAGCCCTAGAACTGCAATTTGTCATTTGTTTATAGTTTGTGCATAGTCCAGTTTTAATCCTCCTTGTCCTGCAGCTTGTAATGGGTCCAGTTCCAGATATGAACAACCCTATGGTCTCCCAGTAATCTGGTTGTCCAAATGAACTAGATGCACAAACTGCATTTGGGTAGGAGGAATCACCCCTGCGGGCTAAATTGAAGGTTATTGATAAGGTTTGATTGTGGAATAAAGAGATTATATAGCCGCCTTGGTGCTTAAATGAGGGTGTCAGAAGCAAAATTTGTTTCTTCTCCTCTTTGTTCTTCCTTTCGCTCCCCTCTCTCTCCCCAAGCAGCAATGATAAATTGGTTTGCATTTTCAAGCCTTGCTTGGGTTCGCGTGGTCTGGGTTCAGGGTGCTGTGCTGCCTCACATCCTCACAGCAGCCTGGGTCAGTCCCGTCCCTCCGATGGGCTCTTGGCCCTTCTGTACGACGGGGACTGTCCCGTCCCCTGCCCGGCAGCAGCGTGTGGATGGTGGAAGGGACGTTCCTGCGAGCGGCAGCAGTACGAGCCATCAATCTGAAACAACAACCCACAGATGCGCATGCAAAATGTGATGCTTTCTGCCACAGGAGAGAAACGACTTCCACAAAATGACTGTGGAACAGCATTAAACTCGAGTAAAGAGCTGTATTAATCACAGGCTCCGTCAGTGCGCTGGGGAGGGTGGCACAGATGAAGGAGGACGAACCACCGCTGAGAGCTGAGCCAGCACCCGGCTGATGAGGTGCTCTCCTCTCTTCCAAGAGACTTGCAAAAGGATTTTTCTCCCCATTGGAAGTAAGGTGGCTTTTCAAATGCGGGGAGGAAGATGACAGTAAACATATGTTCTGCTTCCCGTTAGCTGCTGTCTGAGATTTTGCTCCTCCTGCGTATGACTGATTCTTGATTTGTTTCCACACTTTTCTTGCTGTGCCCAAAAGCAGGAACAAAAGGGCAGAGGAACAGCAGAAATGTGAAGACCAAGAACAGCATTCACCACCCACAGGGCTTACTTTTGTTTTTTTGGTAATACTTTTGTACCGGGCAGGGCTGCACGTGATGAGAGGATTTATTGATCTAATTCCTTGTTCCTACCTGGTCACCGTATCCTTTGGTCTGCTTCTCCAAAACATGTCTCACAAGGCCAGTTCAGCCATCAGCTGGAACTTTTCCCTTTCTGTGTCTGAAATATTTCTGCCCGTGCTCCCTGATAACTCCCACATCTCTAACAGCATTTATCCATAAATAGAGATATTTCTGGACCAGACACCTCGTTGCTTTCAGAGCTTTGGTGCAACACAGCTTCCTGGACTCCTTCCTTCCCCTGGGTACAAATGGCCCACAAAAGAGGTAGGTAAAAGTTTACCTAATTTCTATGCAATCAGGGAGGTGTTTAAACCCCTCCTGCAACACACCCTAATGAAGAATTGCCTCTTGAATGGCAAACAAGGTGCAGTGTAGTCCACAGATGGGCTGATGCACTACTGGTCTACTATAAAATGGGACCAACTCCAATACAGCCTTAGAAGTTTGCAAAGCTTTGGAAGTCATGGATTCTTCATGGCCAGACCTGGACTTAGGGTTCTGGTTTTCAATAGCGTCTCTGGGAGGTGCAAGGGAAGAGAAAGCAGAGACCTTGTTTTATAATCCTCTCTTTACAGGTCTCGGTCACAGTCTTCTTGAGGCTTTAGTACAACTCAAAGATAGGAGCAGACCCAATGGGATGTAAAAGCACTTATGCAGGGTAGTAGACCCTGCTGAAATGTGGCGCTGGGCTGTTGGCTGTTGTGAAACATGACTCTTGAAAGGGCTGTATGGGACTCTACATATCTAATTTAATCCCTTATCTTGGGTTTGACGCTATTTGACTCCTTGCTTATGGTGCTCTGCAGAAGATGGAGGCTCCACTGCCTTCTCCAGGTGGTGTATTCCAGTGTTTCATTCTACATAGCATTTGAAAGCTGTCTCTAAGGGAGATCTGAATTAGACCTTACTGCATTTTAAGCCTATTGGTCCATCCCCAGTAGATAGAAGAGTTTTACAACCTTTATTTTGTATTATCTTTTACATGTTGGCAGCCTATTCCCTCCCCATCTCTTTTTATCCTCTCTAGACTGCAGAAACTGCAGCTGTAAAAATCTGTTTCTCAGCAGGCTGGCCACGGCTCTTGGAAAGGCATCCTTTGCTCTCTCTGGCTCATACAGAGCCCCGGCTCTGGGGAAAACGCAGGCTAACTGGCATTTACCTACTTTTAATTGGATTGAATTACCACTTGCACTGGAGAAGCTCCAGCACTACTTTTTGGCATCTCGACAGGGTGCTAAAGCTCTAGCAATCTCTGCTCCGGTGGCACTGCCACTTGTAGGGACACTGGCAGAAGCATGCAGGTGCCTGGACAGATTAGACTGGGCACATTGCCCACTTGTCTAGGGGCCAGTGTTTTACCTCCTGGCTCTCTCACACCTGGAGAGGCTGATCCACCCTGGAGCAGTCCCTTGTTGCCTACAGGTAGAGACCCAATTCCTTGAGCTCTCTCCCTGCAGCTCCTGTCATGAGGCCCCATGGCTCCCCAAGGAGTCACAATGCAGCTGTCCTGCAAAAAAGGGTCAGAACACATTTTGATTCCTCTTTCTCCCCCCTCTATGTTAACAAACCGTAAAGAAAACAAAGAATCTTGGAACCCTGGGACACCTGAAGTCTTCGCCATATCACAACCCAGGCTCTGATACCAACCGTGGAGGTCCCTCTCCTCAAGGAAAAGGGGAGGCAAATTCAGGTGGTGTTTGCTCACACTCTGCCAGCTCCTCCATCGCGTGCATAGGCCAGAATATTTTCCTTGGTGGATACCAAGGCTGTGCCTACCCCAATGCTACATGTTACATAGCTTCGTCTTCAGTTTTGTCCTGGCTTAGGCAGTGCTGGATCAATGCTGACATTGCTTCATGTGTCTCTTGGGTGTCTCTCTCCAGCAGACCTCTCCTGTAGCTTCTCCTTTTTGAGTCAAACAAACAGTGTCACTGTGTGTCACTTCCACGAGTGGCTGCAGGACCCAAGTCCTCTTTGACAGAAATGTCACCTACTTTCTCCCAGCTTAATCTTGCAAAACCATCCAGTTTGCCTCCTTGTCTCATGTTTTAACTTTTTTGGACTGCTCCTCCGACTCATCATGCGTTCCTCTGTGGTGTCTGTGTACCAGAGCTCCAGGGCTGCCATATATAGAAGTATTGGTGCGCTGGAGCAAGGCTAAACATGAGAGCAGTCAGATTTATTTATTTTCTCTGACTGTAACATTTGCCTTCTGGGCAAGCACTGGGGACCTGCCGTGTAAGCAGTTACCAGTTGAGCTCAAGAGCCAAAGTTCTGCAGTTGGAGTTATAAACAGCCTCTTATCTCTGTGCTGGACACAGAGAGTGACCTATTTAACACATTTATCACCCTGTTTTAAAATATTTTTAAAAATTGCAAGTGCATGATGAAAAGATGTGCAGAAACAGTTCAAACAAAATTTGCTTCTACAGCTTCTGCTAAAATCAGTCTTATTTCCCCCCGCCCGCCAAAAAAAAAAAGGTTGTCTTGGCTTGTTACTTGCCTGCAGGGTTAGTGCCAGATGGAGTTTAATAGCAGGTACATAATATCCTGCTGTTTAAGGGTTTTAAAATTTTTTTTAAACAAAACCCCACCTCTTCTCCCTTTTCTCACTTTTTAGAAGGGTCATATCTATGAATAGGCAAAAGCCTGAGTTTTGCTATATTCTGCTAATTTGTGGTGATTAAAAATGGCCTTACCCTTTTCTGGGATGCTGTATTTTTTTGCTTGAGTTTCACTTTTCTTCAAAGTAACAGAAGTGAAAGTCCCAAATCTCCCTGAGAATTTTACAGTTATTTTCCTACCATTGCAGCTAGGTCAGCAGAGTTGTAAGAGTAGACGATGACCAAAAATCGTCCCAGTACTGAAGGACAAGAACTACAGTCACCCTGCCCAGCAGGAATACAACTGCAGTATACACTAGAAATTAATTTGAGAGAAAAATATGAGCCATTAAAATCCTGACTCCCAACATAAATTCTCTAATTCTAGGCATCTTTTTCATATGTAACTTTATGTTAATTTGGCATTTACAGAGTGTGTATGTTTGTTGAGGGGATAAGAGGCAAGGAGGGATGGGAAAGATTTTAGGATACAGAGGAAGAATGGCCCTGTCTCCTGTCCCTGATGAAGTTAAAGGTTTGTCAGGGGCTGAGGCAGGCTGTAGGCTGCATCATTTTTTTCTTAACTAAGACTTCAGGAAAGCTTGTTTCTTCTACCTACAGGACCGTCTTATGGGCAACCAGAGCATGACACTTCCCCTTAGGTGAGGGACTGCTCTTAGATGTGATAGGAGCGCACAAAAACTCAGCACCTTGCAGCTAAAGCCCGTTTTGTGCTCAGGTCGCTCCTGCTGCCACTCCAAATCAGAGAATAATCGTGTTAAGGACAGCTGAACCACCAATGGGCTTCATCTAAATGCCTTTGCCTGTAAAGCTTTCTTTGCAGAGACATGCAGGCCAGTTTACTTCAGAGATGCAATGATCAAAGGCACGAGACAAAGATTCTGTGTTGCTGTGTGCTGCAGAGGAAGGCTGGAAGTAATTTGGGTCAACTAAAGTTAGAAACCGTCCCCCACCTTACGAGACAGATGTGAGCTTTGAAGTCAGGGAGATTATCAGCAAGACGATCCAGTAGAGCCATTTTTTCCCCAGTCCTATTTCTAATTTGCTGACTCAATGCCTGTGCAGGGTCCTGTTGCTGGATGAGAAGGACAGTCTGCCCAGTCCTGTGACCTGCCCTTGGCAGAGGTCAAAAAACCGACGTCAGATAATGTAAAACACTTGAGTGAGTGATGCTGCAGTGTGTTCCTGGAAAACAGTCTTTCCTAACCAAAGGACTTTGTGATCAACCTGGGCTCTGAAGATCAAAGGAATTTAGGGTCCTTATATTTGCCTGCTCTATCTGATGTGGACTGCAGGAACAACCACAGCTCTAACATCTTCTGTTTATTCATTTCAGTACTTTGGCTTGTGCCTTCTGGGGCTGGTGGCAGGATGTAGACTCAATATGACCGTCCTGTACAGCTGAAAGAATCCTGTTCACAGAATAAATGGTCTTCCGTAGGAAGACCTTTATGTCTGCCTTAGATGTCTGCCACCATAGATGGATGAAGGCTTGTTTGGGAATAAGACACTGGTCTGTCTCCTGGATGTCCTCCCCACACCTCCTTGAGCTCTTCAGGGGTGGCAGCTGTGGTTAAAGAGTGCAGCAGGGGCCTGATGAAATCCAGATCCCCCAGAAACTGGAAAGAGCAGCTCTGATGACGCCACGGTTTTGCACCTATGCATACTCACTACCTCTTTGTCACTTTTTTCTTTTTTTCTGCCTGGGAGAAGATAGTCAGCTTGGTTCCTTTGTGCTGTTTTGATGAGTAACCCTATTATTGGGGAAATCCCTGACGTATATGTCTGGCTTTTCAGACTGCTCCCTACTGCAGACTCATAACTTCTAAGTGATAGATGAATGCAACACAGTCTGTAATCCACGTTATCAGTGAAACAGGCTCTGTTCTAGAGATGCTATCTTACCTTTCCAAATAGTCTCATGGCAATACTTGCTTACAAGTTTCAGACTAATGGATCGCTGTAACAGCTTGGACTGTTCTCTCTCTGCAAGTATTTTATGCACCAACTTGTGGAAATAAGCCACACACAGCCTGAAACAGAAACCACTGAGCCATGGACCTATTCTGCCATGCCCAAATATCTGTTACAAATCAGAAAACACCTTGATCCTGCTCCTGGTGTATTGAGCCAATTAAGGCTAGTCGGGAAGTTAAACTCCCTCAAAAAGTCTCTAGTGAAGGCTCTTCCAGCGGTTTATGCACCCAGAAGCTAACTTGTACAGAGGAGGCTCACTGCTCCAGATCATCTCCCTATGTTCATTCCTTCCACATCTGTGTGACATCAGGTGGCATTGACCTGATGGGTTACCTTGGCCTTCATGGGCAACTTTGGCTCCTTTCCTGCTGCACCTTGCAGGCAGAAGGACAGTACTTACGTGGGGCATGGATACCATCTGCTTGGCTGTCTTCTGTTAAAGAGCCTCACTTCTTCTGCAGGTGGAAGAGGACAGCAGCTGACAAAATAAGAATTTTTTCTGAATAGAGAGATTGGAAGAAGGGACTACAAGGCAAATATTGAAGCTAACTCTTTTGCACATTCATATATAATACTAAACAGCAAAATGGTGGGAGATATTTGGATTTCTGGATTCTTGCTTTAAAGACGTGAAGTACGAGTTGCCTCTTATCCCCACCTGATCTCCCACCTATCTTTCCAGTTCATTCCTCATCTTCTCTGCCTCCTGGTTTCAGTCTTCCTATTTCCTAACCAGTTTATATTCCTGTCTGTAACTTGTCCCTTTGCATGTTAATCCCTCACTTTTTCCCACCCACCTCTTGACACTTCTGCGTTTGACAGAGGATGAGGTGCTTCCTCTTCCTACAGCATGCCCAGGCTCAGGAGGACATGCTACCAATGAGAGGTCCGTCGCTCCCATCCAGACCTGGAACTGCCCACAGTGATGTCCAGTTGAAATGGCAGGGTAACTCTCATCTTCCATGGGAGCTGAGAACAGAGTCCCTGGGTATTTTAGAAGTTGAAATGCCAAAAATCACAAATGTGGATCTTCACGTGGTGAAGGAAAGAACACGCTGTTGGTGAACGTTAGCCGCTTTCTACTTGCTGACATCCCACAGCTTGGGTGTGCTAGAGGTTTTCAAACAAAAGCTTAAAAATCCCTTCCTCTCTCCCAGATCTGGCACTAAGGACCAAGCCAATATCTTCCTGTTATTTTTTATCCTCTTTTTTTTTTTTTTCCCCTTGGAAGCCACTAACCTGTTTGACTTTAAACGCTCTCCAGAAACACTCCCTGAAGCAGCTATATGAACACTTCAGCACAAACACTTAATGTTAAACTGAATAACAGAAAGAGTTGGGCAAGCTTAACACCAAAAGGTGTTGTAAATCAGGCATATAATCTGACCAGCTCTAGCACATAATTAATCTTTGGGGAGTCTCTGGGTAGCAAATTGCGGGTCATTAGTCAGTAAACTTCCACAGGTCTCCATGGGTTTGGGATTAAGCTCTGTGTGTTAATAATCATCTAATTAATCACCTCAGGCAGGGGTTTCAGAGGCCTTCAGTCCCTGCTCTTGGAACAGGTGTAAGGTTTAAACAGGCTATGCCAAAGTTTCATTATTTAGTTCCAACTGCCAGCTCCTGATGTGTCTGCTCAGACCATGTCTTACTGGCACCGGTAAATGCAAAACTGATCACCACGAGCCAGGAATAATGCATTTTCCCCCTGTTTTGTGTTGCTGTCCTGTGCAGAGAGGGTAGCAGTGCCCGGAAGGGTAAATCCTGGTTTCCTGTCGTCTGTGCACAGTGCTGCCACAGCAAGCTAACAGGAGTCAAGAGAAGTTCAGAGAGGAGGTGGTTTTCATCTCAGGTGATGCAGGAGGGTTTGAAGGTCTCATTTATTACAGAGGCAAACTCTTCTCAACCATGAAATGAACCCAGATACATTTGCCTTGAGATGGGTCTTGAAAATTATAAAATATTAGAGCCTTTTCTAGGTTAACTTACACAAAACTTTACGATAAAGGCTACGGCAGGCCACCTGCGGTCTTACAGACACCTGTAACTCTTTCTGATTCAAATAATCTGTATTTGAGAACTCTTTTGCCAGAATGAATGTTGCCTTTTCAGGACCAAGTACAGCTGTGAGCTGAATGCAGTTCAGCCCCATTTTTGAGCACTTTTGCATCTTGCTAAGGAGACGCAGCCTGCAGGTTACAGGTGATAAGGCCACAAGTGATTTCTCCTCTGGGTTGTCTGCTGAATGCGGGCTGTGAAGTGTCACCCAGAGTTGTGACTCTTTGGCTTGAGCTCCGGCTCATCTTCTCAGTGGGTGCTCTTCCCTCACCCACGTGAGCAGAGAGCAGTCCTGCTCATCCCACCCAAATGAGCTCTGCAACTGCTGGCCACAGCAAGGCCAAGAGTTAATATCATTCGAGACAGTCAGTTTCTCCTCCTTGGTTACAGAAAGCTCTCCAATAGCAACGTTCACCTAGAATATAGTTTACCCTCTAGACGTGGCTGCATGCTGCAGAGCACTCAGGGAAGCCCCTGTTTTCTTGGTAAACAGCAAAGAGAGAGCTGAAGTTAGAGCTATGGAGATGTATTCTGTCTTCTGTAATCTTGACTATTGTCTTAAGAAACTGGAAAAAATTTGTGATGCAATTCTGTAAATACAAGTTTTCCAGGTAAAGGATCTAAAATATGTCTTTGAAACTCTTCAGTAGATAAACTTTAGAAAAAGTGTCTTCTAAAATTGTTCCCTGGAAGGAAACCATTGCCCAGTTTCTGCTCTTTCACTCAGTTGCAGCTTGCTAAAGGCATTTTTAATGCTCTTACAATGATTTAAGTAAGAAGAAAACTAGCATTAATATTCATAATAGAAGCAAATATCTGTTTTAAAGGTACTGTTCTTCACAACAAGGCCATGGATTTAATAGGCTTTTACTGTATTATCAATAGGACAATGCTGTGGCATTGATCCACAGCTATAGGGAACAATCCAATTACCGTTCAATTGAGTCAAAACAATTAGTCGGCTTAGGCCAGGGGGTAATGCAATCAGCTGAAAATGTTCAACAATCAGATTTGCAGAGAACTGAAACTCACATTTTCTTTTTCTTTCTTAGCTGACTTAGAGATCTTGTCCTAACTAATGAACATGGGCAAAGCAACAATTCAAAATATGGTGGAAACCCCAAAAGTCCCTTTGAAGTTGGCGGCCAAGGTAATTATGGCTTGTAAATGGGCAGGTTATTTTTGAGGTGCACAAACTCCTGTGCCTTTTTGTACTTGATCCTCCTTTAGCATGTGCTTAAATGCTAAAATACATTCAGACCACTCTTCAGACTCTGAGGCTTATTTTCTCTATTCAATTCTTTAAAAAAGGAAAAGCAATTATGAAAATTTATTGTTAGATCTGAGGTATAAGGAAGTAAGTGGTTGTTTAAGTGGTGGTGGATGTGGATGTAAACTTGGGATCTTTTGGGACTGGCTAAGCAAAAAACTCTTGAATCAAAGCTTTTCCTATAAATTGTATATGCTTGTGCTGAGGTCACTAACAGTTTCTGGAAAGGTTTTTCTCTAAACTGTTGGGTTGGTTTTTTTTTGACATGGCACTGCATTTTGGTGATTATGTTGCCTGTGTTAAGTAGGAGATGAAACAATTCCAGCTGCAATATTATGCCTGAGTATCCTGTGTTCTTCCTTGTAGCTTAATGATCTTTTGAAGGCAGGATTAACATAACCAAAGCATTAATGACCCCAATACTTTAGTCTCATGCTGAATGAGTAGTCAATACATTATGGGTTTGACTTCTGTTTCACAAGTATTATACTCCCTTTGACTTCTTTTGGGATTGTTGCTACTCAGACTAATGGCATACAGCATCCAAATGATCTTGTTTCTAGTTGATAGAACTGGAAGGGGGTGCCTCATAACTCTACAGAGTGTTGCTTTGGCCAACAAAAACTGAATACAGTGCAGCTGTTCCTGTCTGAGGACGATCTGCTTACATATACTTTCTGTTAACCTGCTTTAGTATCCTGAAATAATTGACTGAGTGGTGCTCTTGTGTTTTGTGGTGGAGAAGGGCCAACACGTTGCTACTACGTAAGAACCGACAAAACACAATTTGAATAGTTTAACTCTGGAGATCCTAATCTGACACAGGTGTTCTTCAGGCAGGGTCTGCTGAAAATCTCTGGGGCTTGAGTCCATTATGTTGAGAAAAGTTAGAAGATAATTCGATTTTTCCAAAGGCTGAATGTAATCTGGCTTTGAGCAGAACATGCCCAGGAGAGTTTGTAGTATTACAGATGTGATTCCTTCTGCACTCAGCCGAAGGAAAGACTGCTCTAAAGCCAATGTCTTTTGAACTCAGCTCATCACTTGATAGAGAGTTTATATCGTAGTACCCTCTAGGGTGAGGCTGTAACCCAAAACTGCCCTGGCCTCCAAGCTTGGGTTGGAAAGGAAGTGTTGGATTTCTCCGAATTAAGTAAAAAATGTAGAAATTGTGCACACGTCAGGGTTTCTTGAAGGCTGAAGTAAAACTGGGTCATGGCAGCTCTTTTGGAATTCAGCCTTTTGCCCACATCTTTGTCTGAGAAGTTGTCTGGAGCATGTACCAGGGACTGCTCTTGAGCTAGATAGGAAGCCTCACTTGGAACAGTCTTTTGTGCAACTCTTTAAAGTTAGCTCAGGAATCTATCAAAGTGAGAGCTTGTCAGGGTAAAGGAGAGTAGCTAGGGTTTTTCCTGTCTAATTAACAGATTGAACACACTGATGTGGAATGGAAGAGCTTAGGCTAACTTCCAAGCTAATATACTGCTGTATGTGAAATACTTCCGCACTAATAACGAAATGATGGAATTTACAGACTCTCTCTTGCCTCTAGTGTTAATAAAAAAAGCTTAATAAGCCCTATTTTGTGTCTTCACACCAGAATGGATTTACAGGATGGGGATGTGGAGGTGTCTCCCTCAGAACATCCCACTTCAACATCAGCCGTTTTGGTTTATACCATCTCTGCAGCCAGATCTGGCCATTGCATTCTATTGAAGGGGGAAAAACGTCATTATCCTTTGAAATTCTGGGTGAATACAAAGTCTTTAAGTGTGAAAAAGGCTTTTTCTTGCTTCTTAGGTTATCTTGAGGCTGTTTCTGAGTTCTGCCCATTTGCCTTCATGCATTCCAAAGAATTTGGCTCTGGAGTTGTAAGCAACTGTTGTAATGCTAAGTTAGAAATATTTGGGGAAGACATTAAAATAGTATTCTAGAGGGTTTATGACACGCTGTGCCATTATGTGCTGCAGTATAAAAGTTGAATAAGAAATCAGCTGAGTGAGCTGCACTATTCATGTAAGGCTTGCTAACCTATGAATAATGTGATCACCCCAGACACGGCATTGTAAAGGTTTTATAAGCATCATTAGAGTAGTTTTATCTGGTTTTGCATGTCTTAAAAGGAGGAAAAATCTGCTAAGGTTGTAGAGTCAAACTGTCAGTGCTAAAGAACTTGACTCTGGGTTCTGCATTTCTTTCTTTTTTTTTTTTTTTTTTTTTTGGATGTTGCTTGCCTGTGGTATGAAATGCTGAGTTTTCCTTAAAGAAGAGAGCAAAGAGATTGGGTAATGTTACACTGACTCTATATCTCTTCTGTGGATGAGTCTTCCTACGTTGCGTGGAGCCACCAAATACCTGTAGTATATGAGCACCATGAAAGGAACTTGTTTCTACTCAAGGCAGGGCCCACCTGCCCAGCCACCTCTCTGCTTTCCAGTTATGCTGTGTGTTCCTTAAAGTCTTTCTGCTCTTCACAAAGAGAGAAAGAGGATGGTTTCATGACTTAACACAGCTGGAGGGTGCCTTGGTGGCACAGACTTTCTGTCTGCCTGGTGAATTCCTACCTGATGCTGAGCATACGTAGCTCTTCCCAAGTAGCCACCAGCTGTCCTCAGCTTTCAGGACCACTGAGAAAACTGTAGTGTGGGAGGGTGTGTGACAGCTTTCTCTTTTTAAGTGAGAAATCCCTACTACCTTCCCTCTCACCCTGATTATGCTGTTCTGAAGTTCATGTTGCTGCTCAGCTCTTGCCTTACAGTAAGTGGTAGCAGGGGCAGGTTGTCACTCACTGTGAGCAAAGGCTGGAGGGAGATGAGCCATACCTTCTCAGTTGCCCACTCATACTTTCTAGTGCCTGTGGGTGGGCGAGACGGGGACTCAGTACTGTGCTCCAGGGGGAGGAAGAAGAAGCCCCAAGCCTTCCTGTGCATCCCCTGTAAGCTTGTCTCATTTTGACGTCCTCCCTGTAATGTGTAGCCACCCTATTTCACTCATGCTTGCCCTCTCAGTACATTTCCTGGCCCACGCTCTCCCAATATTGGCTCAAATAAACCCATTTTCTTTCCCCTCAGTTCAAATCTGTTGTCTGCAATTTGCAGTGAAAGCAAGGGAAAAGTCCTTGACCTTCGCTCAGACTCTGTGAGCAGGTATTAGGAGAGGCAGGCTGACTTGTTGTGTCCACGTATGTCCCTTGCACTACTGCAGGGCAAGTTCATCAGGCCATTACACGTTAGAACCAACTTTACTGCTAAAAATTGCAGGGCTTGTTCCTTACGTGAAAGAAGTTTCTGCCATCTTCAGGACTTGTCTCTGGGAGGTTGGCTGCGTACTGTGGTAGAGCAGACTGGTTCCTGAAGGATGCATGTATGGGAGGGGAAC
The DNA here is from genome assembly GCF_035582795.1 of Mycteria americana. Lineage (NCBI taxonomy): Eukaryota > Metazoa > Chordata > Aves > Ciconiiformes > Ciconiidae > Mycteria > Mycteria americana. Next base: position 66,778,730 of record NC_134369.1, on the reverse strand, counting down.
ACGAGACTGATGATCGAACAGACCTTCTGCTCTGCTGTCCTGCCTCTGCCTGCTGCTACTGGCCCATGGGTTCCTTTGTAAGTTGTCCATCAATGTTGACTTCTTGACTATGCTTTGCCGGCTATGCTTGCTAATGGCTACAATCACTAGATTTTATTTATTGTAATTCCTATGTTGACTGCATCTTTTCAATCCGCTTTGCAACAGGTAAAAGCAGAGTCCTTTCCCAGCAGAGAGTACATTAATTTTTTATGATGGCAAAATTGACTTGGCCCTGCTGTCAGTCACACAGTTACCCTGCTAGCACAGCTTGGGTGGGGAAGGAAACAAGCTGGGCTCTAACTGGATCCCTGAACTGAAAAAAGTCTCTGCACAGTGAACATTTCAGCCATATTTCAACACAGTTGAGGGAATGATGAACTTTGGAATAGGGATAGGATTGAGAATATAGGGTAGGAGAAAGTACAGGCTTTATCTCTAGAAAAGATGGTAGAAACTACTACCTTGGATTAAAATTAAATTTTGTTGGCTTTCCCAGTAGATCCAAGTCTCTGTTCAGATAGAATTTGTACAATTCCTTTCCTGTGATCTTCTGAAGGGTTGTCTGGAGTCAGAGGACTGTTGCAATAGGGGTCTGACAATAGTAAAGTTATGTGGAGTGTCTGAAAACCTGTCCCTCTGATGCTCTTTGATCTCCACCCTTTAGATAAGACACCGCATGATACAATTGGCTTAGGCTCGGTAGTGCTCATTTAACTAAGTGGGAAGAAGCAGGAGCATGGATCATATTGATGTGTAGCTGCGTATGTTACTCAGCCTCTGGACAAAACTGCTGCTGCTTATTCACCTCTGTGATTGATCGCTAGTGTATTATGTTCTTTCATGTTGTGAGTCACTTACCAGATAGGACAGCCCTTCTCTGTCTACTAAACATTGCACAAAGGTTGCTAATTGAGTGACTCACTGCAGTGTATCATTTTTAGTGTCAGCGCTTTTTTGCTCATTTATCCAGGTCTCACTCTGGATGGGGTTATTGATGCTGTGGGATGCTTAAGAATTTGATTACAGTGAAAGCCTCCGGAAAGGCATGACTCACCAAGCTGGTCTGGTAACCAGACCACAGGCATTTCTAACATGAGAAAGGATTCCTCCTCTTGATCCTGAGAGCTGTGTTGTTTTCTATTAGATTGCCTCCTGCTTTGTCACATCTGACTAGGTATGTTATGCGATAACCTGATGTGTGTTTGTGCTGTGCAGATTGCCAAGATGGGCAGAGCTGTGGAGCCCTTGAAGGCACTGGAGCCAGCCCAACTCTGCTGTCCAGCAGGTGACTTGCATATCTCATGTCCTGGGGCCTTTTGTGCCCATGTGCATGGAGATATGAGAAGGCGGCTCTGAGAAAAGGAGCAGCAAACATGTATTAAATGTAGTTAGGTTGTTTGATGTAGTCCACCTGTTTCCTGGGCCCAGAAAAATTTTTCATCTGTGACTGTGATCCTGCGTTATATAGTTGAGATGTACTTTATGACCCTTACTTGAGGTGTCTCAGCCCTTGGTGCAGCACGGTGTGCAGGGCCCAAGGGAATTCGGAGACGCTGGTACATCTATGATGCAGAGCTTGGAGCTGGGCAAAGAAACAACTGAGGCCTGGAGGCAGCAAATGTCTGCTAGGGTATTTATTTGCTGCTGCTAATATAATAGTGCTGGTGCATCTACATGCTGATCTGGAGCTAGCTCAGTTCATCTCGCATCCCACATGCTAGGGATAGGCCCTTGGTGTCTCAGCGATCTCTCTGCAAAATTACGAAGTGCTGTTTATTCCTCCCTTCCTCATCCATGTCTTGGAGAAGTGTGATTCATTAAAGATCCTCGAGTCCTGAATACTATGGGGAGAAAAGTCTAGAGCTGTATGGAAATGGATTGTGAGGACACAGAAAGAATATCTGCTTTGCAGTGTCTCTGCTGTCACTGCATCTCTTGGGGATTCCCTTTCCTATCCGCAGTTCACTAAGTTTATGCCATCTGCTGGGGGATGTTCTTGGGAAGCTTTTAGTGCCCAAGGCTGTGCTGTGCTCCCACAACATGGTGGGAGTTGGTATCTTTAGTCGCATTGCTTGGTTGAGAAATTGCTGACAGGAAGAATCTGCACCAATTACAAGTAATATATGCGGAAGGGTAAAGACTGGGGAGGATGTCAGATTGCTTAAATCTATTCCAGTACAGTTTTGTTGGACATACATTTCTTGAGGTCTCTGGATTCCTGGTCAGCATCTCTGAGATGATTGTCTGGCCTTTGCTACCCCAACTTTAGCATGACATCAGGCAGTGAAATAGAGCTCTTCTAGGCTCTTCTCTATTGCCTGGCATTTTGACTCCTAGACACATTGAACTCCAGGAGGAGTTCTGTGCTCGGAGACTGGGTCTGAACAAAGAGACCACTCTGATCTTCAAGGTGATGAGACCTCTTATGTGTGCTTGAAGTGGGAAGCATGCAAAGGTCAGATGAGTGCCAGAATTGTTTTTAATGGATTCCGGCAAATGTGTGTGTGATTAGGGACTTTTAGACCTGAACTATAAAGCATGAGGTCTTGACGTGAGAAGGAAATTCTTTCTTACTCTTCTTCCCAGGTAGGTTCAGTTCGTGGTCCTCTGTTATGATGAGTTTGGCAAAACAACAGTCGGCTCATGTTACTGCTGGTTCAGTTGCCAAAAGAACTCCCATACAGACAAAGTTGTGAGAGTTTCTGGCAAACTTGATTTAAGCAGTCAAAGCCCATAACTCTGCAGATGAATTAGCTGTACCATGGATAGGGAATACAGCTCTCTGTATATATCCACAGCAATTTGTAGATGCTGCTTGTATCTTCTGTTTTTCCGTTATTAGCCAATAGCACTGCTTGATTTATTTAAAGTCTCCCTGATGCATGATTAAAACGTCAGCAAAGTCAAGGGGTCCTCAACAAAGTTAAGATCCTCTAGAACATGGTCAGTAGCTGTCTGGAGGAATGAACAAATGAGCTGAAAACCAAAATATAATTTAGCCATAATGCTAGGTGCCTCTATATCAGCCAGGAATTTTTCATTTTCTTCTATTATGTTTTGTTATGAGATTTATTCATATTTGAGTCACATGCAGGAGAAGTTTCAGATCTTTCATGTCAGACTATAAAGAAATTCTTGGAGAAGTAAGGAGGGGGGTCAGCAGAACTGCTATCTTGGACGTCCGGAGGGCAGACTTTGGCCTGTTTAGGAGACTGGTTGACAGAGTCCCTTGGGAGGCAGTCCTGAAGGGGAAAGGAGTCCAGGAAGGCTGGATGTTCTTCATGAAGGAAATCTTCAAGGCGCAGGAGCAGGCCGTCCCCATGTACCAAAAGACGAGCTGGCAGGGATCCACCCCTGGGATCCACCCAAGGGTACTGAGTGAGCTGGTGGAAGTGCTCACCAAGCCACTTTCAATCCTTTATCAGAAGTCCTGGCTAAAGGGGGAGGTCCCAGTTGACTGGAGGTTAGCAAATGTGACGTGCATCTACAAGAAGGGCTGGAAGAAGGATCTGGGGAACTACAGGCCTGTCAGTCTGACCTTGGTGCCAGGGAAGATTATGGAGCAGATCTTCTTGAGTGCCATCATGCGGCACGTACAGGACAACCAAGTGATCAGGCCTAGTCAGCATGCGTTTATGAAAAGCAGGTCCTGCTTGACTAACCTGATCTCCTTCTATGACAAGGTGACCAGCCTAATGGATGAGGGAAAGGCTGTGGATGTTGTCTATCTAGACTTTAGTAAAGCCTTTGACACTGTTTCGCACAGCATTCTCCTGGAGAAACTGGCTGCTCATGGCTTGGATGGGTGCACTCTTTGCTGGGTAAAAAACTGACTGGATGGCCGGGCCCAAAGAGTGGTGGTGAATGGAGTTAAATCCAGTTGGCATCTGGTCACAAGTGGTGTTCCCCAGGACTCAGCACTGGGGCCAGTCTTGTTTAATATCTTTATCAAGATCTAGATGAGGGGATCGAGTGCACCCTCAGTAAGTTTGCAGACAACACCAAGTTGGGCAGGAGTTTGAGGGCAGGAAGGCTGTACGGAGGGATCTGGACAGGCTGGATCGATGGGCCGAGACCAAGTGTGTGAGATTCAACAAGGCTAAGTGCATGGTCCTGCACTTGGGCCACAGCAACCCCCTGCAACGCTACAGGCTTGGGGAAGAGTGGCTGGAGAGCTGCCCGGTGGAAAAGGACCTGGGGGTGTTGGTTGACAGCCAGCTGAATATGAGGCAGCAGTGTGCCCAGGTGGCCAAGAAGGCCAATAGCATCCTGGCTTGTATCAGAAATAGCATGGCCAGCAGGACTAGGGCAGTGATCGTGCCCCTGTACTCAGAACTGGTGAGGCCGCACCTCGAATACTGTGTTCAGTTTTGGGCCCCTCACTACAAGAGAGACATTGAGGTGCCGGAGCACTTCCAAAGAAGGGCGATGAAGCTGGTGAAGGGTCTAGAGCACAAGTCTTATGAGGAGCGGCTGAGGGAGCTGGGGTTGTTTAGTGTGGAGAAAAGGAGGCTGAGGGGAGACCTTATCGCTCCCTACAACTACCTGAAAGGAGGGTGTAGAGAGGTGGGGGGTGGTCTCTTCTCCCAGGTAACTAGCCATAGGACAAGAGGAAACAGCCTCAAGTTGCGCCAGGGGAGGTTTAGATTGGATATTAGGAATTTTACTTCACGGAAAGGGTTATCAAGCATTGGAACAGGCTGCCCAGGGAAGTGGTGGAGTCACCATCCCTGGAAGTATTTAAAAGATGTGTAGATGTGGTGCTTAGGGACATGGTGTAGTGGTGGGCTTGGCAGTGCTAGGCTTACGGTTGGACTTTATGATCTTAAAGGTCTTTTTCAACCTAAATGATTCTATGATTCTATGAAATGTAAAAGCAATAACTTCTTCCAAATATTGTGTTCTAACCTTCAGGTGGATTGCCTGCTATTATCCCGCTGATGAGAAATAGTAATTCTCCCCAATGTATTTACATGCCACATCCTTTGAACTCACAGTGATCTGCAAGCATTTGAGCTCCTCTTAGAAAGTGTCATTCTCTTGCTGTCTTGTAAACAAATTGAAGAATTAATTGTAAACTGAGAGAAAAAGGATGATTTTTTTTTTCCTTTTACAACCAATATTGTGGAAATATTTTGGGTGGAGGAAGGGATAAGACACCCAACAAAAATGTCTCCCCACCTCAGTATTTGGCTCAGGAGTATGTTCCTATTTTTAATTAACCATGAGTGTTTTCAAGTCCAGATTTGCCAGTCTTCTATATTGCAAACTTTCGTGAGTGCCAGAATTTGGCTTTCTCTCTCTCTCTCTCTCTCTGTGTATTCAAGCACAACAGCACTGGCCAAAACTCTTCTTTATGTGGTTTCTGACTACCAGGCTTGGCTGGAGCCAACTGAGCTTCAGCCCAGCTCCAGCTGCAGAAAACCTGAATTCTCCTCAGCATGGGGAATCCAAAGATGGAATGAGACCGTCATACGGAAGTCCCCCAGCACACACAGGAGTGAAGGGAGAAGACTGTCTTCTAGCACAGTCCAGGCACATTGCAAGTCTGAAAATAGTCCCATCTTCTGAAATTTCCAGCCTGATTTGGAGTCTGACGCATCCCTGAGGTAATGGTAGCGACAGTCACAAGCAGCTGTGTGCTTGGACGTCCCCTCACATCAAATGCAACAACTAGGTTGCATTCTGGCAGAAAGTCTTTAGGAACACTGAGACAGGCAATGACTACAACACTTTGCCAGACTTTCAGAACTGCTGCCTTATTCACAACTGCCAGATATTCTTAGAGTAAGTCAAGTATTTTGTCTTGTAAGATATTGTTTTCCTAGTTCTATTATGGGACTCTCTACAGACCTATGGCCTGCGTACACCATATTGCAGGACTGATTTTTATTTGAGGGGAGGCGGAGGTTTCAGCCAGCTGTGTTCCATATCACAGGGCCTTCAAGGCATCTCCCTCATAAACTAGGTAATATTTTTGTAAAGCTGTAGCCAGAGGACACTACTTGGCATCTGTTCAGGTTAACACGCCAAGGACATATAGGCTGTACACCAGGGATATTTCTTATCCTATGCAGGCAGTGTGTCTTTACTGTTCTCTACAGACTCAAGATGATCCAGGACAGTTATGTCCATCTCGGATAGTTTCCAGAAGGGTAACTGTGCTTACCTGGATTTCTGATGTCAGGAAAGGAGAGAACAGCTTTAAGCCTTTAGATAGGAATAAAGCAAATTAATGATTCTTCTGAAACCGCATAAGGAGGAGGAGATGAGTGGAAGGAACAGCGATTAAAGTAAATTTGCAGTCTCATTTAATAAGTTACGATTGGGCTGGGGAAAAGCTGGCAGAAGAACATTTCTGAAGCCTTTAAAAACAAAACACTCCCAGCTTTATGGGAGAAGCTTTGAGCCTTCCAGGAATAACTCATATGCTAACAAGGATGCTATATTTTGTTTCCTTCCAGCAACATATATGGGTGAAACAAGAACAGGGCTCACTGTGCCATGTGCTGTATAGACACGTTAGGCTCTTGAGACAGTTCTGAAGAGCCCTCTGGGCAGGAGACACAGGGTGGGGGCATGACATGAGACAGGGGAAGAAAGGATGTAGGAGGCAAGGAGGAAAAAGAGTAGTCTTGGTAACCCTAGAAAGAAATCTAAAGTCAATTGAAGTTAAGGGTGTTTCCCGAGTTCCCGCTGTCTGCCTTGTCTATATAGTCCGCATTTAAAAATGCTCCTGTTAAAAATGGTTCATTTCAAATGGTATGAATCCCCTAGTTTTCTGTAATTGGAAAGTTTTGAATGTTTCTCAGCTTCATATTGTTGAAGATCCTCAGATAAGAGGATTCTCATCTTAGAATTATCTTACAGTATTGGTAAGTACACACTTATCTAGCTTCTTACGTAGTTCTCTTCATCAGTGTCCTTGTCCCAAAGAGTACTTCATCTTATCTAACAGCAAACTGACATCCAGAGAAGTAAGGTAATTTGCAGGAAGGTAGTTTGCCTGGGGGACAAGTCAGGTTCTCTCCATTGACTGGTTCCTAAAGGGTACCTATTTACAGAAAGGGTGATGGTGGGATGGGTTGTGATGGCTACCAAGGAAATCCCCTTTCCATTTGGTGCTAGAGAATCTATCCCAGTGTATTACTGGTATTTCTTGCCAAAGGAACCTGTAACACAAAGCTACCTGTGAATAAAAGAAATAGGAATATTCTTGCAATGTGGTCCTTCTGTTTCTAGGAACATTTCAGCAAATGTGTAAAAAGGGTTTGCCTGGCACAGAGTTTAAACAGCTCTTTGAAAATTCACCTGAAGTTAAAGCTGCAAGATAATCCAGTATTGCGTAGGCTTGAAAAAGTTGGAGAGATACGAATTTAGCAAGGTGGTTGCCTTGCCAGGCTGTACTCTCTCTGGGAATAGGCCAGTAGGAAATATGTAGTCGAGAAGGGACTGTCACAGTTTTCAGAGGATGACAGTGCAGGGACAGATTTCTTTGCAGGGCCAGCTCCTGGTTCTACACCAGGCTACCCTCCACTTGGCAGAGGTTTGTGCAGCAGAGCCTGGGTGGCACCCTCTGCAGTAGAGTTAGTTGTTAGGTTTCTTCACGGGGGGCTTTCTAGCCTGAAATGTTCCAGTGTCTGCATTTCCTACAAAAATGGGTGAGCACATACTGTTTTGGGGGAGATACTGGGTATAGTACACTTGTGTGGCTCTCACTTGTCTTAAAATATGAATTGTTCTATGACTGATGAATTCTCTTAAATTCCTGTAAATAAAAGATGGGAACAGATTTACTGGTGGAAAGCATCCCAGCTCAGCAGCTTTTCTCAGCCCTAGACAACTGCTATTTGGTTGCATTACTTTCATTGATTTGTAAATATTGCAAAACATTATGAGTTTAAATTTTCATGGTTTAATGTGAGGCTGTGGCTGCACTACAGGCTAGGAGCTTGAACACCAATTTCAGTAATTGATAAAAACATACAAGGAGGATAGGGGAGGTGGTTTGCTAGGGTGTAATTGGAGTTCACCAGCTCAAATGATGGTAACGATCTGAGCCCCTTTACTTGCTTCATCTAAAAAAAAGGGCTAATGGGTCATATTAGTCTTCCTTTCCACTTTTATGTGACATCTTATTGATAGGGAACCCTTTGGTTACATATCTCAACAAAGCAGAGAAATAACCTTTCTTTGTTCTGGCTAAGCCTATCTCGGGAATGGAGTGCTAAGCTCCCAGATAATGGAGGTGGCCTCTAGCTGTATTAAATGAGGCTAAAGCTGCCAATTGCTAATTGCGCTGGGATGGCCAGCCCTAAGCCCATTCACATTCATTCATTTAAGCAACTTAGACAAATTCCTTGATTTGTAAGAGAAACCCTACATAGTTCATAGCTTTGCTGGGATGGTATAGGGCCTTACAATTTGAAGTAGGGATGCTTGCTTGATGCAGACCATTTGCAGTGATCAGATTATGTTAGCAGTTGTGAGCACCTGGGTCTTTCAGTGTATGGTGTTTGATCATATGATTAGCCTTTTGTGAGCCAAGGAATAATTTCCACATTGACTGTCTTTTTGTATAGTTTTTCTTTCCTAAATTGCCTGCATAGTGTGTATAAATCACACATCCAAACTGCATATAGAGCAGACTTGCTTTTTGGTTTGTGAAGATATGAAATACATAGCCTGTATTTTGCATTCATCGCAGTCCGAAAGAAAGAGCGTCTGCTTTTGGAAAGCATCCTGAAGGTATTTTCAGCATCTTCATCTTTAGGTGTCTGGCTTGAGAGCTTTTTAAAGAATTTCTGCTCTGAAAAATTTATTTGAGTAAGCAACAGGATATGGGCAAATTCAGGCAACTGCAGTGAGTAGTGACTTCAGCAATTCTGAGGCCAGAGGCAAAGAGAGCTACAAGACCCGGCTTATGGAGAAGGACTGACACACTGGAAGCAGGAGTAGGTGGACCTTGCTTCCCACCATCATTTGGGATCTGAGAGGTGCAAGACCACCCTACTCTTTTTAAGATGGGTTTATCACCCTCAAGCCAGCCATCAGGATCTGTCTTACTCTATTTAGCAATCATGGCTGTGTCAGATGTAGGTCTCCCCTGGTTGTGAGGGTTGCTTACTATCCTCAGGAGTGACTAGACAGGACACTTGTACCTCCTACATGGTCAAACCCAATGTTCTTCCCCCATGTATCCAACAGTAGAAGGTGAACTGCTCTAATACCATTTTATTTGCTTCAGGGATGATAGGTGGGACTCTTACATGGAAGAGGTGTTAGTTGAGAGCAAACCTGTATCAGGGTGGCAGTAGATGATGTAGAGTCATCCGTCAATATATGTACCACTCTTCCAGGCCTTTAAAAGAATCATGCACAAGGGGATACAGCTTGGTTTGCTGCAGTTACGCTCAATAACGTGTCAAAGAGCTGTGGGATCAGTGCTGGCTCTCTACATTCATCTGTGAATATTTTGGCACGGCACTTGCTCAGGGACTTCTCCAGGATTTGGCCTGTTATTAGCAGTTCTAAACCGATGATTGCTCACAAATCCTTTTTAATAGATACAGAGACTTGTGTGTGTTTCATCTAAAGCCTGATTACTTGGGTTTTAGGCAGCAGGGATGAATTTCACCCAAAATGGTTCAGGATGTAAAAAATGCTGCTCTCTGACTGGTTCCTTGTATTATTGCATTGGAAATACATAGGGCTGAGAGGCGTGTATAATATGTACCGGTGCAATGATCACAGCTCTTGGGGGCTAAGATTGCTTTGCTCTGACCATTATACCTCACTGCATACTGAAGTATGCAAAAAATCCCCTGGAAGTCTACTGTCTGTCATGTCTTATTGCTTAATGATGTAGCCAGAGGCAGACCTGACATTAAGGCCATTCTTCTCTCCCAGTCAGGAGCGCATCTTTAATCCCATCAGAGCAGATGTATTTAGAAACTGCAAAGGGAGCTTGCTCAAAGTTGTCACTTTGTTACCTTAATGAGCCCATTCTTCAATCAAGGTAGTTTATTCTCCGGGAGCTCAATGGTAGTGTTTGAATACTGGATATTTATAGTGTTAGTCCCAGGCTCTTAACAGCATAATGGCTGAAGGCACACATCTCTGCTCTCTTAAGCTGGGTCAGAGGTGGGTAGGATGGAGAGGATCGACTGAGCTTTGCAATTTAGACCATCTCAAAAAAGGACTCCTGAAAAGATGAAACCTCATTAATTCCCCTTCCTTCTGGGCAGGACACCACTCAACAAATCACGTCAGGCAAGGAGGGGGGAAGGAAGATAAAGAGTGTAAAAATTAGTGCAAGCTTAGCACTTGCTCTTGAAGCAAGGACTGCAGCACAGTATTGCGCTGACAGTGCTGGGATTCACCTGCCTCTGTCAGCAGTGCTGCCAGCTCCATTTGCTTTGCTTAGCTTGGCTTTGCTCGCCTTGTTTTGCCTGGACTGCTCCTTTAAAGTAAAGGGACTTGGCTGTGGCAGAAGTACCAGACTGGTGGCATGTAGAAGAAGAGGAGACTCTCTTCTTCTATGACAGTATCTTATTTTTTCCCCGCTCCCCCTATTACCTAAACTCAGTTTTCAGGAGCCAGGACTAGACAAGCTAGCAAGGGTGTGTGTGAATATTGAGCCCAAACTAGAGCTGTTGTGTCAAGCCTTCATGTGTTTTCTGTCAAGACTCAAGACCTGAAACTGTATGTTAGGTCCCCAAATTTAGGCCCTGCTAATTACAGATTGCTCTTGCGTCAACATGGAGAGGCAAGAGTTTTCTTACGTCTGTAAGCCATGAAAATGCACTTGACCTGGCCATAGAGTTTCCATAGGCTCCTCCTGAGGTTGCTCAGGCTGCTTGAGGGACAAGATGCCTTACCAGAGGGGTCTAGACAGATTGGAACACTGGGCAGTGATTAATGGGATGAAATTCAACAAGTCCAAATGCCAGGTCCTGCACCTAGGACGAAGTAACACCGGGCATAAGTATAAATTGGGAGAGGAGTGGCTGGAGAGCAGCCCTGCAGAAAGGGATCTGGGGGTGCTGGTCAAAAGCAGGCTCAATAGGAGCCAGCAGCGTGCCCTGGCAGCCACGAGGGCAAACCGCATCCTGGGTGCATCAAACACAGCATAACCAGCCGGTCAAAAGAGGTGGTTATCCCGCTGTATTCGGTGTTGGTGCGGCCCCACCTTGAATACGGTGTGCAGTTCTGGGCCCCACAATTTAAGAAGGATGTGAAGGTCCTTGAATGTGTCCAGAGGAGGGCAACAAAGCCGGTGAAAGGGCTGGAAGGAATGTCCTATGAGGAGCGGCCAAGGACTTTGGGCTTGTCTAGTTTGGAGAAGAGGAGGCTGAGGGATGACCTCATTGCTCTCTACAGCTTCTGGAGGAGGAGGAGTGGAGAGGGAGGTGCTGATCTCTTCTCCCTGGTATCCAGTGATAGGACGTGTGGGAATGGTTCAAAGCTGTGCCAGGGCAGGTTTAGACTGGACGTTAGGAAGCATTTCTTTACCAAGAGGGTGGTCAAACACTGCAACAGGCTTCCTAGAGAGGTGGTCGATGCCCCAAGCCCGTCAGTGTTTAAGAGGCATTTGGACAATGCCCTTAACAACATGCTTTAACTTTGGGTCAGCCCTGAAGCGGTCAGGCAGTTGGACTAGATGATCATTTTACATCGCTTCCAACTGAAATGATTCTATTCTATTCTATTCTTGCACTTACCAGGAAAGTAGAGGGCATTGCCAGCCAGCTCTGCAACACTTGGCGCTCGGCCCATCGTGCACACTCACCTGCTATTTTGCAAACTGCCAAATGCCTACTTGCATACTAAGAAAAGGTTGCTGTACAGCTTTCAGATAAAATATTAATGAGTGGTTGAAAATTATCAGTAAAAGCATCCAACCATGGCTATGCAGAGAGGAGAGTTAGAGCTTTACCAACGCCCAACCTTTCTCACCAAGGAAAAGCTCTGTCAGTTGTCCTTTCCGCCACCACCAGCACTTTGAAATCAGAGAGCAGCTGTTAACATGCCCACTGGTTGGAGAGGAGGCAGCAAGGCTTGCAAAATACCAGCAGTGCTTATTAGTTGATCTTGCGGATATTACTAATCTCTCCGAGTCGTGGAGCAGACTTGTGTTTTTCTCCTTTGGGATGCCAACTGTGAATACAATGCTGGATGCAAAATGCTTCTTGCCCAAACTTGTTTGTCACTTAACCTGGCTAAAGTTACTTTGTGTTGTACTAAAAGGGAAAATTCTCCATCTTGGGTTTTACTGTTCAGTGACTGAGGGCAAACAGTGATGTCCCAGGCATGTAGGCAGTGCGTCCTGCCACTTGTTTTGGAGAAAGGCTCGGGGCTCAGAAGTTCATTTCTCCTCCCCTCAGCTATGCCAGTTGATCTACAAAATGGGGTTTGAGTGTTTAGTCTTGCATAACAGGTAGTTTGGAGGAGCCTACTCTGATCGCAGTTTAATCATCACACTGTCATAATGCAAATAACTTCGGGTGTTTTTGGAGGAAGGTCACTGGATCAGTAACAGTTTCCCCCTGGGAGCTCTGACGTACTCGCGAGTGCCTGAGAGAGATGTTTGTGCAGCTTCTTTCTTCTCGCACTTATTGCTTCTGTCATGAAAGTGCTTGGGCTTTATTTTTAAAAAATACATTTCCTTAGGCCTTGTTTTCTTAAAAAAAAAAAAAAAAAAAAAGAGGTAATGCTCCATAATCATGTTCAACAAAGCATCGTATCAAAATTGTCTCCAGTCCTCAGCCTCGTGCTTCAGTTGCTCTCCTCTTCCTGCTTTTAGAAAGCTTTGCTGTTGCTCGTGCTCCATTCATGTAGAGCCCCAAATACATGACTCGCAGGAAAAAAAACATAAAACCAAATCAAACCAATATTTTTTCATAAATAAAACAAGGCTGTGTGGAAGCTTGGCATCACCGTTGCTTGGCATCACAAGATCTATTGCAAATAAATCTTGTATATAATACTGAAATAACCTGTTGATGTTTCTGTGCCGATAAAGGAGGCACTCAGGAGGACAGTGCACAGCAAGCACCACCTGTGTCTGCTCCGACCTGAGATGGGCTATTTTGGAGTCTAAAACAGTGTCTCGCACACTGTGGCTGGAGCTCTGAATTTCGTTCCTCAAAGTGTTTATACAAAGGTGTCCTGCAGGTGATATTCTTCATACTGTGGAGACCTGGATAGGGTTTGGACTGGGGTTGTTCAGATCAGGCTCGTATGCTATTTGTTTCAGGGCTGCTGTCCTCCTTCCATGGAGGGATTCAAGCTGGTGCTACCGAGGAAGGGCATCTCCTTGTTACTGCAACTCTGTATAGGAGAAAATGGCAACGACCCTCACCTCTGCCTGCCAGGACTGTCTTTCCTGCTGACTCATGCTGAACGGGGTGGTGGCACGAGAGCACTACTGAGCACCAAACATGTCCCTTCTGGGCTTGCGCTGGTTTACTGCTCTGCAGCACAAGAACGAAAGCAAGCTCTGCTGAGGTTTTATCCTCTCCAGCCATTGGGTTTATGTACAATACACAGCAATTTTCCTTCCCCGGAGAGGTGTGGGAGGAGGAAGGTGGGAACCAAAGCAAATATTTTGCTTCCTTCATCATCTTATTCCCAAAGAAAAGCTCCAGGAACTATATAGAAATATACTTTCTCTTCTTGAATATTTGGGCCAAAACCATGACTTGGATTGCAGAGAGTAAGAAACTAAGATCGGTGTTTTGGGGTCAGGTGAAGATGCATCTTCCCCCATACCTTTCTGACAGGGGTGAAAGAAGTGTGTAAGTGCTGGAGGAACTAAAACAGTTTTCTTTGCCAAGAGACCTGAGCTGACTTTGCTTTCTGCATGACTGCATTTGGTGGTTCCTGATAAATACAGCACAGAGTGGTACCTTCTCTCTGTCCCACAGGCAGACAAACACAACCTACACCTACACGTTCACTGCACGACAGGTTTCCACCAGAGACTCTGGGTAGGAGGTAGCACGCTGTCTCCAGGAGACTGGACTTTCCATCCATGAATTTGTGTAAGTGGCTGTGTGGAGCTCTTTCATTTGGTACCTGCTATCGCGTTAGAAAAGATGGGAAACGATTACTCACTGGTTGGCACAGAGGAGGTAGTCCTGAAATTTCTGTAGGTCCAGTGTAAATTTTCCTTCCTCTTCCACTTATCTCTCTCCCAGGCTTAAATCACCTGGCCCATTTAATTGCTCATCCCTCTGAATTGCCTTGCTGTCCTTCCATGGACTTACTCTCATCCTATCCTTTTTTTAGACAGTATGATCCTAATCGATGTTGTGGTTTGTGTGGAGGTTGTTGGAGTTTGGGTTGTTTTAAATGGGAGCCCAGGAACTATGGACTGGTTTCATGAGTGTTCCCACCACAGTGCTTGCTTGGCTGAACAAACCTGAAATCCCTTGAGTTCATGCCCTTGCTTAGGGCCACTAGTGTGAGCATTAGTGCTCCCCGCCGCCTCTGTGTTTTGGGATTTCTAGTGCCAGATGCATTAAGCAGAAGGTCAGATGGGATGACCCACCTAGTCCCTAATGCTTTATAAATCAGTGAGTATCAAGGCAGGCAAAAAGCTGAGTGGGAGCTCCCTTCAAGTCCTTGAAACGTTAATGGTTGTGTCATGTGAAAGACCACACATTTCAAGGCCTGGCATGTGAGTTGCCCCTTGCTAATCAGAGTCAAGAGAGGAGAAACCATTGCATCAAAAGTTTAAGTCCAAGTCTTTATGCATTTATTTACTGTTGTTTTGCTGGCTCTTAAACTATTTGCTAGTACTCATCCCAAATTCATGAAGTACTATAAATACTCACAGAGAAAAGCTTCATTATTTTTTCATAAAGGACAAGAAATATAGTTTGGAAATTCAGTTTAGTAATCATGCTTCCAAACAACTGAAGGCTTGTTGGGTTCCCATTAAAAGCTTGTCAGGCGGTGCGTGCCTATGCTCTAAGCCCTGGGTGGGCTATTCCGACGGTAAGATGGAAAAGTTAAACGTTTCTATTTAGGCATATTCCCATACGTGAGAGAGACAAGCACCCTCAGATGGTGTACTTCATAAATTCTCTAAAGATTGTTTGAAATGCTCTCTACCTATTACCACCTGCCAAGCTGCATGTTTGATTTTTAATCCCAGGTCCTCTTTTAGGTTCCTTCATGCTGCCAAATGAAATGGTTTTGGTATAAGTAGGAACTGAATTCTGCCCATTTGCTAATCATAGGAAATGGCTGCTCAAAGTCCTTATCTCCCATGATTAGCAAATAGCTACCTAGGGCATCCTTCTCCCCCAAGACAGTTCTACTTTTGCCATTCCTGACATACCAATTGCTTGACACCATGTTTAAACTCCTCCTTCAAAGGGATTCCAATACCTCCTCCCCATCCCACCAGTTTCTCTGCTGAGTGTTAGAAATGTTAAAGCTATGCCAGCCTGATTTTAAGCTTACTACTCCTTGCCCTCCCCACACTAGATGTGGAGAAGAGTTTACTTCCACTGCCTTTTAAGCTGTCTTTATATTTGTGAACCTGACTCTGTGTCCTCTTCGGTTTCTCTTTTCTAGGCTAAACTTTCTCTGTATTTCTTCAGTGATCACATTTTCTAGATATCTGCATTTCATGGCCTCCTCCAGCCTCTCTTCAGCTAGCCGACATCCTGACTGTATTGTAGTGCCGCACAGAGGAAAACCCCAGCTTGGCCTCATCACTGGTGAATGGAGTGGAAGAAATATTTTGCATCCTACAGGCAGTGCTCCTATTTGTGCACCCCAATATAGCGTCTGCTGTGGTGAGACACAACCGAGGTGAAGTTCTTTTACAGTTGAAAGTAGAGTCTTCTAGCCTAAGAAATAATTTTTATTGACTCAAGCTCTCAAACTCAGTGCTTATGTGTCCTTAAAATTTTTGCATTGTGGCGATTTCCCGTTCAGATCATAAAAAACTTGGGCTGATGGAAAACACCTGCTTTTGTTTCTTACTTGTGGTGACTCGGTACAGTTGTGGTGATGGCGGGCACTGCTGTCACCCTGAGTAGACTTTTACCTCAGACATAATCTGGCTCAATTTTTCATGAACGGCCTTTTTTTTTTATTACTTTACTCATTATACACCCTTAAATGATATTTTAAACTTTTTTCTGAGTCATCAAGTAGGTTTTCTCCCCTCCCACCCATTTGTAATATTTTCTAGATATTCACTCAGGTTAATGCTCATTAATTTAGGTTCCAAAATTAATAATCCCCTGATAAAATACTCCAGTTTAAATTACTCCTTAGGCTTAAGGCAGATGTCATCTATGAGTCATAATGTATTCCCACCACTTTGAGAGGAATATTGTTCATAATGTCACATCCAGAAACATCAAATTATCTGCTGAATGTTTAGACATGAGTGTGTATTTGGTAACTAGAAAGAACAGATATAAATGAATGTTCCAAAATGCTATTATTGTAGTGATACCTGTTAGGTGTTTTTATTTGTTGGCTGCAATGTAGTTGTTTAAAAGTATCTGAATTATTTTCAGAAGTCAAATGGATAATTTAAAGGAATGCTTGTAAACATTTTCTAAACTGATTTTCTTTGGAAGAACATTCGTATATCCCTCGGTCATCCCTTTTACAGCTTGGTCTGTACTAAGCTTGGCTTCAGTCCTAGGCAGTCTGGGAGAGAAGAGGTAAATGTGCTGCTCTGTCACTGTCCCCTTAACAGTTCTCAGGACAGGTCTCAATGTCTTGGCTTTTCTAGGCTGCTTTTATTCCAAACTCTTGTATGTACTTCTTTTCTATATCAGGTTTAATGCCTAGCCTGTGCAGTGCTGCGTATCAGGTCTGGGTTATGGAGCAGACTCCACATTTCCCACATCTTGTTTTCACGCATTCCTGGTTTTAGCACTGCAGAGACCCTTACACCATTATCTGATTGCCCCCAGTAAAGCACGAGCTGTGTGCAGCACCTGATGTGGTTGCTCCTGATCTGAGCAGGGTGAAGCAGTTCGTATAGGAGGCATTAAGGCCAAACTTGTGCAAAGTTAATTAAAAAAAACACACCAAAATGAACACAAACCCACTGACCTTGGTTTTATTAGCTAGTGTAGTGAAGCAGCAGGCTGGAAGGAGTCCTGAGAGTAGGGTGTAATCTTGGTAGCTGCTTGTCTATGGTACCAATAAATGCATGCCAATAAACCACCCCTATGGTTTTAGCTTTCCTGCAAAGAGCCCGTTACATTTCCTCTCTTGGAGAAGAGGGAACAAGGGATTGCTGGGGTGTGCCCAAACCCTCAAAGAAGGTAGCTTTAGCTCCCTGTTCGCTCAACCCACATCCCACAGGCACAGAGAGGGAAAGACTGGGCTGCTGGATCGTGGCCAGCGGATCCTACTGTCAAGCTTCTGACATGTCAGCTTCTGCTTGCGGAAAACTCCATCTGCAGGTTTACAGGCTGTGATGTCTAAAGACAGATTGGCACCGAAAGCCAAGCAGTGCCCCTGCCAAAGCGCTGACAGTTGCAGAGCGTTAGCAGCATCCCCCAAGTGTGCCAACGTTTTGAAACTAAAACCAGTTTTACCTAAAGCAGCAATCCAGAGTCTGAAACGTTCCCGTCTCCTTCCTGGGGGATATCACCCGTCCGAGCCGGCACTGGAACCGAAGGGGTCACGTAACTTTGCTTGGCGCGCTCTCAATTGACGCGTAAAGGAGTCACAGCAGCGCTGGAGGTGCCCGGCTGCGGGCCATTAACGAACACAACAGGTCTGGCAGGACTAGCGAGGTGTGTTGGCATGGTGGGAAAGGCAGGCGTTACCACACTGTGCCCATGCCCTGTGGGGCACCTCAGCAGAGCAGGCGCAGCGGGAAGGACAGGCTCCAAGTTAAAGACTCACATCAGGACCCTTCAGCTACACGAATGCAAGGGAGGGAGAGCAGGCAGGGAGCAGGGAAGCCCTACAAACCCGGGGGCACTGCCATCCGAGAGGATGTGATCGGTAATCACCGTCCAGATGTGAAGTGTGGTGCTGATGATGGACCTAGAAAGCGGACTTGTTACATGGGAAGATGGAAAGAATGGGGTCTCCGGAAAACAGAGAAAACCGAAGGAGAAGGAAAACAGTCCTCGATTGTGTTAAGTGTGTAAGTGGCTTCAAAGAGCGGGGGAATAATCTGTTCGAGTACATGGTGGGTAGAATCAGTAATAATGAATTTAAATTAAAACAAGGGAGGTTTAAATTAGCATAAGAATTTTGGCTCTAAGAATAGCAAAAAACTGGAATAGGAGGTGGAGCCTCTGTTATTCAACCTGTCCTTAAATTCTTCAAATAAAATCAGTCGAGGATGGCTCAGGCAGAGTTAGATTATTTTTTTCTTCTTTTTTCCCAGCCTTATTTTTTGCTGGGAGCTGGTAGGGGAGCAACAAGGTATTTCTATATTCCTCTTTAAGAGTGGGATTCGGCTTTGCTACCTTGTACTTCCTCAAATCGTCTCTATTTAGGTAGGGTCATGCTCTGAAATGACAGCCTTCAATGGAGGGAAGGCTTTATTTATTGAGGATGAAACTGTAAATTCGGGAGTTTTCCTTTGATTTTTTGGCAACCAGTGTCCAAACCTTCCCTTATAAGAAGTGGAAAAAAATTACCTTCTATTTAACGGTGACTTGAATCTTGTCCTTGATTCTGCTACAGGCTTCCTGTGTCACCTTGGGTAACTCTCTAATACGCTTTAGTACATCAAGGTGAGGACAGTAATCTTTATCCTTCAGCGAAAAGGGCAGAAGGGAGCCTGTGTGATTGTACTTTCTTAGTGGCAAGGACTATTTCTTCTCTGTACGGCCCCTAATACGCGGAGACACAGTCACACTTGAAACTTTTGTGCGGCTGCAATAGGCAGTAATCTTCCTTTGTCAAGATCTGGGATCACCAATGTCATACAAATACAAAAAGCTCCCAGACAACACTTCCTAGATTAAATCCAGTAATAATGTGTTTAAAGAGTTCAGAAAAAATAGGAGAGAGCTCACTCTGGAACTAACGCAGACAGATGCGCTCACGTAAGCCCAAGGCTTTGTGTCTGCAAGGCAGGGGTTTGCTGGCGAGACCTTGTCAGGCATTTCAGAACCACGCTGTACAGCCTGCTGGTCTTGCAGCGCGGTGGTTTTGAGCCTTTAGCAGCTGTGAGGCTTCATTTTGGGAAGCGGTGTCTCTGGAATGGGACATGACATCACTGCAGGGATTTTTGTGCTGTAGCAGGTCTGCACTTATGCAAAAGAGGGGCTTTATAAAGCTTGGGGTGATTGCAGGGGAGAAAGTAGTTCTTCAGGCTTGGAAAATGAGACAATCTTTCTCTTCAATGCTGTCCTAAAATTTTTGACGTCTCTTTCCTTGAGAAATTGTTTCAATCTACCTATCACGATCCTGTAGCCCCTCCTGACTCATGTTTCCTCATCAGCATCGCTCTTGGGCACTCCAGAAATGTCACTGGTCGTGTCCATGCTGTGAAATGGCACTGTTTACTCTGCAGGCAGCGTATCCACGGCATGCTAGAGAGATGTGCAGGTGCCCGATGAGTCTCTGCTGGCCAGGCAATCTGACAGTCGGGTGGGGATGTGCTGCTTTTTGGAACGGCAGACCCCTGATCTTGCTCACTTTCCATCTTCTGGTGCGGTCCTTAGGGTTTTATACCTTCTCACGTTGGTATGTTTTTGTGTGCTTGAGTTACTGTTATCATCTCAGCAACTTCACTTCTGTGCCCCCCTCCTCGCCTTTCCTTGCTCGGTATTAGCATACAGATTATTGCAGCTCACCAACAGCTTTCCAGGAAAGAAGAGCCAATTTTGCACAGCTGTACTGTGCAAAACGAGCACGGGCAGGCAGCTGAATCTTGGGCTGGAGCTACAGAGTTGTCACCTGGTGTAGTTTATACCTAGGCCAATACAGTCAGTCTTGCTAATCTGTGGTGAAGATGCCCGTGGTAATTTTTACGAGTGAAGTGCTGGATTGCACTTGAGTTTTGGGCATTCCTTTCCTTTCCACCTGATAGTCAGTAGATTCCTTTGTCAGCGACTGGAAGCTCTAAGGGATGATTTTCTTTTTTTAAGCAAAGTACCTGAGCAAAACCAGTCCCACGGACATGCTGTGCCAGGAGCTTTCAAATACTGAAGTAGAAGGTACCTTTTAAAACACACGCTCATTATTAGCCTCGATTCAAAATTCTCTGTGTCTTGGAAACTGGCAATGGGAACAGCTTTTTAGCCCGGAGAAGCGTTGGTCTGATCCTGACTTTGTAGCGTCAGCCTGTGCAAGGCATTAGCATCTGTTTTCCTTGGCGCTGAAGCTTGAGCAATGATAAAGCTGAGATGAGGAGAATGTGAAAAGCAGGATGGGCTGAGCCCCTACAGACAAGTGCTGAAGTATTTCTGTTCTTAGTTCGTCTGTTGTTGTGCAAATCCATTAATTCTCGTGACATTTCTAAAAGCTTATGAACAACTTTTTTCCTTTCAGAATTTGAAACCCTGTGACTCTTTTGTTCCAATCTCTTCCCCATCACCAATCAAATCCCAGGACTTTTCTCTGGGCACTTTAGAAGGTGGCACTTCAGAAGGCGGCACTTCTGTCTTTACCTGTTTAAAGCAGAAAACTAAAAAGAAAACTCTCCCGCTGCGGGGAGAAAAAACCCCTGGCACTGACAATAACAGAGAAGTGAGATTGTGCATGGAGGGCGGGTGCGTTCAAGGTGAGACCTCTTTGGGGAATGATCCAATTTCAGCAGGACTGTGTTGAGACAACGATGCTTTCTGAGACAGGATTCAAAGAGGAGCAGAAGAGCGAGGGACTGAAGCACTCCTGGATTTGCCTGTGGAACCAGCTTCAAGAAGGTTATTATATCACAAGCTGAAGCACTGATATAATAACCACGAGAGAAGCTGCAAAACTTTTGATTTAAAGCCGTTCTGCTTGAATGGTATTGCTATCAAGCACCCTTTTTAGGCACTGAAAGCTTTGCCAGGGATTAAGGAAAAAGAGACAAGGGACCCATACAAATCATACAGCAGTTTGACTGTCTCGTTCTTAGTACGTAGAAAACTTTTGGATGCCGTGGTCGTGGCAGCAGCAAGAAACATGAAGTTGGCTAACTCACTGTCTTCTCCCTCCGATCCCTGTTTTTGTGCACTGAGCAAGGGTGTAAGAGCACTCCCATGCTCTCTGAAACCCCAGATTTCACTCAACATCTGCTTTTGGTCTGGCAGTCCCCTCTGTGGAGAGTTCTGCATTTCGCCTCCTGCTCTGCACATGAAAGAGGTGTCTGTCTGTCTGCAGGGATAAGGTCCCATCTTGTAACACTTGCAAAAATGCTTATCAAGCTTTGGGACAAAGCACAAGGAACTGAAGTGAGAAGTGACAATCTGCTTTATGCAGCAGGGAAGCACTTGGCAAAGATGCAATTTATAAATGAAAGAGTTGCCAAGTTTTTTGTTATAATTTGTTCTGCTGACTTTTGCAGAAACGAAACCTGGGAGATTGTAGGACGGTTCCTCTGTAACAGATTTCTGTAGAAAATGTGGTGTGAAAGAACAAGATACGGTGGGACAAATTCCCAGCTTCTCAAAGGTCACTTTACGTTCATTGTCAAAGGAAAGAAGGTCTGAAGCGAACATAATTGTAAATGATAGAGCTTCAGTAATTAACAAGTCATTTGAAATTCTTGATGTGGTGGAGGGAGCTTGGGCCAGGTCTGTATACAGTTACCCTTGTAAACGGAGACTTTAAAAAAAAAAGCAAACCCAAACAGTATAAAAGGTTATGTGGAAACTTTCAGTTTAGCCCTCATTTATGTGAACTCAGCTGGATTATAAGAAAGCTGGTAAGAAGATTTTCTCCCAGATTTTTTTTCTTCAAAGGAGAACTAAGTTGCCATCAAACAGCAGAAAAGTGCCTTTAAGGCTGCAGGTTTATTTCTGTTTGTTTTGGTGGGGAATATAAACAAAAAACTTAGCTTCAGCTTAGATTTGACCTCAACTAAAACACTTCAGGTTATTTAAACTGACTTGCAGCTTAATGTTGACATCGTCAGCACACAGCGAGGGCTGGAGGCTCGCCGGGCTGGCAGGGCGTCGCAGCCAGGACCCGTCCCACTGCCCCAGCCGGGGCATCCCCAGCTCTGGGCGCGGGATGCCGTGGGGACATCCGTGGGGACGGATCCGTGGGGGACATCCGTGGGGACGGGCCAAGGCCAGGATGGCAG
This sequence comes from Mycteria americana, assembly GCF_035582795.1. Lineage (NCBI taxonomy): Eukaryota > Metazoa > Chordata > Aves > Ciconiiformes > Ciconiidae > Mycteria > Mycteria americana. Next base: position 66,756,439 of record NC_134369.1, on the reverse strand, counting down.
CCCGCAGGGGTACGTGGCTGCAGGATCGGCAGGGCCACGTCCAGACGCAGGCATGGTGCAACCATGCTGGGGCTGGAGCTCTGCTTTTCTAACATATTAAGATCTGATTGTATTTTCCATGTTCATTTTGATACCAGACAAATCGTCTTGTGCCACTGTACGCATTTCATTAACGCTGGGGTGGGGTAATCACACAACGAAGGAAATGTCACACGCTGACTGAAGATTTTGCAGGTGGACTCAATTATGAGAAGTTCTCACACCATCAGACAGTGTGGACACCATGAGGAAACGATTTCTCTGACAAAGACATAAAGAAGAAATTTCTTCATTTTGCACAGGGAACAAGATTCGAATATACTTTTATTTTAAGTGTATATTTCAATTCAATTCAGAGTCTACCTCTCCCGTTAGTCTTTCTGACCATGCTCATCTTCCAGGTTTATGGAATATTTGGGATTCCAGTCCTGCTCAAAAAGGTTTTTAGTTGTTCCTGGATAGGCAGTTGCCTGTTTTGCAGGCTAGTTGAATTCTGTCTCATAATTAGTCCCATGCCACATATATAAATGAGATAATCTTCTGACCAATTGGAAGTCCCTTGCAATGGCAAAGTAGCTAATTAGAAAACATTAATTTTCCAGTGTTCTGTTCAATCTGCATACTTGCTTAATACAGATTGCTTGGCTTTGCTGATCTGCTGTCTGCCAGCAAATCTCATTAGGGCCAATGGTGCAGCAAAAATGAGGTCACTTCTTTCTTAATTTCAGACCTCAAGTTTAGGAAAGTCACTATTAACTGCAAACCTGAACCTTCCTAAAAGTCTGAGTCCTTACAGCTTGTAGCAGAGATGCATGCACCTGCTCACTGTAAATAGGGGAATAGAGTGCAGGATTTTGATATCCTGCACTATCCAGGGGGGTTAAAAACCAGTATTCCATATGAGTTTCTGCATTTAGAAAAAGAAAGAAAGAAAATACTTAATTCCCTGTGGGGCAGCATGCTACCAGTAAAAAAAAAAAGCTCAAGCAGGTTGTATACTGTCAGAAGAAAAGTAATAATGGCAAATGAGTTTCAGAGCAGAACTTGTTAAAGGAAAATAAGAGGATCCTTGATGAACCAATCCTCGGGAGTTGTTCTGAGTCAAGTATGCAATACTTGCTTTTAACCAGCTTTCCCAGCCAAACCTGGGAATCGTCTGGAGCTCTCTCCAAAGCCACCACCATTCAGAACATCAGACACTGCGAAAAAAATACTCATTTTAGCATTTAGCATTTCTCCTAAGGTGCTCGCTTAGCCAGAAAAATTGGCTGTGCTTAAGAACGTGCTTAAGCATGAAAACAAGCTATCTGCATATCTGTCTTCAAAAGGCAATTCAGTGAGAAACAAATTCTATTCAAATCCATTGAAAATGCAAGTTCTCAGCTGGCTGGAAGGTGGGGCTGTTTGCTGGTTTGCGTTGCTTGGGGGGTAAGCTGACTGAAATGGTGAACTCCTTTCACGTTGCCTTTTCTGAGGGATCCGAATGTGTGAGTGAAAAATAAATGCCATCCTGACTGTCAGGAATTGAGCAGTGATTGATACTTTTGTTTTCTCATTTCCATTCCTAGAGTTCTGTTCAACAAACAGTGCATGGAACTAGTTCCTCCCAGCAGTTTTTTTTTTTTAAAAGAATGATAATTTTATATACTAGAGCACTGGCTGTCACCGCATGACTCTGAGCACAGAGACTGTGAAATTCCTGCAGTGCTTGTCACAGGTTGTGCAGTCGGAGTTGTCATACTCCGTTCTTAATGGTTCACAAAGGTATGAAATAACCTCTTCCTAAACTTGACCTACATTATTTTCTCCCCTACACACCTCTCCTTCTTTACTCAGGGCAGACATTCTGATAAAGCTGTATACTTTGACATGTTTATCTACTTTACATGGCAGATTTACCAGGTGTAGAAGTGTTATAGGACTTGTTTTTCAGTTAGCAGTTCCTGAGGTAGGGCTCACTCTGGGCTACAGGAGGGTTGACTTCACCCTTTTCCCATCTATGCCGTAGCTTCATCCAGTCAGCTGAAGCTTTCCATGACGGCAGTGATGCACATCCTTATTTAAAATAAGATGTATGCATAATACTAAGCACGTGAGGGAGGCCTATGAAAACTGCTGACCCGCGTGTAGAAATTACTTGCCACGTCAAACACAATGCCAACAATGACAATGATTAAATTATTAGTATTTTTGTTCATCTTATAATTACTCATTCTTCCTCCTTGTTAATAAGACAAATCATGTTAGGTGCCCAGTGTGTGCGTTGCATTGTCAGAGAAGACCTGGTCTACAGATGTCCCAGCCTTGCCTGCATGTCTAGGCACAAGTCCTCAAACTGGCTATGGACTCAAAGTTATTAATACTGGACCAGACCAATACTGGACAAACAGGGCTGATTGTTTCTTATCATAACTACGAAAAGGTAAATACCAAACACAAAAAGCCTAGTAAAGCAAAGGCACAGTTTGTAGCCTTGATATTATTAACAAACAATAATAAATGAGTAAGCAAAGCACACAAGTTTTCACACAGGTTTATCACAGTTCAAATTTCTGTCTGTTAAGAGAAATTCATGCCAGCCAGTACGTGGCAAGAGGAAGCCTCTTCTGGTGGAGAAGAGGTTCTCTTTGCCTGAGAATGATCTATGTCTAACCTGCATCTTTGTCAAAAATACGTGCAGTGTAACCATTGCTACTCTTGTCAATTTAAACTAATCTACATCAAAATCTTTGGGAAAACAAGACAACAGCAGCATTTTAGTTCTCTCCCACAAAAATGAAACAAAATGAAATAAAATAAAATAAAACAAAGGCACTTTTTAGCAGGAAAGATAATGCCGAAGAAGTTAATGGAATGAAAAGTTATACCCTGAAAAATAAGAGCAGACTACTTAAATTCCCTACCTTCATATGCATCTTTAGTATTGAATCCTAGAAGGCCAAAAGCCCAAACATAAGAAGTGCAGAGAAAAGAATACAATTTGTAAGCAAGGGAGACAGGGTGATTAACAAAAGAGGTTATTGTTTCTTTTTTTAAAAAAACATCTCCAGTATACTAGTTTTATATTTTATTCTTAATTTGATTTTAAAGCATACAGATTATGGTACATTTGTATGCCAATACCTCAATTAAAGCTAGGTTTTTATTCAGTTTATATGATACCTTAAAGAACAATTGACTTGAATTAGATGACACTGTCATACTTGAAATTGATATATGATGTCTCAAATATGTTTTAGAGACTGTTACCCACCAAATGTGAGTGCTAGAATTACCTGGTTTTATGTACCAAAACCAAACTACTTGGGTTGCTAGATTGAAGAAAAAATAATCAAAACAATTGCATTTAAAAAAGCAAATACAATCTTCAGTGGTATGATATGGAAACGCTCCATTCTGAAGAACTCCTACAGCCTACTTGCAAAAAAGTCCCTTGTTCTAAAGAGAGTCCAGTGGCTATTAGAAGTAGTCACTGATGTGAACTCCATCTTGTTCATGAAAATGTTTTGAACAAAGCATTGATTGTCTGGTGTTTATAGAAAAAAGTTAATACCTGTAAAATGTTGACATCAGTACTATCTGGAGCATGAGGATGACATATAAATTGTAGTTTATTGGCGCAGTCTTTCACACACTGCAAGAAGACTTTGCTGAAAACTGAATTAATCGATGTTGTGTATTTCCTCTCTCTTACGGATTTGTTTTAACGTAATCTGAATTGGAACAAAATCTGAAGCGTATCTTAGGCCTAGGCTATAATGGGAATCAAGGGGCACAACAAGTCTTTTATGACATGAGGTTAACTACTGTAGAGGGGATAATTAATATACCTGTAGGCAGAGTTTGGGGAAATCAGGATGGATGCAAGGGCCTCAGTGCAAAGCTTTCCATGCAATCTCCACCACATCTGCGTTAGTCCTAGAGACAGAAGTCTGTTGCTCCATTTTGTAGGAAAGAGTCCTGCGAGCTTTCACAGGAGAACTCTTTCCCTTCCTACCCACCCTGAGGTGGGTGGAGGAAGCCTTTTACACTGACAGGTTTGCGTCTCTGGAGCACAGGATGTTTCTGGCAACATTTTGGCAAACCTTGATGCACAGCCCCTCTAACAAGGACAAGGAGAGCAATCACCTGACAGCTCTTGGCCAAGCATCTCAAGCCCCCCTTGTGCCTCGTATACCACTGCTTTGCTTGCTCAATGACTGGTAGAAAGCTAGAAACTTCTCTCCTGATCCAAGCCCAGATAAGATGTCATCAGCCCCAGGTCTGCCTTTGTACATCCGTGCTGAACAAGACTTGACAGTGTCATTTGCTGTCTGAAAAGGGCATCCCGATGGGAAATAAGTCTTCAGGTCTCACTGTGTGAAGTTGCGGAGTGCCTAATTCGCTTGGGTTTTTTGAGTTGCCCAGTCTTACTGGCAGGAACATTTCAAAGGTGTTGGTCACCTAATCATTCTAAGCATCCTTTCCTTAAAGCATCTGGTTTAAAAAGTTTTACCTCTCTTACAACACGTAGGATAGCTGCAGTGTCCTAGACTCAAAGGATGTGCCCCACTGGATGGTGAATGGATCAACCACACAAACTACACAGGACCATTCAAGTCCTGAGAATGGAGCACCCCATACTTGCATTGCTCCAGATCTAGACAACTACGCTGCCACTGAAGTTACACCAGAGCAAAACAAGAGAAGCAGCAGCGAGCCAACCCAAGAATGCTCCCAGGTAATTCGTTCCTTTTTCTTTTCCTGTTGCAAAACTAGCGCCAACCACCAGGGATCAGTGCTGTAATTGGCCTTGAAGTACTGCACTGCAAAGTAAATGCTTTAGCAATTCAAGGAGTGTTCTGAAACTTTAACAAAAGACTTGAAAGAAATGAAAACCGGTGTTCCAACCCATGCAAAAAAAGCACCCTGAAGTTGAAATAAGCATTAAAAAACAAAGATGAGGAATCAACATCAAAGTTTACTGCACCAGAAGTGTCAGCTCTAACAACACGGATATCAAAGCCCAGTTTAGAAACACCTGCTCTGAAAGGGAGCCCAGCTAAACAAACACCACAGCCCTCATCAAAATCCCGAAAAAAGAAACAGTGATGAACAACAAACAAAAGAGAAGGAGAAGGTGGAATTCACATACATGTAATGGATCACACAGCATAAGGATCCATACAGGTAAAAGGTCTGGGAAAAGGCACTGCTAAAGCAGAATTACACACAACACCTGATACACTGGAAACGAGAAGAACAAGCAGCAGGTAATACACAAATGCTAATAATTCAGAAAACAAAATCTGGGATATTTGGGGTGGAGATGACGCCTGTGGAACTATGAAAGCTTAGGAAGGAATCTTTAGGGGAAGTTCCGGAAGATATGAAACCTGCTTACATGTCAGATAATGCCTCTGCTAAGAAAACTGAAAACACTGGACATTTTAAATTGCCCAAACATTGTTTCTCGTCTCCTTCCAAGATGGTTAAGAGTAGGTCAGAACTGATGTTTTTCAGTCAGAATATCTTTCTTATGCAGAAACAGAGGAAACTCCTGCTACTCTTTCAAGGAGTGTTGGATCTAAAATTCTGTCTGCAAGGGACATAGAGCCTCTACGAATGCTATATTTAGAATTTCTGGTTTGTGTTTGCCCAAAGATGAGATTGGTTCTTCTAAAATTGCATTCTGCATTACCAAAAGGGGATGCAACTCTTACTAAATATAAAATGAACATTCCAGAATCTGAACCAAAAATATCATCTCTTGCTGATATGAATCTTTCTGCAACAGATTTTGAAATTTTAAATGAAGATGGTTCTTCAGAACAAAAAAGTCTGAAGCCAGGAGGGAAAACATCAGCTCCTGAAATATCTGTGGGTGACACAGAATGTACAGTTAAAATATATGAATCCTGAAACCCAAAATTTAGAATTTCTTGCTGTAAAGGAAAACTGTCAGAAAGTGACATTGGTTCTAAAGCGGAATCTGAAACTTCCTAGGGAAAAAAAATCAAGTTCTGCTGATGAAGATATCATTCAAAAACAGGTATTAAATTCCTCAAAGGAGAAGATTCAGTTGAACTGAGGAGCCCTGAAATAGGAACCAAAGGATTATCATTTGTGGATGGAAGAAAAATGAAACTGGAAGGTCTTCAAAGGAAAATTAAAATGCCCAAATTCCAGGGCCCAAAGATTAAATCTCCTGAAGAAAAGGGAAAGGGCCAGAGCCTGATATCAGCTCTCCAAAATCAGAAGCAGAGCTACCCCAGCTAAAAGTGACAGCAGAAATTGCTGACATTTCTGTGCGAGTTCCAGCATCAGAACTTAAATTTGATATGTCAGATCCTGGAGAAGAGGGAGCTGTTGATAGCCTGAGGAGAAGGGAATCAAATTAAAAGGAGAACATGAGAGAAAAGCTAAAGACGTTCAGACCAAAGAACATCAGGTATGTTTCTAAATGCCAAAATACAGAATACCTGTATGGGTCTGGACATCCTTAAAGTGTGTGTGTGTGCGTGGAGGTTAAGGCTGTTGTTGAAAGAAGTTTGGAAAAGCCTCAGGTAGGCATTCCCTCTGCCAAAATGCAAATGGAAACAAATATTCCTTAAAATGCCTTTCCTATTGCCCTATGCCACCACTGAAATTACGAATGGAAAAGGAGGGATTGCAAAATTAGGAGATTGTGTGAAGAGTTCTGGTGTTAGCTTGCCAAAGATGGGAGGAGATATTTCATTGTCTGCAAAGAGAACAGGGATTAGAGTGAATAGTCCAAAAACTGAAATGTGTGCAGATATAGGTAAGCACAGTGCTGAAGGGCAAAAATGCATACTTCAGAATTCACTGCGTCTTCAGCAGAATTGTCTAAAGCAGAAAGAATCGTTTCAAAACTTGACAAAGCCAGCAGTTTACCAAAAAAGTTCCCTACATGTGCTCCAACTCTTCAAGAGAACAAAGTCAAATCACTGGATATAGAGGTCTCCAAAGCAGAAAACTCTACTGGGTTAGACACTTCAGGAGTAGAATTTACATGATCATCACTGAGATTACTGCAGGTGAAAAACAGGAAAAAAGATGTTTGTCTTCCAAAGGAAGAGCTGGACATTTAAGGTCAAGAGGCAGCGATTAAAATAGTAAAGATTATGGGTGAGTTGAAAATTACAGAAGATAGGCAAGGAAGTTGATTAAAAAGGCCTAGGTATGAATGTTCTACAACAAAGGGATCAGAAGATGCTGTTTATGTTGCAGCTAAGCTGGAAGACGTAATAGTAGAAGTTTCAGGAATGAAAATGGATGTGAAAAGTGCTGGAGTAGATCCTGAAATAGAATTTCAAGTGGAAAGTGTTGAAAAGGACGTGTCTGCAGGAGTGGAAAAGGGTGTAGCAGAGCACACAAGAAAGCTCATCACCTAAAGAGACAACAACAGACAGTGAAAAATTTGAAGTTGATGGGACCCCATCTAATGTTCCAGTTTCTCAAGCTATCATTACATCTTCAGCAAGAACTGAACTGATCTTGTTGGAAGAAGAAAAGGGTAGTCAATCAAATATTCCTGGAGATACGACCACATGAGGATTGTGTTTTATCACTCTCCAATGAAAATGAAGTAATAATCCACCCCTACAGAAAAAAATCTGTGTTCTTAATTTTCTAGGAGCTGAAATTGAAGCAAAGCCTAAACCTGACATTTATGAACACTTTGTTGTTACAGCATTTACCACATATAAATTCTCAAGTATATGAATGCGCTATACTCTGCAGTAATAACTATATTGATCTGTTCATACCTGCCCAAAAGGAAACAAATCACCACTACTATCTGCTGAAATGTCCGCATAATGACAGCACAGTTTCTAGATGCGGTGGGAATGGTTACAAACAGATCTGAGACTTTTCACCTGTTATGATCCTGAGTTTTATGGATGTACATGGGCAGACATGCCTCTTTTTGCATCCTGTATTGTCTTTCCCCGTATTCTTCTACTTAATACAGGGAAAGCAGACACAGCAAAACATTTAGAAATTGGCTTGTGAAGGAAGTGTATTTGGTTGCCAGACCACCTCTAACTTGATGCATTCTTCATTCCTACATCTGTGAGGTAGGGCCAAATATTTTAACGAGAACTGCTGGCAGCCTGTGTTCCTCACGTTCCCTCTGAAGAGCCTGTTTGCATAAGTGTTAGGCGTGTACCATTTATTTGGATCATGCAACATTTCTCTGAAGTTGTTCCCTAAGTTTACGTGTCATTGTTCAAGAGACCCCAAATTACCACATCAGACAGCAATGGCATACGCCAGAACCGAGGAAGAGAATCATGATCAAACCAGGAGAAGGGAGGCCAGGGAAACGTAAGGTGTGTAAGGCGGGCCATCCCGTTCCAGCAGCAGTTCATGCCTGCTTGCAAGGCAGCCTCCATGTGAAGCTTGCCCAGAAACTCTGCCCCACCAAACAACTTATTCAGCACTTGCAAATTTGAGAAGATTCCTTCTGGTCCCTATTCCTGCAAAATTTACCCCCCACTTTTTTTGCTGATTACAGTGAAAATGTAGCTTTGAGTGCCATATGGAGGAGCACGTACAGGGAAAATACTTCTGTTGGTCAAACATGTAACTTCTCAAAAAGATTTTCAAACTGACCCACTATTCACATGTACACGTTCCTGCATATGATTATTAATACAGCGCATGGTCAGTTGTATTTTTGGTACAGGATAATAAACCTGTGAACCAGAGCTGATGAAATCCAGCTGGGGCACGTTTCTACTTTGCAAGACATTTTGATTATTGAATGGAAATCTCAAAATACTAAGCAGAATCTGGAGAGGAAATGGAGGAGGAGAGCACTAAAAGCAACTCCATCTCCTCAGTATGTTCGCTTGTGTGTAAATACTCACGAAATTTCGGTGTTATCTGCAGATATAAGTACATGCCTTAAAAATCTGCCTTAATAATAGCACGCATTGGTTTGTAAGGGTGAATATATCACCCCTGCACCGGCTCAGGGATGGAGACTGCCGGGGCTGACTGCAGCGGGGAAGGGATGCTGGGGCTTGGTATAACAGCCCAGTGGCAGGACAGGGGCCAATCTCCCAGTGGTGGGATGCTCTCAGGGCCCTTATAGAAATAAGTTTATCCAGTGATGAGAAAATGACCCCTGGAAGCCGCTAGCTGAGGAAAAATATGAGTCCTATATTTAGATAGTGCAATGCAATGCAGTGCAGTGCTACCCAGTGAAGAGTCATTGAGGTTTTGCATACTGTAGAGGTAAATTTGGATGAACGTAGTTTGGCCAGGGGAGCCTGCTGTGAAATGATATTGGGTGATCTGAACGTCAGCCCCTAACAGGCTGCTGGTACATGCTAGCGGTTGAAAATGGAGGTTCAGCTGCACATCTGAGCTGTGGTTTGGTCATGGGAAGTGCCTCACTTGGGGTGAACTCAGAGTTAAAGTATGCGTTAAGATTCCTGAATGGAAGAAATGAAAAAATAGTTTGGTTTTGAGGTCAGGTTTGTAGGTGAAGTGAGTCAGTTCCTCAGCTGATATTAAGTGACATCATCCCCAGTGGATTTAAGGAACATTTGCTAACTTCGGGTTGATGTTACCGTGTCTTCAACTGCAGAGCTTCTTTTCTCTTTGAGTGAATTTTACCTGCGAGGTGAAATTTTTTTTTTTAAAACTCTGAGTAGTACGAGTTGGACTGTTCACAGCTTTGTTGAAGCATGCCTACAGGCTCCTAAAAATCTTACTGGAGGTGATTTATGGTTTTGGAAAAGACAGATATATATATATATATATATATATATATAAAAGGGACAAAATAGGGATTGCTGGAGTGATTCCTTCACTGCTGAGGAACATTCTTTAAAAAAGGAAGATGATCTGATCAGGCAAGAGAAAAAAATGTGAATCAGCCGAGGTGAAAATGTGTTGGTGGTGTGCCTGTGTTTTGATGCATCAGTGAAAACACACTAAATAAACCAAATATTCTGAACCTGAGCTGCTGAGCATTGTAAACTCGCTCTCCTAAAGACTGCTGAATGCCACTTGAAATCAAGAAGTAATGAGGCTGACAGGAGCCCATGTCCCTTTCTGGATGGCTTCCTCCATTAGCCTACACCAGAACTGGCACCCCTGCTACGAATGCTACGGTGGCACGCATGAAGGGCTGGGTGGAGAAGGAAGAAGTGTGTGTTGCTTTGGCTTGCAGATTAATATTGTGGCTTAAGTGCCACGTCCCCAGCCAGTTTCTGCCATTGTCAGCTCGGTGGGGACTGGAAAGGTTCACAAGGCCTGCCCTGCTCCCCAGCTCTCCTGCTTGCTAGGAAAGATACTTCACGTTGAAAGGGAAGAGCGATTTCTATCTTCTGCTGCCTCGCATGGCTACGCAGCGTAAGCCATTATCTGCCTCTCTTCTAAAGCTCCGTTTTAAGAGTTTAATATTAGAATACTTAACGTCAACATGAGTACAGACCTGTCGAGGTCTTGTTCTAAATTCCAAACCCCATTTCCCACAGCATGACTGATAAAAGTCTTTCCCTCTTAAAATAATTGGAAGATCTGTGTTGGCCCTATCTCTGTGTGGGGAAAAAAAGCCCCAACTCCCATTAACGTCAGTGGAAATTGTTAGAGGTCACAGTAGTCACTATCACTGTATTAAATATGAGCATTGTTACTGCTCTTGCAGCAATAAATATTAATGTTTGTAATGCCACAGGTTGTGTGGTTTGTGAATTTTAATGTGCCCAGCAGAGCTCCCTAAAGGTGAATTACTCCGCAGAATCCATAACAATCGAAAGCCTTTTCTTTCTGGTAATTTAGAAAAACAATCTTGCTCTGCTGCTGTAGCTGTTGGTTTTCAAGGCTTTCATTACCTACAGAGAAATCATGTTTGACACAATACTGTAGTTATTGAGAACACTGGTTATATTACACAGTGCACCTAATATATCAAACTCCACATATCCCTGGTTGCAGACAAGATAATTTCTTAATCTTTTTCTGAGTCGTGCTGGACAGCTACATCATTGGTAGAGACCACCAGAATTACAGTGGACAGGGCAAAAATAGAATAGAATAGAACTTGTTTATATCTCAAACAGTACATTTTTTTTGTTGCTGTAGGTAGGTTGTTCTATGACTTTAGCACTGTTGTTTCCTCTGTTGAACCAGCTGGTACCTGCTATTGGTAGTGACAGGATGCTGGAAAAAATAATCCTCTAGTTTTGATCCAATTTTTTCTCATTCCTAAAACCATTCTCTACTCGGAAATAAAAATGTGCTCCATTTTGGCCATTATTTTCATATGTGAAACTTGTGTGGCAGCAGCTCTGATCTTTAGGGGAGAAGCACACTTCAAGTAACATGAAAATGTGTAAGAAGACAAACATGACAAGTGTTATTGATGGCAGCTTAATTCAGGCTGACGTCCCCATACTTCTGATTGCTCTGACTCTCCTTCTCTACCTCTTAGGAGACAGAGGAAGAGTATGTAACATAGTCAAGTATCCTCGCCCGTGAGGAAATTGCTTTCATCGAAGTGGTAGATTTACAAAATAGGGCTGCTGCTGGAATGAAGGAAATTCTGTCACCTGTGCCCCAGACTATAACTCACATGTGAATTAGTTGGGATGAGGGTGGCATGGGTGGGGAGTGGTTCACGATCTGAAAGAGGCTTAAGGGAGAGTAGGACCGTCATTTTTTCCTTGAGAGACTGAGTTCCTGATCAAGAAAGGCAGTGTGTGTCTAATAAATTACAGATTTATTAAGAATCCCCCTAAGAATATTCAGAATGAGATGAAAATTAATTCATTATTCATTAGTAAAACTGCTTAGATTTGGAAAGTGTTTGTAGTTTGGATTAATGTGCAAAGTTGTTGAAATAGCACTCTCGGTTAAGCAATCTGCTAAATTGCTGCAGTAAGGAGATCGTCACCTGTCTGCGTGCAGATTTCTGCAGTTATCTGGAGGTAATTGCATCCCAGCTGCTTTGAGTTCTTTGCTGATATCTTATGTTTTAAATGGTCTGTAAGGTAGTTTTCTTCAAAGAACAAAGTCTCCTTTCTGCTTTGCCAGTCATGTGCTCACACAAAACAAACGCATCTGATACTGGTTAATACTTAAGAGCTCAGGGCTCTGTTTTGTGCAGAGTTCATAAGTGCGCAAGGCAGCTCCTCCTTGCTGAGACTTTTATGCTCCTTAAGGCACCTCCCGTGGTGCCAGAAGCATCTGTTGTCTGGTTTTAATGATATTCTTCATAACACCCCTGTACGCGTCCTTATGCCTAGGGCCCTTCTCTCTCCCTGGTCCCCGCTTTCTCTATGGCCTATCTCTTGCTAAAGTGGTATTGTCTGGTTGTCAAAGCTACCCTGGCCTAAGCGTGCTGAGATAGGCTCCGTGGGTTTGAAGTCCCCTTGTAGGGGCTTAGATGATCACCACTTGGTGATTTTTGCCCCCTATAGGTTCAGAGTCTTCACTCGTTCCTTTCCTTTTTTGAGTGAAAAGTTTCTGATGTTTCACCATCTGTGTTAGTTTTCTTAGTTTGCCACTGCTGGAGGATTGCCATTTCTATAGCAAAGTCCCCTTTTCCCCATCTAGCAAACCAGCTTATCCTTTTTTTCCCCCCAAAATAAAAGGAGAAAAAGGTTTCAGTTTTCAGGAAACCTTGGAAATTCTCCCCCTGCCCCTTTTTATTTGCCAGTGGAGAGAGATTATTAGATTATTTTAGCCCAACACTCGCTCATTTGGATTTCCAGGCCCTGCATTTCTAGGAATTTGTCATTGCCTCTGTGCTGTTGTTCTGGTCTTTTCTGGTCTCCTGATTTTCCCTCAGGGTTTAATAAAACTAGCAGCTTAATATTTTCTCAACTTTTTGGATGCCCTTAACAATCACTTTTAAGGCATAAGGATGTAATAATAATTTTCTGTTCTAGTTTGTTCCTTTTATATCCTTCCAGCAGTAAATGGATATGGTCTTGTAAGAATGTTTATATGGAGCTGGTAAGTTTATTGAAACCTATTTTGACTCAAAAGTAGGATATCCTTTGCTGGATATGCTTCTCCCAGGCTATGTGAGGGCTTGCTGTCTCTTAGGCCTAAATTCTGCAAGCATTTATGCATGTGTTTAATTTTACAAATTAATTTCACTGGGACTGTCCCTGCGTAAGCTTTTGAGGAATCAAAGCCTTAACCAGCTTTCTGATGTTGTGTCCTTCCTTTCATGCAGATCCTCTCTACTCTGAGGTGATCTAGCAATGTCGTTAAGGAGAGACCCTCTCAGCTCTTTAAAGAGTGCTACAGAACAGACATCTGAAGAGACCCCATCTTGTGTTCCCTGAGGAGCAGAGGTGGGCCTGTTGGCTCTCTAGGAGACCACCTTGGAACATGGGGCTTCATGTTGTGGTGCTGCGGTCCAGAGTTACTTACTGGTCAATAAATTACAAGAGTAGGAGAAACGTGTGAGGAGGCTGCTGTAGGAAACTCCTACTCAGTGCATGATACCTGACAGATGTGGTGTGTGACAGAGGCGTTCCCATTCCCTGAGGGAGCGTGAGATTGATCCGGAGAATGAAGATAGGAATTTGGATCTGCAGGAGGTGAAGTCTTCCTGGAACAGAAGAAACCATGTATGAACGAGGCTAGGGCTCTCTGTATGACCCAGGGAAGCATCTTGCACAAGACTGGGAGGATTCCTGGGATAGAGAGGTATCAGTTGCAAAGGATGAACCAGGAGAGGTGAAGGGGTTGTGATGAGGAAGGGCTTGTAACACCTGGACTTGAAAGCTGGCATAGGATGACCAACAGAGCATGCACAAGGATTCACCTCCCTCCACTGGCGCCCTGAATTCAAGAGAGAGACCAGAGCAAGCTCTGGGTAGATGAGCCCTGTTCTTTTTAGCCCCCAAAAACCTGTGATGCAATGCTCTTGCTTGGGAGAGCAGAAAGGTAATTATTTCCCTATTTTACACATGGAAGGAGATCCCAGTTGTTTTGTGGTTTACTACAGGAGTGACAACCAAGTTCCTTGATCACTTGGAGGGAGTTAGTTAAACCCTCCATCCTTGAGAGATGGGAGCAATGAATGAAGAATCTGGCCTGTGCGTCTTTGTCATCTTCTGGCCTTAGGATAACTATATGTAGGTCTGCTTTCTTTATTTTTTTTTCTTTTTTTTTTTCTTTTCGGGAGTGGAGTGCATGATAAGGCAGAGGAGAAAGAAAATGTTAATGCTTTCCAAACACAGACCTCCAAACATGGGTTTGGAACAAGTTAAGTGCTGTCTAAACAGTGAAAATAGTGTTTGGATTTCTCCTTCTCATTCGTTTGCAAGCTGCGGCTGTGTACCCATGCACAGCTATTGCAACCTCAGTATCACAGTGGGCCACTTTAAAGATGAAAATATTCCTTTCTGAATTAAATCAATCATGAAAATATGGCATCTTCTGGGGTTGCTTTCAGCCATCCCTCAGCATTAAAAGCTTGAATTCGGCAAGTTTTTTCAAGTGTGCAACTAATTCTGTTTCTTCTTTGGACGCTGTTTAAAGTGGGTGCTTAACTTCTGCAGCATGGGAGTAGTCTTGTCTCATTAATTTTAAGCCCACTGCTACTTCACATGCAAAGAAAAACAGGGCCATAGAAAAGTGATGAATAGCTTGCTTTCTCAGAATACATCCCTCGGGTTTCTGGAGCTGTTCTTTTCTGTACCAGTGATAGATCTTGAGCTCTTGCTTTCTATGTAATAAGCAGTATTATTATGGGGAAATGACAGTAACTGATGAATAGGTAACTTTATCAAGATTGTTTTCATCATGCTGCTATGATGAAGAATAATCTGTAATTAGAAAGCTGTGTTGAAATTTTTAGTCTAGAATCATTCTACATCTTCTCTGACAGGCAGGCTTATTAATGTCTTAATTTTAGTTTTGTGATTGCCCCTTGCTAAATCCATGCCATGCTGTGCAGTACTTAGTCTGATCATTTATTTATGTTCTCCTTGTCAATTAGGAGACGACCAAAGATAAGAGTGTGGGTTCAGTAAACTTCAGAACCCTGAAAAGGTTAAATCCTTTGTCTCCATTTAGATGCATTTTGGAATCCCTTTGGAACTTAAGTAATAGGAGATTTAAATTTTTTTTTCAATTTTAGAAATGCCTGAAACTTGACGAGTGTTGTAAAAAAATTGACTAAAATTTATTGGCTATTGCAGGTTTCATGTCAGCAGCAGCAGCGAAAGATTTAAATGTATTTTAGCTTCTAAACTGTCACCGTCAGCTATCCCCCTTAGAGACTTCATATTTCCTTAGGTAATCATTTGAGGCTGTTCACAAGATTAGGAAAGCAATGCTTTTGCTTGGTTTACATGCACGTTTGTTCTCTGAAATTTTCCCTTTTTAAACGACGGCACCTAGAAACTTGTTTTCGCAATAGATACTGGAGTAGAGCTCTGCTGAAGGCCACAGCAGAGCTGGGAAGCAATGCTTCTCTGTAAGTGGCGCTTCTTCCTCCACTCTTTTGACCCAGGCTCCTGGCCATCCTGCTGGGTGGCAGATTCCTCTTCTGCAGCTTTGCTCCTTGTGGGGGATGCTGCTCCCGTTCTGCTCTCCAACAGTAGATGGGGATGCTCCACTGGCAGAACAGATCCTCTTTACTGCCTCAAAATGTTATGAAGAATTAATTGTACACTTATTTAGACTTCAGATAAAAATGTCAGCCCCCATCCCAAAGAATCTGATGCTTACCAAATATCATCCCAGCTTATCTGAGCTCTGCTGTGTGTGTACTTTGAGGCAGAAACATGACAATTTAGGACAATTTAGAAATTACAGCCTGGAGGAGCCCTTGTCTTCCCCCCCCCCCCCCCCCCCTTTTTTTTTCTTCTTCCATTATTCTGATTGAAGTAACTGTGGTGGATAGTGGCTGCTGCAGCAGGCTGGAGGAGCCAGGAAGCTGCACTTCTCCCAGGGAGCGTCACCATACATTTTTCAATGCCAGCCTTCGCATTTGTTGCAGTGATTGCTGCCTTGTTGCTGGATATCCTGGAGGATGGGGTGACTGGCATCACAGGCTAAGTCCTTTTCCCACATTAGACATAATGAACTCATATTGGGAGTGACAGGGAGTGCTAGGATCATGATTACAGGGAGGAGCAGAGTTTAAATGGTCAAAAGTAGTAGGGAATGAGGGCGTGCATGTGGCTATGGAGGGTATTGACCTGCACAACTGGTGTTTGCAGACTAAGCTAAAAGGCTTCCTGGAGATGTTTCTAGTGAAGTTGGTGCTGATGCTGACAGGAACATCTATGGCTCTGAGACCATCTGTGGCTCTGAAGAATGGATTAGGCTTGCAATAGACAACCTGTTCATCAAGCAGAACTGGGTTTTGATAGACTAGAGATTGTCTTCTGTGTTGGGGTTTGCCCCAGCCCCCCCAGCCCTGTGTTGCTCCCTTGTTTTTCACGTACACTGAAGCCTGAGCCTCTGCACCAGAACTGCAGCGTGTTTGGTCTTTGCTGATACAGAAAGTAATTTATCTTCTTGTGGCTTGCTGTGCAGAGCAATAAGGGTTTCAAGCAGACAGGGCTTCTGGTTTCTGGAAAATAAGCTAACAAACTCCACTTTGCAAGATTACCATTTCCTCTTACTATTTTTGGAAGTGTTTATTTTAGAGCCCTGAAATTAATCTCAGGAATGCCAAGCAACACTGTAAAGAAGGAGGGGTGATGGGGCCTGGGGAGGAGGGAACTAGAGGAGAGCTTATGTCACCGAGTTTTCTTCATGTAATTGAGTTTGTTCTTTAATCAGAAAAAACCAGTCATCTGGCTCTGAAATAGCTGTCATTGCAGTGCACCCTCCTCTCTCCTAATTTCTGCCATTTTTGGCAAATAGTGCATGTAGTACAAAGGCCCTTGCAGAGTTACTAATCATGTTTGGCAGCCAGGCTGCACTAATCTACTGTCTGGAAGCACAGAAAAGTACTAACTTGTGTGTTTTGAGATGCAGTGATTAAAGCTCTTGATACTTTTCTTGCTGCAATGAGAATTGCAGGAAAAAATGGATGACCATGGAAAAAGCAGAACTCCTCAGCCCTTCCCTCCTGCCTCCAGCCCTAGTCTATACTGTGCTGGGAGCAGACTTGGGGCCAAATTTACACTAGTCTGTGGGGTATAGTTGGCAGCAGAGCACTGGGGAGGTGGTAGCTGTGATGGTGTAACGCAGCTTTCGCATACCAGATGGATGGGAAAGGCAAGACTTCGTACACCTTGCCTGTGGGACCTAGTGATTTAGAAATAGGGAAGGATTCAGAACTTTCCTTGCCTGATTCCCATCAGGAATTTTGAAACAAGGTTCAAAGTTGAAGGAGGATAACTTGATGGTAGAGGCATCAAAGGCTCGCTCTTTCTCTCTAGCCCAGTAGCAACACCCTTCCTGCCTACATCTGTAATGCATCAAGCGTGGAAAAGTGGTGTCAGTAATTCAGAACTTGCAGCCAGCAGAAATTGACTGCATGTGTGTGCCTTATCCCGTCAATCAGATCTTCACAAATGTCAGGCTAACAGTTCACCTACAAATAAAGTCATTGCTTTGGCTATGAACACTGCCAAGCTTCAGCTGTACTTGACGTTCAGACACTGACACACATTAACTCTT
This sequence comes from Mycteria americana, assembly GCF_035582795.1. NCBI lineage: Eukaryota > Metazoa > Chordata > Aves > Ciconiiformes > Ciconiidae > Mycteria > Mycteria americana. Next base: position 66,738,778 of record NC_134369.1, on the reverse strand, counting down.
CTGTATGTGACAAATGGCTCCTATCTGTATGGCATGGAGAAGCTGACTGCCAGCTCTGAAAAGACCTGCAGTGTCTCTAATTTGGTTGCGGATTTTTGGTCTAATTCTATGACCCAGTATGCTGGGAATAGAAGCCCCATGTATGATTACAAAAGGTGAGATTTCTTGTGGCGGACAGACTGTAGTGATTTTTCACTTAATTGATGGCCAGCACATAAAAGCTGTGTTGGTTCCATGGAGCGGTATAGCGGTACAGGATGCTCTTGGGCAGGAATAGTATGATCCATTCATCAGCTCTATTATTTTCAGTCACTCCTTTTTTATTCATATAGAGTGCCACAGTTCCGTTAGGAACTTAATGAGCAAGTGGACTTTAAAGGAAGGTTTCAGTTTGCCATATCATTGGAATGAAAGCTAATGGTGTGTATCACTTCTTGTTTAGTGGAAAAAGTGGTCTAGGTAAAGGTACTTCTGACTGAGAGTGTTTGGCTTCTTACCAACGGCAAAGAGTTTCTTAAAGAGCATTAGCAATTTGCTCAAGGTCTGCCTAATCCATTTCCAAAAGAGTTAATGCATTTCTTTTTTTTTTTTTAAATTCAGAAGTTACTATGAAAGTAATAAGTCAATGTGAGCCTCTTATTTTGCCTCACAAAGTGAAGCTGAGAGTTTCAGGAAAACCAGCAAGATACGAGCACAGTTTGTCCCAGAAGAATTCTTCTTCTTTCTCCTGGCTGAGAATTTATGGATACTAAAGCTCATCTTCCTGCGGTTAAGGAAGGCCAGCACCAGTGATGCTTCAAGATCACATTTTCTTCATGTGGTATGTAGTGACAAGTGCACCTACTGTTGCAGAGAGAGCTCAGTTCTGCAGCACTCCTGGACACCAAGCTCAGAACAGATCTTGTGAAAGCAAAGAGAAGTCCCATAGCAGGTTAGGAAGGATCTCAGTGATCAGTGATGAAACCTTGCATGGCTGAACCTCAAGTTCAAGTGTTAAAAGTCCTGTGCTAAGATCTCTTACTCTTAATTATTCTAGAACAATTTTAATGGTATTGGTTTCAGATGGGTGTAGGGACTTACTGAAATTACAGAGAGTACCTGAACAGGGCAACCTGCTCGAGCTGACCCTGCTTGAGCAGGGCCATTGGATGAGATGGTCTCTAGAGGTGCCTTCCCGCCTCATCCTTCTGTGATCCTGTGCTTCTGTAACAGCAGAGGACCTGAGCTGCACAGTGCATTACACCACCTGCTTCCATCATAAATATGGAAAAGCCACTGAAAACTCAGAAGCAGGGCTGAGAAAGCAACTTAATGCTTCAAGAAATGTGGTCTACCTTCTTTTTTTCAGTCTGAGCTGGTCTTTCATTCAGTTACCTTTTGAGATTTTTTCAACACAGTAAGAAATGAGATAGGCAGCAGACTTGTTTTCATGGACTTTATATATAATGGCTTTAAACTGTATTAATTTACTGCCCTGAAAACATAATAGAACAGTAATGACTCAGTGATCTGCAGTGGAAATCGAAAGAGATTAAATTCCCTTTTTTGCTGTACAAGATGACGTTGCTTGTTGCAACACACAACACAGAAGCAGGTCTGAGACGTCTCTTGAATTTGGCGTTACGCACAGTGAAACTAGTGTGTGTGAGATACAGAGAGGTCCAGTCTTAATCTTAGTAGCTGAAAAACCTCCTCTGGAACAGCCACATTTTTTAATAACAAAGCCTTTTCAACTAAGAAATGATTTAGTGAAAACTAGAATCATTAATGAAATCACATTGATTTCATTTTCCTCCTCAAGATTCCTAAGAGTTTAGGCATCTATTTAGGTTGTATTTCAGATATTTTTCTGGGATTGCTTTATTATTTTGTTTAGTTTCCTGTAGTTTCTGCCTTATGCTTTTGTTCTCCGAGTACTTTGTTGTTGTTGTTGTTCCTGTCCCGTTAAACCTGATGGAATGGCTCTGTTTTGAACCAAAACTGTATTTACGATTTCCATCTATTCCCCCTCTTTAGAAGTGGTCTATGCGCCATAGATCAGGATGGAAGGCTATTTCCTAATTATGATTTTTTTTTTTGGCAGCGGTGAATTTGTGTTTCATCTGTGCCTGCCTGTTATACAGAGTATCATGAGGTGTCACTGGGGATTTGTATACCAGCCATTGGATTTAAATTTTCACTTGCTGAGCATTGGCCTTGGATTTAGTGGTATTATTGACCTGACTGGATGTTTCCCTGATAAAATAATCCAGTCCACCACTGATAAGGTGCTGAACACACCAGCAAAGTGCATCTTTGCTTGGAGCACCAGGGGGTCTGCACAATTGGTTTTCTTGTGGATGCTATCCCATTCTCCATTCCCAGGCAGCCCTGGCCCATTTAGATGCACAAGCAGGGCTAGAGTGATGCTGAAAGCTTGCTCCATTTTATGCAGGAACAGACACTCAAGTCCCAGGGTTCGCATTTATCGCATGAGTTCATGCTGGTGGTGCATTTCCTAAGTTCCTGCAGGGACGTCTGGGGTGAAGTGTTTCTGGACAGCCTCGCCAGCTTGCTCTGGATTTTAAGGTGAAATTGTGGGGTCATCTCTAAATGTTGAAGTGTGTGTTTGTGTGTATTTTGGTGAAGAAAATGTGAGTGTTCACCAATTCCGTTATCTTGTAATGCAGGAGAAGGTGAGAGGGACTAAAATGGCTTTCCTGTGCCTTATGCTTCGCCCTTTCTGGTGGTGATCTGCACGCCTTTCCATAAAGCTTAGGAAGAAAAATGTGGTTTGGTTGCCCCAAAATTGGGTGTTTGCCCAGTGGGGCAAATGCTTGTGTCTGAGGGTGGGGAAAAGGGGAAGCAAATTGTTCACAAAGTCCTCAGTTAAAGCTCGACCAGCTGAACCTGTTAGAGTTCGAGAAGGTATGCTTTAACTTAACAACAGTGCAAAGTTAAATTTTGTCTCTGTTTCCTTAATCAAACCAACCAGAGGAATTCCAGTGGATGGACAGAAAGCATAACTGATGCAGGAACCTCTGCCTCTAAAGAGGGGGTGAGTTTCATGCTAAATACTGTTTTTTACTCTCCTGAAGTTGTGCTACTAATTCGATATTTTGCACTGCTGCTCCATTTTTATCACAGTATGTCTTAAACTGCAGTCACGAGCTGTTAAATTCTTTTGGCCAGTATATTTTTTTTCATTTTATAGAGTATTTTTATAACATGTTGAAGCAGCAGTAGCTTCACCTGTCTGAAACTTCTGAGCTCAAAAAGACGAAACTCATAGTTGGGATTCCCTGATGAGGAACCTGCTTTGAAGAAAGGTGAAGTGGGACTGGAAGGATTCTTCTCAGCCTGGATATATCTGAGCCAGGCACAAGATACCCTACAGCGAGCTGTCCAGTAAGGAGTTCTATGTGGACAAAGTCATCTAGCTAAAATAATACTATGGAGACTACTCTCCATCTGGCTCCTTCCACTGGTAAAGGAGCCAAACATGTATGCAAGCAGTTGCAAAAGGTTGCAAAAGGTGCCTCTGCCAAACTTTTTTCCCTGAACATCTTCTGAGCCATGGACACATGAGTTTGGGATGGAGAAAACAGGTTTGCAAACTGCTGACTGTATATACTAAATGTTTGTGGTGATTAATTACATCCCCATTGCTAGGAATTGTCTTGCCGCATCCATAAACTCACGGCATAGTGTGGCTGGGATCTGGATACTTTGGTACTGGGGTGCTTTGATTCATCTATTCATACAGAAAGCTGCCACGGTGGTCTCACTGTTGCTCCCCAGATGTGAAGCAGAGGTGCTTAAGCCAAGGCTCCTGTGGACAGGAGGACTGGGCTGCAGGCAGGGACAGCAGTAAGTGTCACAGCTGCAGGGTGCACAGCCAGGAGTCAGAAGGTCACGCCTGGAAATACAGCGGGATCTCAAAGCCAGACTTTTCTGCTTTCCTGTGCCCAGCTGTGCAGAGAACAAAATACAGATGAGAGAAGTAGCGTTGGTGCTTCTGAGCCCAAAAGTGACAAGCACCATTAAGACCATTGCAGTAAACTGAAAAACCTAAAATAAGAATTTATAGGTGTGTTTTCCCTGCAGTGGTTCACTGGAGAGAAGGGAAGCTGGTGCAGAAGGTGCATGGAGCAGCAGCTCCTCTCTCCAGAAGACGTAAAGGGTTGTGACATGCTGGGTCGTACTGCTACAGCCCTCTGAGCACAGCATCTCCTTCCCTCCCATATCCACCCTGCCACAGGACAGCTGGGATCATTTTATCTGACCTCCAGTTGAAACAAGTCCAATACCCCTTTACACAGGAAGGGTAGGGATCCGGGAGCGTTGTGTTCAGTTAGTGCTGAATTTCCATTTGTATCTTAATGTCCCTTTCAACCAGTTTAGCTGTTGAAATAATAAAAATATCTACAATTGCTTTTGCTTATTTGAAGTCTACAAATGCCTTTGGTCCTATGCCTTTATCTACAAGCCTTGGCTTTCACATGCAAATCAGATCATTGCCTGAGCAAATAATGACTAAGATTCCTAATTCTCTTGTTTGCACAAATACCACTTGGCATGTGAAGAATTTAGAGTTGTATAATGTATACTGAGCCTTGTCTCCCCAGGCACTGGAGTGGCAGAAGTCAGTTTCTGCGAGGCACTGTCATGTAGAAAGTGATTTTTAGTTTCTAGTGTGACTCACTCTGATACCCTCCATGACAATCTTTCTTGTCTGCTAAATTAGCATATGGGTGATGTGCGTTAAGTCATGGAATCTCAAATATTCTGCAGCTGGCTTCCAAGGGAAACTAATTTTAGTTCAGATACTTGTGAACACCGGGAAGAGGCCTTTTGGATCATCAGGTGTTTCTCACTGTCCTCTAGAAGGCAACCAAAATCTGTCTTGGAAGAAGTTCGAACTTCCCTTTGCCTCTGTTCTTACTGGAAGATTGTCCAGAAGATCTCTGCTCTTTTTTTACACATTGAATATATCTTTATTGTAATGCAATCACAGAAAAGGGCTGGAAAGTACATTTTCAAGGTGTCGTATCTAATTGTCAGTTTATTTTGCATGTAAATTCCAGTATTTCAAAGAGTGCAATTAAATATTCTGACTATCATTTAAAATATTTACAATTCTCTTAGTCAGATAAGACACAATATTTTTAGTTGAAGATATTCCCTAGACATCTGCTTTTTCCTGGCCCATATGGTGGAATGTGTGCCACATCTCGTCTGTACGTTATGCCATATAATTGCTGCCAAAAAGGATTCTAAGTTACTATCTAAAGCAAAGTGATTCAGTAATCTGGAAAAAAACCTTTCCAGAACTCTCATGTTTTTCACAATCTCTGAGCAATCGGACGTCAGTATCATATTCTGCCTCTTGTTTTGAAATAGGTCCCGTGGAAACCAAGGAGAACCAACATATACTTTTTAATGCAGACTTTAGTTCCCTAAGTGTTGCTCACTTGGTTGCAAGTATCTGTGGCTGATGTCCCTGAGAGAGCTGTTGAGTGTGAGAATCCGCTGGCATGCTTTTTTTGAACAATGCACATTTATTACACAATTATACCGTGAGTCTTCTGTTGGATGGCAGAACAAGCATGCAGACACTATTATTTAAAAGGAATTTGGATTACTATCTCTCATGTGAAAGGATAGCGTGTCAGTATGGTGCCCTGCACCTGAAATCTCTTGGGGTGTTTATTATTAATCAGTATCTCTTAATAAAGTGGCTGGATCTGACAAACCTTTATGCATAATGTCTGTAGCAATACTTAATGGATACTTAGGCACAAGAAAACTCTGAGCAGGAAGCTTGGAAAGTGAGGGAATCATTAGTGATGTACTAGCTTAGTCCGCAAGTCTTTTCTTTTGAACAAGAGCAGAGAAGTTATTCAGAATTCTCCAGCAGACCTGTACCTGTCCTGCTGAGGCCCCGTTACCTATGGATTTTTTTCTTTGTTCTTCATGTCAGTCAAATCCAAAGGCTGCAGTGAAACTCTCTTGGCTACTACCTGGAGATCAACAAACAGCAGAAACATACGCTGCTGCCTTTTTGTTGCTAGAGCTAGCAAACTTCATTCTGGATTTAGACGTTCTCTGCAACATTTTTTGGAAATTAAGTTTGGTTTAGGCTATTCTCCAATTAAACCATGATTTATAAACCACATTCTGTTATTTTGGCTAGATTAAAATGGGGGTGCTCTATTACTCCTTGTGTATAGATTTGGCACAAGGATTAATGTAATTAAGATTCTGAAATTTGATTAGAGCCATGTGACATCCCAGGTTCATATCCTAAGCATTGGTTGCCAAAAGGCAAAAGCTCACACTGGAGGTGTAAGTGTGTAAACGTGCATGTACATTTTAGCGAGAGCTTAAATCGCTCCAGGCACCGTGCCTTAAAACTGCTGTCATATATTGTCTGCTCCGCAACAACAGGAGTCCCTGAGACTCTCATATTGAGCTGTGTCACCTCTCCTTGCTCTGTGAAATGTTTTGAGAAGCTGTGCACTGTTTACATGAAACGAGGGAGTTCTACTTTTATACCAATGCGTGTTATTCCTGAGTTAAACCCAATGTAGGCATCCGGTTGAGTTTAAAATTACTGCTGAAATGTTTCTGTAGCTGGTGCTGAAAGGATATCTTCTTATGAGCCTCTTCTTTCTCCTTTCCTAGTGATGTCAGCTTCCTCACCATCCCTATGGAGTCAGCTGCAGTTACTGGACAATTAATGTAGAAAGGCACGTGTAGGATATCAGCTCAATAAACCTATTCTTGCTGTGTTGCTTATCAGCTAGGGTCTACTTAGTTCCATGCATTTACGCTGGAGGCAAAAGATGTTTGCATGCAATCCTCTTACTGTAAATGATACTTTCCTGTTCTGATGCTTACCTCAAACATGATGTCTGCTGCAGAAATATTGCAGGGAAGAAGTATCGTGCTTTTTAACAAAGGGGGGGATGTAGGGGATTCTCTCTATTTTCATGTCCTGATCTTGAAAGAGGTGAAATGCAAAGGTCACCCACCTGCTAAAAACCCATTCCATTTTTTGCTCACCTTAACCCTTCCCAATTATTTTTCAAGAGTTGCCTGTTCATTTCGCACCCTGAGGGAGAGGTGTGAAATGCCCCTTAACTTTGTCTGAGTCCTGCGAGTAAATCCTGTTGCTGTATCCTCTCCGTTCAGCTGTACGGTATTGAGAAGACCTTACAGAGTGTTTCTCAGTTGTTGTCCCTGTTACCCGTCTGTGACATTTACTTTCTCTTGCTGTGATTCTCGTCCCTTCCCACACTCAGCAGAGGTGGGTGGTGGGGAATAATTGCACCCCTTTTTATTTAGGTTTTGGTGCCTTTCACCAGAATTTTTATAGGCCTCTTGGTATTCCGAGGACCTGTCTTTGCCTTTCCCAAGTGTATAATTATTCTTGTTATCTTTAATTAATATGTGCACGCAGGTATGCCAAATTGCTTCCTTTTCTTTCCTTACCTTATTATAGCTCTTGAATAGGGGCAGTTCTGTTGTTCTCTCTCTGGTGAAGGTCCTGGGAGTAGTTGTGTAGCTCTTACTGGGTGAGGACCATCAGCATAAACCCAATACTGACTTTCCTCATCAGTGCATCAAAACCCGAGGTGCTTTAGGAACAGCACGCATACATTTTACATTCATCCCACTCCCTGTTTTCCCATTGGCACACGATGGAGGGGGGCCCTGATGTGTTTGGGGCCTCTCTATTCTTGCTTCAGAGAGAGCTTGTGCTGTGATGTGGGCTTGCTGCTTTTGGTAGGGTCAGCATCCCGCTGGAGTGCCCTGATCAGCATGGTTAGATGGTAGATTGCAGAGTCACTGTTCTGCTGAAAGCTGGCTTAGAGAATCAAAGTGAAATAATGTGTGTTGAACGACTTTTTCTTGTGCTTGAGAGTGACGGTGTAAGTCATGTTCATTTACATGTGTTCATCGGTCTGACCTGTAATCAGAGTCTGTAATCAGAGTGTGATATGCTAAGACCCTCTGTGGTGTTGCAGAAAGCTTTTATATGACAAAACATATAAATATATATGCATGTATTAATGTATATTAGACCCCCAATTTATGGAGCCACTTGCAGTGCTATGCTTTAAGAGGCAGCTTACAGGATATGTTGAACTGGAGTGTTCTTTCTGAGCATGGTCAAATGTGACACTAAATTGTAGAAGTCAGTGCCCGTTAATAAGCACAACAAAATAATGCAGATTTCAGGAACTTATGCGTTTGGGTTTTTGCGTCTTCTTGGCAGACAAAGGAGCTGGACTGCAAAATTTTGCTGTTGTATATATTTTGTTCCCCTTTAAACTTCTCCACAGGGTGTCAGGAAAGCCACCGGTGACAGAGCTGAAAGTGCCGCTGTTGCTGGGAGGGGGGTCTGCTTTCCTCTTCCTAGCGCTGTGGAGATGCAGCCAGCAGTCGCCTGGGGGCACAGGGACTGACCAGAGAGGAGCATCCACGGCTTGGCTAATGAGCACCAATTAAAAACCCGACCTGCTGTAACCTAGCATGGGGAGGAAGGGTGGAAATTACAGGTGAGGAGTGAAAGGAGGAAAGCTTTTCAAGTAGCCTCTTATGCAAACAATGCAAAAGGCTTTTACTTGCCTATATTAGTCTTGAGAAATTAGCATTTAATTTCTGTAATTAGCCTTTCATGCACTCCAAGGAAGCGAGCATACACTTACACACTCATTCTCATTTCTTTTAAATCTTGAAGGCTTGCCGTTCGGTTGCTAAGGGAAAGAAAAGATTTTAGTTGGAGATGAACAAAAAGCAGAACTTGCTCCCAGGTGTTGGTGAGTCATCAGGGAATGAAGCTTTTTTAATAATGTCTAGAGGAGGGGAGGGGGGAAGTGTGTGGGTGTAAATTTAGTTTTCCTGAAAGGTGCTGAGCCTGACAGCCCAGGGACTGCAGTCCGGTGCGTGCAGAGGACCGGTGGGGACACGGCTGGGTGCTGTGTACCTGTCCTCTCCCCCACCACCCGAGTCGTCACCTGGACGGGAGGGACCTGTCCAGCATCACACCAGCACCCTGGGTGCTCATGTGGGAGAGGGCCAGCATGGCTTGTAACGTGGATGCTCATCTACAGGCGGATGGACTAAGGCAGCTCATCTGCTGCCCGAGAACGACGCTGTCCCTTTCCGATGTGTGGGTCGGCACAAAGGATGAATTAAGGGGAAATTAGGAGGGGTTCGGTGCAGGGCAGTGAGTGTATTTTACAGGCAAGGAAGCTTCTTGTGGGGCAGGTGGCCTGGAGGGAGGCTGTTTAGCACAGAAAAGAGAGGTTTTTTTAAGAAAACAGAACAGGGCAACGAGGCATGAAGCCATAAGGCATGAGAAAATTGATCAAGTTTTTCTATTTCCTTAATTTCAAAAATAGGGAGATACTAGGTGGAGCAGAAAGCTAATGAATAAAAAAATGAGGACTGGAATGAATTCTCCCACATAAGTTACTGAGCCTAGATAACTGAGTCCGCAGAATAAGCCAAGGGACTTTTATGCCACAATTTTCCAAAGTTATCACTATTTCTTAAATGTACACTTCCAATATTCGCACCATAAATCTGATTGAGAGAGTTGCATTTTTAGTCCTATGGCTGAAATTCCCCTGCCAGCAATTGATGCAGATCAAATTTTGAACTTCAAATATGTGCAGCAATCCACAGATCAAAGATTATGCATGGAAATCTTAGCAAACACCCTTTGAGTAAAATAGAAAAAAAGCTGTACTCTGCTTGTAGGTAGCTTGCAAACAAGAAGAGCAGGGGGGTGGAGAATGACTTGAGCAGTTTACTGTGACATATCCACTGGGATGTAGTGTGTTATCTGTGGCTGAACATTATAAAGGACCGCTGCAGCTTTGCCAATAAAATACAGATAGCTGAGTATGAATTGCTGCCCAGCTGGAGTTTTCTCAGAAAACAGATATAATTCTTTAGATTCTTTAGTCTTTGGACCTTGATCATGTCAACAAAGACATCCCGCAGTTATGAGGTGCCAAGTGATCTGTGTTACCTCTCTATAAGGGGCTCACACTTGCCTGCTGTTCTCTCAGCACCCTCTGCCATGAGATTGAGATATGTTGCATCATTTTCTTCCAGATCAGAAGACTTGGTCTGACTTGGACACTTGCTGGGGGATGGACATACCACCTTCCAGGCTGTGTTCAGCCAGCATTGCAGCCTCCTGCTCGATGCGTTATGCCATGCATGCTCCTTTCCCCAGGAAGGAATTTTTCTCCCATTTTATCAGTCTGTCTTGTGTGGATGCTGTGGCTTGGCCTGGCTGAGGACAGCACATGTGTCCTCCTGGGAGTCCTCTGCACCCACCTCCCCACAGGAAAGACTGAAGGAAGATGGGAATGGTTAATTAGCAGAACTTGACCTCAGGTGCTGCTGAAATTCAACTAGTCAAGCAAGATAAAGGGCAACAGGCAAATGAGAAACTTTTAGGACTGCCCTCTCTTTTTCAACCCACTAAGAAAAAAATGCTGATATTCTCTACTCCCTGCTCAACTGTGCCAAGCCATCACTTGGAGGTGGATGTGGTGCCCTTTCACCTAGTAGGAACTCTAAGAATTAGATAATTCAGTAGCCAAATGTCAGCTTGGTTAGTCAATAATATTGCTTCTGACTTCCTCCTGATGCTCAAATACTGCAAAACTTTGCCAAGGAGATTATTTTCTGCCCCTGTTTGTTTGGGGATTTTAGATTCTTGTTCTTTCACTTGCACGCCCAGTGAATGACCTTGTCTTTGTCCTTCTGTTCTGTAGCAGATAAACTTCACAGCTTTTAATACCTGTTAGGGTTTTAGTGTGATGTGCAGGCTTTCCTCTTGCGGTATGACTGCTATGAAAAGTTTCTTTCCTTTTGAATTACTCTGTTAGATTAAGGTTTGAAAGCCAGAAATTAACATCTTTTTTTTTTTTTTTTAATGTTCTTTGGTATCATTTCCTCACCCCACCACTCCTCTTGTGCCCACCTAGTCAGGACTCCGCTGAATCCGTTACTGGTACAGGTGGTATATGGTACTGGTATATGGATGTGATGTACACTCCACAAGGTTGTTGATTATTTTTATTGCTGTCCTGAAGCTCATCAGTGAGCTGCCTAGCTCAGAGCTGGAACTGGAGCCATTCCCAGGCTGATGAAAACTTTTTGGGGGGGATTGGAACAGAGTCATTCCTCCACCTTCTAATATCAGAGATGAGATGCGGCTTGTCTTGCTTGCTCCTGCTTCTAACAGTCTGCATATTTAGGATAAATAAGTAATTTAGGACTAGAAATGTTACCTGTTAATTCCATCGGGAATCAATGAGGTAGATTAAAAATGCATAGTCTGGAAACACTGAAAATACAAGGAAAGCACTGCAAAGTTACCGGTGCTTGAAATTTTTTTGTTACTCCCTGCAAACAAACGCAAAGCTTGATGATTCAGTACATCTGCAGTTTCAGAGAAATATATTGGAGATTAGAAAGGGAAAACAACATTATATTTCTATGCAAAGCCTGCAGAAGGCAGGAATATACTCTCATACCTTCTGTGGGACATAAACTGCTAAAATCTAAGCAAAACCTCATCCACGTTAGCTGAATTTAATTTGTTCAAAACCAAAATGGGTCAATTCAACAACAGGAAAGGGCTAGTTCAAGTTTTTTATTATAAACTCTTCAAAAAAAGGAGTTTATAACCATTCATTTTATTCACTTCAGTCTGTGACTTCTATATAATCTCTACCCAACAGAGGCTGTGGCTGGTATTTTGCTTGCTTCTTTCTTCCTCTGCCTTTTAAAAGCAGAGCATGTGGGATTTTAGGAAGAATACCTTCCAGTTTCTGAAGCATTATTTCCCATAAGATTATTATGACAATACCTTGGCAGTATTTTTGCGTATGTATATACGCACCTTGAAACAAAAATCCCAATAAAAACCAAAAGCCAAGAACTAAAACCAGAATCTAAAACTCCAGGTACTTGTTAAATCTAAGCTCAATTTTCTGCAGGGCCAGTGCTGGGAAGAGACTTAGCGAAGCACTGCTCGGAGGGGAGTGTGACGGTCACCTCCACCTGCGCAGCGCTGAAGAATGTGTCTGAAAGGAAGAGACCAGAGTGCACGGAGTATCTGCCACTGCACCGGTGTGCTCGATGCTAGGGGAAGGAGTTACCACTAGAAATGCCTCTTACGTGCCTCAAACATGCCTCTTACAGCATTCCGTGCTTTTAAAAGCTCTGAGAAAGTAGCAATAACGTGTCGCACAAGCAAGTTTCTGTACGCTTGCTGGTTGTGTTCATGTTGTTCCGTCACAAGTACCCATCTGTGTCCTAAAAACTAAGGTCTCGGACTGTCTGTGTCATGAATCCTTTGGCATACCCTCCCAGGTGCTTCCCCTGGGAAGGCTGGGAACAAGCTCAGGATATTTAAAGCATCTCAGAGGAGTCCTGTTTATGTTCTGCAGGACCTCCAGTCCTGCAGTCTTGGTCTGTCAACAGGTATTGTAGCAAGCCGCATGGCATGGCCCTTGCTGCCACAGAGTGCTACTCTAGTATGTCTTTTAAAAAGCTCCTGGCCTTTGAATCACATCTACAGGCAGAATTATTATTAGGTGATGCCACCACATGCTCAAGCCCCTAGCTGGTAACCCACAGTGCAGTGTGGTCACAGGACCTGCTCTTGCACCCTCTGTGTCATTGGTAGGGACTGTGTGAGTTGGGGAAAAGGCTAGCAGTGACCGCATCACCCCTGACAGCCCCTCATGGTGAATCTGTAGACCAGCTTTCAAGCGTGCCTGACAACCACCACGAGGCCAGGGTTGAGGGGCTGGAGGGGCATAGTGCTGTTGCAGAGCTGTTTCAAGATAAGAGGACGTTACTCAATTTGTGGCCCTTCAACCTGCCAGCTTTGGGGATTAGAGTTATTTGCTCTCTGGAAGGGGCTAACCACTGACTGTGAACATGGAGAATCTTCTTTAAAGGTGTTCCCAGGCAGAAGAGCTCCATAAGGAGAAGAACAAAGAACCCCCACTGCTGCCCACAGCTGTGAGCTGCTTCTGTAATCAGTAGCACTCATGGAGTCAGATTGCATTAATATGGGTAAATTTATCATCTTGGACTCCTTCGCAGGGGAGCTGGCTGCCTTGCTTAGTGCTGTATAAGTCAGAGCCCAGAATAAAGACTTCATGCAATGTTGCTCTGAGAAGGAAATATGCAATAGGGAAATGAAAATATTGAGTAGATGGCTATTGAGTTGATTGCTGAAATCCTTGTCTTCAGGCTTGGGTGCTCAGATATGCCAGCAAAAGTGCCCATCTTGGACCTTTGCATGCCCCAATGGTATACGTGTGGAGACATTTAGTTGGGACCTAAGCTTTTTTAGCCATATAAGCTTTTGTATTTGGTGTTAGTGCACTGGTCCATGTAGAAAAAGAACTGATTCTCATCATGGTCTAAAATTCAGATCCATCAAAATGAAGCCCGTGCGGTATTCTTCTGTTTTGTTTTTCTTATCCTTTATCTCTATTGAGAAGACTTGCAGGATTAACTTCTCCTATGGCTACTTTCTATCCAGGTGCAAATGAGCAAAACCGCTGACTGCATATGTTGCATTCTCTATCATTTAAAGCTGAAGCATCAGGATTGGAAATTTTTCTGGAAGCTGTGTTGGGTCAAGCAGAAGCCTTGTGGTTATCATGTGAATGATTGGGTGAACTTCTATGAAGTGTCACCCAGGTGGTTAGAAGTTAGACTAGGCTGAAAGGTCAATCTTTGCTTCATCTGGGGCTCTCTCCAAGGTCTAATGAAAACCAGTTTTTTCATCCTCTCTCCCTGCTCTAATTCAGTGGTGGTTTTGTAAATCTGCATGGTCAGAAAGGAGAATAACTGGCCATCTGTTCTGATCTCCTCCACAATAAAGTCAACAATGCTTCCCAAACTAAATACTTAGATGAACTAAAGGAAACCATTATTTAAAAAAAAAAAAATTAAATAATCCAACCTTCAGTTAAGAATTACTTAAAATGGTGAATCCATTGATTTAAGGCTTGGGACATAAGTAGTCATTCCCAAATTTTAACATCCTTGGGATTTAACCGGGTTTTTTAAGTTACCTTTTAGAAGCCTACTTTTAAGGTCTCACAGAAAAACCCGCACACTCCCACCATGAAGTTCTGCTAGACTTACTATCTACTTTCAGTCTTCAAAGCATGCGTGGGTGGTGATTGATGTAGATGTATTGCAGAGTGAATATAAATGCCAAAAATATCAAAGCTCTTCAAGTTTTCTATTTCCATAGAAAAATGTATCTACTCCTTTTCATTGCTGTAAAATGCTGAAGTTGGTATTCAATTGTATTGTTTATGGAGACTAAGAATCAACATGTGCTATTTTGTTTGGTTTGGGTCTGATTCTCATACTAAATGTGTTGCGGTTTGTCCAGAATTGGAATATAGCGTTCCTTGCTGAAAATAAATACATATTCACATCTTGTTCATATCTGTATAGGTGCATTTCTTACACAAAATTTTTAGTTGTATTTTAAATGTAATAACTCCTGCAGATTTCAAATATACTGTTAATGCTAATTCTGCAGGAGAAAGCTTTACCCTATTTTTTGATGGGACTTAAAATGTTTGTCATTATTTTCCCTTATAGTAAGTGGTGGAAGTTTTTATACTCTGCAAAACAGCGGTACGTGACACTTCATTTCAGATGCTGAACCATTTTGTCACCTACTTTTATGGACACTAAGACTTAAAGCCTTGTTTGTGGCAGGCGCTGCACAGACACCTCCCAGGGACACAGTCTATGCCCTGATTACAAATAGAGAAGACAGAACCAGTGCGGAGCGAAGCAACTTGTCTCAAGTCACAGAGGAGATCAAGAAGAGAGCTGGGAACAGGAGACAGGTATCCTGCCAGTCCAAGCCAAGCTGTGTGACTTCTTGTGATGTATAAATCTGAGACTTTCCAAAGAATTGGAGAGTATTCTATTAAGAGCAAAGCTTTGCTGGTAAAGTAATAAATCAGGTGGTCTCTGAGGGTGGCAGCTAACCAACAATGTTAGGATAATTAATTACTATTTTAAGTGCAAAAAAGCACTTTTAGATGACATTCTTGTAACTGTTTAAATGCTGACGTTTCAGCAATGACTGCAGTCGTTCAGAGTCTGAAAGTATAAAGAAGTCCATTATCTGGGGAGTTGGCTGGCTCACAGCTGATGATTATTTTCCTTGCAAAATATTTTGTGTGTGTGTGTGTGAAAATATTGTTTGAGAAAATTGGGAACAACACGTTACTTATTTCTCTATGTATCATAGGAAATGTGGCAAACCACGCTAAGTAGCTACTGCCAAAGCATTGTGCTCATCCCTACTTGTTTGTCTCAAGCTTCTGTGGGGAGTTAAGTTACAATAATAATAGGCTCCACCTGTGGTTATCACTGCAGCTTATTTATCTGAAGTGAGACTGATGAACTTGGAAGAGCAACGTCTTTTTGGTGCTCCTTATTTTGACCTGAATGAGCCTATACAACTAATTAGTGAATTACTATAGCTTCACAGAGAGAATGAATTTCGCTTATCTTGAAATACACCCTTTTTAAGCAAGGTACTTAAATATATGCTTTTCTTGAAGCAGTAAAGAAATTAAGAGAACTAGTATCTTGCTTTGTCAGGTTATAATTGGATAGATAATGGAGGATTTCAATAAATTGGAGATACTAGAATTTGAATGGAAGTTACAAAAGAAACAACTGGATACAAGGCAATCCTGGAGATGGCAAGTACTAGGGTAAAGAAGTAGTAAAGGCCATAGAGTTTTGGGAACAGAAGTGGCATAGCTGTTAGATTTGACCTTGTATATTAAGCTGTGGAGGTGAAGGAAAGAGCTAGGCTTCTGAATTTAAAAGACCCAATTTCCCCAGAATGAGGGAGTTGATGGGCATATATAATTGGATGTTGTTACTGTAGGGTCATGGCGGAGGCAGGGAGGTTAGCATGAAGGTAAGACTGCAACTAATAATGGCTCAGCAGAACCTGTTCTTTCTGGAAATAAATATTTAGAGGGGCTGGAATGACTGTGCCTAATAAAGAAATTATGCATGCAAATTATGAAGGAAAGCAAGGCTTATAAAGAGACTGGGAGGCTTACTAAACATGGAGATTGACCACAGATGCAAAAAGTGACTTAAAAGAGTGAGGAAAAGAGAAAATTTACATACAGTCCATAAAATCACTTTAAAAAAACCCTTCCTGCTAGTGTTCTGAAAAACTGGTGAAAAGGGGTATTATGTAGATTTGTTACTGCATATTTAAATGCAGGTCAAAATACGTTTGCTACAACAATACTTGCTAGAGGAACGTTTGAAATAAAGGGATGGGGAACTCATGAATTTTTCTCTCACTTGTTTGGAGTAGACCTCAAGGACCCTGGGAAAATGATTATACATCCACATTGCACCATCTTCTAAGCACATGGAAAATGCTTTTATACTATGCTGAAGATTTGCCAGCTTACAAGGGCCTTACATCATGTCTTCAACCGTGTTCAGTGCAAATGAGGTACAGTTATAGTTTGGGGTTTCTCTGAAGCATCTTGTCTCTCTTTCTACTTTTCTTTGTGGTTTGTTGTTTGGGGGATTTTTTAATGATTCCTCTTTGATTTTGATGTTTGCCACGATGTGGTTTCATTAGGAGTACTTCAATTTTATTTTTTGGTCCACACGTTTGTAATGTCTTCTCCAAAGGTGTCTGAAGGAATGTGCATCCTCACTGAATGTTGTAGCCTATTTAACTTCTTCTATTATGTTATTGTGCCAAACATTGTTTGGGGTGTGTGTGTGGGGTGGATTTCAGAAGAACCTTAGACCAGATTTTAATGATCAATGAAACTTGTAGGTGCTGCGTGAAACATGTCATACGGTGATTTAGGCTAGAAAGGACCTGGAAGTCCAACTCCTTCCTCCAATTAAAGACAGGTTATTTCAGGTTGCTCAGGGCCCTGTCCAGTTCAGTTCTGAATATCTACAAGCATGGATACTCCAGCTGGGGCAACTCATTTCAGAGTTTGACTGCCCTCACTGAGATTGGGGGTTTTTTTTCCGTATGTGTATGTATGTCCCCAGTCTCTAATTGGAATTACCATTGTGTCCGTTTTCTCTTGTCCTATCACTGTGTACCTCCAAAAAAAGTCTGGCTGTATATTTTGCTAGTAACCGTACCTGAACATTTCTACAGTGAGGAATATATCTCCTCCTTGAGGTCCCCTGTAATTTTAAGTGTGGAAACACCTTGAAACTGGTCATGATTAGGCAGTAGTGGTCGTGGTGGCCTCTCATTGGTTTATTTCTCTTCCCCAGTAAATTCCTGAAGCTGGTACCTGGGTTAAGTTGTGTTATACCTTGAAGAACTTAGATCAGAGAAATTAATGCCCTTGAATGCCTATAGATACAGGATTGTTCTATGCTGCTTGTTTGCGCACCCCCGCCCCCAAGAACAAAGCGAGATAAAATGTGTGTGTAAAACCCTTTCAAACCCTGCACTGGTGAATGCAGTTGACTGGGAAGAAATTTTATTTCACCCACGGTGGCTGCTGAGACATCAGGTTTTTATTCTATTTCAAAATGGGTCAGTCTTAGGTTTGTCAAATAATCCAGTATTTTCCAGATCAAAGCATCCCAATTTTAAATCAATAATTTCCCTTTAAGTCTCTTTGAGTAAGAGGTGCCTATGTACAATATCCACTATACATTGGTATATAATTTCAGTGTACTCTTAGTGTAAGTTATTAATTAGGCTAACATAATGTTCATAACTGCATAATTTAGACCTGTTAAGCTCTAAATGCAGACATAAACTTTTTCTTAAAGTTGTATTTTAACTTATAATTAGTTTCTTGAAACAACTGAAGGATTATCTTTTTTCTTCCCCTAAAATAATTTTCTCCTCCCCTTCCACTAATTCATAAGTGAAGCTTGATAAAAATGGGGCATTTGCAGCCAAATTCTGGGGAAGATATGGGACATGAGATACGTACTTGGAAAATTCCCAAGAAAGACTACAGGTGAACAATTATCCACAGGGAGATGTGGCCTAAGGCAGGGAAATGGCAGCTGTGTGGGAAATTGTATATATTTGGATGCATTCACAGAGGAATTGACTGCAAAGATAAGAAGTGAAGGAGGTCACTCTGGTAAGTGGTACTGATGACTGCAGTCATCAATACCCTTCTTTCATCAGTACCCTCTTCTTTCGAAAGTTGCTGAAGCAACAGTGCTATTAGCAAAGCTTTTTTTTTTTTTTTCCTTCTCTCATTTATTTAATCTGTTCTGGTTTTTGTTCTTGAATAGAAACAAAGGAGATGTAATTTCAAAGACTCTGTGGCGGTAGCTAAGGCATGGGATTGAGATTAAGAAAGTAAACCAGGCAAGAGAGTGTCAGGTTTCTCCAGCTGCTGGTATGCTGGTGACTTTTCCTACTTGCTTTCTCTTTGCTTTGCGCAGTAGGATGAATGAATGATGGGGTGCTGGTTCTGATTTGCAGTCTTCGTGTTCAGCTTCACGGCTTTAGTGGGGCTTGCCCATTCCCTTGGTGCTCCCTAAATGCAATCTCAAAGCTGAATTTATTAAGGAGATTGTTCAGTGTATTGCAACTGGCTGGAAAAATCCAGACAGTTCACTTGAAATAGATTTATCTCCTTGTTGTTTGAAGCTGTACTAATCATGAGAAGATGAGGGTATCCAGGAAGGTTCAACATTGTTTGAACTAGTATGAAGTTAGAAGCCTTGGTGTCAACGCTTTGCTTTTTAGCCCTTCTCCAGCCATCTCTAGTCACCTGGCCGGCAACAAATTTTGTCCTAAAGTTTGCTCTGGGGAATGACCCTTTTGCTAGTGCTCATGATAGGAATCTTCTGGTTTATTAAATATTTCCTTTTGCCTTCAGAAGAAGGGAAGCTCCAGGCCAAAGAGTGCAGGTGTCTTCAAGCCTTGAAAGGTGACCCTCTTCCTCTTGCAGAGTCTTTCTTCAGGCTGTCCCATGCGAGGGAGTGTGTTAGACCCTGAGGTTTTCACATGGTTGTAAGCACTTAATGATGAGCAACAAAACCAGCTGCAGCCTGGAGTGGTCTCATTCAGCATAGCTGCTTTGTGAAGCAACATTACTTGCACCAGCTGAGGATGTAACCACGTTGCTTCATACTTTAACCTCAAAGCCTCCTTGTTAATACAGCAGCAAATGTACTCGTTGCAATTAAAATTACTACTTCTTCTCAGGTAAACATATGCTGAGGTTTGTGCTTTATCACTTCGAAATAGGATTTCCCCAACTTTGCTAATTAGCAGCATTGCCCAAACAGAAAGAAACATATGGCTCATGCCATGCTGACTTGAAGTCTTTGGAGTCCCACTGGAGAATAATTAAAGTGATTTTGATTTACTGGCATGATGAAGTACAAGCCATTCTCATTTGGCCTTATGTCTAGAAGCTCTGAGACGGTAAGGTACCTTAGCAGGAGAGCTGTAATAATTAACATGAGCCAGATTGTTATTATTCAGATAGCTTTGTTGCAGCTAACAATCATTTGTAATTATTAAGAGACTTTACATAATCCATGCAAGATCTCACGTTTACCCATCTCTGGAACCGCATGGTTAGTTGGGCTTAGTTTAGACTGAACAGTTGAGAGATTCCAGCATTTCAGTTCTTGAAATCAGGTAGGTTATTATAATGAAAAAAATCTCTCCTGTCAAATACAATGCTTTCTCTTTTTTTTCACTGATAACACCAAGGAACATGCTGTCCAGTGCAGTTTTGCAGAGGTGTATATTTATCTTTGTTTTTCCCTTTTGGAAACAGTTGATGAAAACAGATGCACATGGAAAGTGCAGATTTCTTCATTGAACAGAAGGAAAATTTTAAGATGAAAGTTTTGACTAAAATATTCAATAAGAGCTCAACGTTTTCTCTGGAAAACAGACAATAATAGGTGTTCATATGAGTGAAATCTCAGCTTTCTCCTAGGAAAAAGTTTAGGCAGAATTTTTACCCAGCATGGATAATTCACCCTGCTCTCCTGATGCTCACCATGAACTGGAAATTACAGAGCCTGTTTGCACATCACTGTAAATTTTACTCCACAAATGGCTGTTTAACAAAGGTATGTGTCATCTCCTGCAGGTTACTGAATGTAAACATGAATGCTGCTGAATAAATGGAAATTAAACTGTGTAATGTAGGCAGTGGATGTCATAAATATACACTGCTTAGAAAATGCAGAGTAAATAACAGATGTTAAAACCTTTGTTCAGAGGCAAACAGTCTGAAGACCATGAAATAGGAAGAGCTTCAGCTTCTTGGTTGAAAGAGTCTTGCCAATTAATTCTCAAAATAGGTTTCTCTGGATTCTATTTAATGTAAGGTTTTAGTGATGCTCTAAGATATCAGTATGTGAATCGGCATAAGTTGAAACTAAGGCCAAGCCATGGTTTGGTTTAGAGTCAGGTTGAAAATTTGGGTGCTTGGGAGGCTCTGGCTGAAGCTTAAAAAGTGGAAGGATGCCTGGGGTCAGGTGTACTCGTGGACTCTTGGTTGGATACAGTCTGATGAGAATGGTTCCTCTTGAAGGCTCCATCCTGCACTGGAACTGGAATACACTCTTTTGTAGTTTTGAAGTTAAAACTATTTGCTTTTTTCTCTCCGGAGGTGCACCTGAATTGTATTGTCTGAGGTATAGAACTTGGTTTATGCTATAAATGGGATTTTTGGGAGGGTTTTGAAAGTTTTAAAAACCATTGAGTCTTTAAACTTGGTTTCTTTTAGTTAATAGTCAAAGGTTAGCAGGCTTCAGATATCGAAACTTCTAATTTGATGGACAAATCTTACCTCATAAATGAAAAAATGATGTTGGTTCTGTAAATTACTAAATATTCCATGTGCTGCTTTCAGAAAACAGTTGGAAATCTGCACTTTGGGAATTTTCCTTTCTAATGCAGATGGGTGACTTTAAGTAATGTAGAACTGTCATTTTTTTGGAGGGGGGAAAATACATTCTGTGACTCATATTTTGCTTGTTTTATCTTACCAGGGCCAAATTCTGTGTTGCGAGGGGCTTCTTATGTTTTTCTTGGCCCAACCTACTATACACAGAAGTCAAGCTTTCTGTTTTAGACCAGATCACAGACCTCGGCAAAGTAATTTCTTTCCCATCCTTGCTGGCAACTTCAGGAGGCAGGTTTCTTAATACTCAAATGTGAGACAGAAATGGAACAGGATTTTGCTGGTGTGTGATGTTGCATATTTGAGGAAGCCACAGAGGATCTGTGCACGAAGAATCAAGAAGCCTTGCATTTTGTATGGGAATTTACCACACAGCTCTCTGCACTGGTGTAGGGCACTATGTAGGCTCTGGTGCCTAAGGAATTTACAATTAGTTGAAAACCATTCTGTTTCATTGGTAATATATGTTCTACTCAAACAGAAACTGTAAAACTGAACTGAGCCCATCCTAAGTGTGAATCTTTGCCTCTCTTTCAAAGAACATAGCTCTCTTTCAAAAATGTAACACAGTGTGTGACGCAGGAGTTGCCATGGAAAAATACATTGAGCCAATCATTCATGATTTATTTATAGCAATTAGAATGCACATCCCAAGATCCAATAGTGACTTTGATTTTAAATAAAAAATAAAAAAAAATCCAGACAAAGGATTGAAGCACGTAAATTGTTGGGAACATTTGTGAGTCTGTATGGTTAATACATTATTTAAAAAATTGACTATGTATGTTCCTGGACAGGGCCTTGAAGTATCAGTGCTGCTGGTATTTGCTTCTATATTTCTGCTGCTGATAATGTCATTACTGCTGTTGTATACTTACCATCTGTTCAGTGACTATCTAGTGGGTATAGTAAATATCAAAGTGAGATTTTTCTTCTAATCATCTCTTTTTGAAAATGTTTGTGTAAAAATGAATGCTTTGGAGAAATCTGTACACCTGTATCTTGCTGGGAACATGGTGCCCAGGCTTCTTAGAGCTGGATGTGCTTGCCTGTGGTGCTTAAACTACAACAAGCACTGAATATCTTCCTCCTAATGGCTTTAAATTGCATTGGGGCAGCATTTATTTATTTATTTATTTTCATTAAAATTAACTGTACTTCAGCGTTGACCTTTTGTAGGTAACTGCTGAAGCATCAGAACTTCTGTTGATATCCCATATGCACTTTATCTTTGGGCAATGATGAAAAGCAAATGCACAAGTCTTCAGGTTTAAGTATTTATATTTATTTGTTCAATGGGTGGACACCCTTCGGTTGCTTTCTTCTCCAGGGATGTATCTTATGGAGACTCTGACCCCGTTGGAGGCTAAGGAACTCCTCTGGAGTTTATCGCCCTTGTCCTTCTATCATTATGTGGCTTGCTGAGTTTCATTTCAATTTGGCAGTGAGTTGGGAGTGTCAACTCTCTTTGATGTATAGCTCCCTCAGAGGTTAAATCAATAGTGTTTTAAGCATATCGCTTTCTTTCAATGAGGTTGTTGCTGGAGGAATTACTGCAACTTTTCAGCTTTCATATTTTGCATTGAAAATTTAATGTTAAGGAACAAAATCTACATAACAAAAATCTGAAAGCAACTACTGCATAGCTGGCTTTAATTACCTGGAGTTAATATGTGGCATAGAAAACTTAGGTTTCACTGCCTTGGAGCTGGGTATGTAAGAGATTTTTCTAAATATAACTTGAGCCTTGTCTCATTCTCTCCTGGTTCATGGGACTGATGGAGACCTGCTTTCCATGAACTGATTTTGTATTTATCTTTTGAGACCTGTTGACCTTCTCAATTCTTTGTGTGGGGTGGGAAGGAAGATGGGGTTTAGCTGGTCATGTGCATGCTTGTCAATCACTCCGTAGGCCACATGAGGGCTGCACTAGGACCCCCGATGGGAAAGGCTGCCGGAGTCCATGCTGCAGGAGCCCATGGACTCATGCTCCTGGGCTCGCAATCAGTGGGGCTTCCTGAGAGTGGCTCCTTACTAGGGAACGTGCCTCCACTGCTCCCTCGCAGCATCCTCCGCCTGGTCCACCTCCTCTTGCCAGAGGGCTGTGGCACTCCACTGCAAGTGTGTAAGGGGTGAGGTACGGCAGGGAATGAGAGGGAGGTGTCAGAAGGTGGAGGCTTGGGTAGGATGCCTGGGATTGTCAGGAAGCCCTTCTGCAAATGAGAGGGCCTTTGAGAGTTATGCTGGCCATGCAAGCAGCATGAGACAGTGGCGTCAAGGCTTGTGCATCCTTGAGCATCCACTCTGAGCACTGCTGGTTTAGGTCCCACAATGCATTCAGCTGGGTGAGGATCTCATCCCTCAACTGTCTCTCGCATCCTTGCTTGATTTGGCAGCAGACTAATAACAGGTGCCCGTTGTTGGGTTTCACTGTGTCACTTATGCATGCCATAGACAGTATCTCCCTTGTGTGGGCTTTTCTTTGGCGTGTGTAATAATGTTGCCACCCTAGAGGACTTTAAAAAATCATAGGGTTCTTCTGGAAGTGGCAATAAAGAGCTGTGTCTCTTTCGTGAGAACAAAACATCAATACTGCTGAAGCTGAGTACAAGTTCACCTTACCCTATATCTTGCCTGCAAAACCACAACTCCTAAGCTTCACAAAGAAACAAGCTGCCAACTGAGAGATTGCTTTACCTGCTTTGTTACTAGAAATTACAACTACAGTTGACTGGAAGCTTTCTTTGTCTGCAGGCTTCAAGTGTAACAAACACTCTCCCATCTGTATTAGTACAGTTTTTACCTCCAGTACTGTAGAGAAGTGCCTGGGGTTGGGATGACATTTTGAGCTGGGACTCATCAACTTCTACTAGTAAACATCTGCACTGCAAGCAGCTGATCTGACTTGTTGTCTAGATTCCCTTCAAAGTTAAAGGAGAGAAATGGATATTTTTATTTCATGCCACGGCAGCTATCCAAAATCAGTCAGATGTATTGAACCTTAGAAGTTTCTATTTCTTCATTGGTCAGAAAGGAGTCTGGACAACTAACCTTTTCTTTACCGATTTAAATTTTGTCCAGTTGAATTCAAACCTTAAAGTCTGTATTCTTATTTCTCTAAGCAATATTTTGTTCAAAGGAGGCTAACACCTAACAGTGGATAAACTGCTCTCCACTTGTTGCTTTTGGGACAAAATTTCCTGGCCACAGATTCTTGCTCTGAATGAATTGCCCTGAGCTTTTCTGGTGATACAGGAACGTGGGCTTGTGTGTGAATACTTGCATCAACCAGCTGAGCCCCTGAAAGCCCCTTGAGATTGCTGTGGGAATTAAGTGACCAAATACTTTCAGAGGCTTTGGAAAATACCAGCCTGTGGCCAGCTTCAGTGTTTGGTAGGAAACAGAGTGTGCTTTTCCTCCCCCAAAAAAGTCCAGTTAAGAAGAGACAAAGATTCATCTCACTTCTCAAAACTTCTTGCTTCCTCCAGAAACAAATGGTTTCAGAAACTCTGAGGTGTTCGGCTGCCTTGGGCCCCAGCAGTTTGCTCGGTGGGTGGGCTGCCTGGGCTGGCCATGTCTGCAGGAGGGCTTCTGGGTAGCTGGAGCTCTTGAGGAAGCTGTCTGCTGCCTGTCAAAGCTTTGGTGGCATCAACATGCCCCTGTGCAACACTCTAGATCCTTCTGTAGAAGCGTTTTTCTGACAGAAATCTCTTCCATCTGAAAATCTCAGATATTTGGCAGATAGCACAGATGCACATGCTGAGCTATCTGGAGAACGTGCACATGTTCGTTGCATTAAATAGGATGAACGTGCAGAAGGAAAATATTCTGCAAGCCTGCCAAGATGGATAATTGAGCTTTACATCCTGCAGTGAATTCCTCCTGTCTTTCTCCTCTATCTGGTGATCTCAGTTTAGCTCTTTCTTCGAGCCCCTTGCGTTTGTGTGCTTACCCATCTCCAGTGCCTAGGGTGCTATGCCAAATTGTATTGAATAGCCACCTGCAGACCAGAGATGTTTCCCACCGCCCACGCCACTCACAGTAGTTGAAATCTGCAGCTCTGTAAAGTACTTAATGGGAGGGGGGAAGTGTTAAAGTCCATTTAATCGAATGTGTCACTCTAACTGAAAATTTAGCACCATTTGAGATAAAAATTAGCATGTCCGTGAGAAATCAGTGACTCATTCTTTGTTATAGCTCTGCCTCAGAGTCCAAGGAAAGATTAGAGCACCCCAAGCACAGGGCAAGTAGGGAGAAATGGGTAGTCTCTGTTCTCAGGAACGGGCAGAAGATACAACAGCTAAGTGTTTTTTGGGGGGGTTTCTTTTTTCCTTTAATAAAGCCTATTGCAAGGGACACCTTGAAAAATAGGGATTTTTTCCTAGGTTTTCCTAGGAGCAAAAATAGGAGCTGAAGAATAAAGTTTCAGTTCCCCTCTTGCCTTCGGGTGTCTTCTGTGGAGGGTAGCACAGGTTGCTGGGGTGCCGTGTCCTTGCTTCGTTGTGCAGGAGCTCAGAGTCAAACCATAAATTCTTTCCTTTTTGCTTCTCTTTCCTCCCTCCCACCGCAGTAAGGCAGGCAGGCTTTTCCTTATCTCTTAATGTGAGCTCTGATATTTGAACTTCATAGCGTTGTCCATTTGTGTCTTGATTCCACGTGGTGCCAACATAATTGCATTTCATTTCAGAGGCCTTACATTTATGTTTCAGCCAATTTTACAACACTGCTATGCTCGGAGTAGGGAAGTAAGGAGGTTTGACTCTGTGCACGGATAGATCTCTATACCTCCTGGACCTTTATTCAAAGCTATGCTTCCTAGAAATAGCCATGAGATGCCAGATGTCTCATGTCACACACTTCTTTCAGCAGAAATTGATTATATAACTCGGTTACAATCTTGAGATGGATTATCTTAGTGCTTATATACAGGCATGATATCTTCAGATTATCAGCTTGCTGACATTAACTGTATCACAGGGAAGATGCCAATTGAATTAGCTGTCCAGTGAGACTTTTGAGAGCTGGGAAAGTAACTCTGCTTCCTGCTGTTTGGCATGTGCGTGGAGGTAAAAATTGCCTGGCAGCTCAAAGAAATATTTAGAAGTGATCTTTAATATTAAATGTATGCAGATTGATTTTTAATGGTTGTAAACAGAAATATTGTTCTTCTGTCAAACAGGAATATGGGTGGAGGATGCTTATGGAAGTTCAATACCCTTCCCCCCCCAGTTCTTCCTGGTAGGACTCAAGTTGCTAGAAATAATTTTTCTCCAAAAGTTAGGTGAAAATTCTCAATGGAGATTCTTTAGGTCTTGGCTGTGAAGATTGGAGACAGCTTAAGACCTTCTTGTCTCCCATGTTGCTTCTTCCTGCTCCCTCAGTTGTACCAAGATGGTCTTTTGGAGCTACGCTGTCTTACAGAAATGATCGAGGTAAAAATAGCTTTCTAGAAAAGGAATGATGGGGAGTTATTTTTAGTCTGACTTGACCTCTAACATTATTTTTGTGCAGAATGTGGATATAACTGTTAGATATTAGCCACTGGAAATAAAAGCTACAGAAAACTTCACAAAGTGGCCACTCTGCATGGAGAGGACATTTTGCCTTAAGTCTTGGACTTAAAGAATTGAAAGCCAAAGACATGGTCTCTATTGGAGCAAATACAGGCAAAGCACTGCTGTAAATGCAAAGGTAGAAGGTTGCTGGCAAGAGGTGCATCATGCTAGTCTTAAAGCCTGTTAAAATATTTCCATAAAAAATGGTTTTGACAGAAAATTCATTTTTTATTAAACAAGGCTTTTTCTGTAGAAAGCTACCCTCCCTGCTCCCCTTTATTTTAATAAAAGAAAAAAAAAAAACATTCAACATCTTGTCCAGTGATTGTGGTCTGGCACTTGCAGAAATACCGATGAGTCAAAAATACTAGAGTCAGAAGAGGCTGTAGCTTATGTATTTTGAGAGTGTAACTGTGGAGTCCAGGCTGTGTCGGAATGTGAGTCAGACTTATGTAGGGTCCGAAATGCATTTCCCATGACGCACAGAGGGAAAGAGCTCAACTGCAGTTTCCTAGACAAAAGCTGTCAAGTTTTTGTTTAATTTTTCTCCCATAGAGTCAACATTTTCCAAGGTAGAGCTGTCAGTTCCCTGCTACAGCTGAAGAGGCAAGAAATGTGTTGACCCAACCATAGCACGGGCTTCACCTGCATGCCCAAAGGCTGTGTCTCCACATCAGCTCTGAGGGTTATCTCCGATTTCCACCCCCCCCTTTTTTTTAAGCTCTCTTTGCTTCATGTGAATTTCCAGTCATACTTTTTATGCTCAGGTTTAAAACTTCTAAATACAAATGTAAACAAATAGCTGGGCTACATGTGCCCTCATGTGAGAGAATGTTCTTGTGCTCTGAACAGCTGTAGCACCAGAACGTTGGCAGCGTCACTTTGGCAGCGGACGTGTCCTGGGGCGGGCAGAGCGCAGGTGGTTGGCTCAGAGCAGCAAAGTGCTGCAGCCAACATCTTAGAGGTGGTTGCACTTCTCTGCTGGTCACGGGCAAAAGAAGAAAAAATGCAACCTTAAATTACGTGCGTATGCTGGCAAAAGCAAGAGAGCTCAGATGTTCACTCTGGTGTAATTGGCAACTCAAACTGACCTGCAGCCACATACAGCTGAGAGATGTGTGATGGAGAGGGGCTGTTTGGTTCCTGGCTGGATTAGCAAGATGCTGGTCAGCACTAGGGATGTGCCTGTCCCAAGGTACGTACTCCTGTCCTTTGAGTGACGGCTGAAGAGACCTTCTTTCTCCATGCAAAGCTCAGCTGACAGCAGACTTGTGCCCTCTGAATCTTCCCTTAACTCATTCATTCCTTCTCTGCAAGATTAACTCTCCTTGAGAAGGTAAGACTGAAGCACTCCTGTGTCTCCCAAATCAGTTTCTACTGACAGGACCTGGAATAGGAAAGGAGTTTCTGTAGCCCAGATGATGCCAAGTGTATGCTCAGTAGTATCACTCTATTTTTCCCTGAATGTGTTGCTTTGAAAGATACTGGGATATGAATGGTGAAGGCACTTTTACTTTGTATGGGACGACTGTGCATGCAGTAAGCAAGCACTTTAATATTTCATGAAGGGTTCATCTCCTAATGGCAGGAGTGTTTCCAAACCCGAGGCTATCACAGGGGTGCCAGTGTTGATGAGAACTAGCAGATTTATGATCCCCGCCTCCGCTCACTGCCAAACAGGGAATCATCAGAAATGAAGGCATAGGTCTTGCAAAAGCTGATGCGGGAGGCAGAAATAAAGCTGTTCAGGAATTGAGCTCGTGCACCTTTGTGTCTGCTGTGAGTTCTCTCTAGTGGGCTGTGGTTAAACAGTAATGGACTGATGCCAACCTCACATCCTCCATGGGCCGTGCATATAATATGCTCTTGTTGGCATCCAGATCAACAGTTTATATTGAACCAAATACATGTTTCCACATGTAATTCTGATGTTCCCATATCAGTTAGGAGACAGTCATTACAGGACTCATTTTGTATGTACTTGGAAGTATTACAGACCACAATATTCACCTCTCCTGGCATCAACACAATGTCTGGCCGCTACCATGTTCTCAGGCAGCTGCCAGGAACTTTGGCAGCCCGCTAATGAGTGGGTTGAGTGATTCGTGCCCTTGTGTTGTGAAGTGCTACTGACTGTGTGCTGTGACTGTCTGATGTCTGTCCTGGCTATGCCAGTCTGCAGAGGTGGGGACATTTGCTTAGGTCATAATTCTTTGGTACTGGATTTGGTTTTTTTCTTCTGTGCTGGGGCGACTTGTATTTTATTTATTGGTTTGTAACCTTTGCCCAGTTACCAGTGTGCAAGATTTGGAAACAGCCTGTTGGACAATTCCTTTCTGCTCTTACTTGCTTCTCACTGCCTGAAGCCATCCCAGATCCTCCACAGTGGCTGCTCTTAAACACTTTTCCATCAGCCTGTGCCTGCTTCCTCCTCCTCCTGTCCTCTTTCTGCAGCTGGAGGCATCTGACTTCACCTCTTTCCTCCACTAGCATTGTCTTTCCATAGTGTGAGTGGATTTGGGTTGAGCGCAAATTTGGGGAAAGGTTTAGCTGAGCCTGGCCCTGAATTAATTTTGGAACATGCAGTAATGTGGTACCTAGAAAAGCAGTGAAGAATGCTGCTTGCACTGTGACCAGAAGGAGAATAAACTAATAGCTGCAGCAAACGAGCTGTTTGCCATAATGTGTGTATTCTCCAAAAGCACTGAGGGGAGAGCAGTGCCATGCTCAATTTGATGGTTTCTCAAATGGACAATTTCTTACTATTTTCAAACAGCACAAGCATTTCAGGATGGTGGGAGCCAATGAGCTTGTTTGCATAAATTAAGATATCGAAGAGCTCATCTATCTCTTCTATATTCACCTGGATTCAGGAGATGCAAGAAAAAGCTGGAAATGAAACCCAGAGGTTTATTTTGTTTGTTTATTCAGTACTAGGCCTTGGATCTTGGTTTGTGTCTCAGATTTCTGTTCTATTCTATACAAATCCCCGAGACTTTGCCTCTCTTCTTTTCAGCTGCTTACCACATAGGCTATGTATAATACTTAGTTCTGAGACAGAAGATGCACTAGGAATTAAATATTCCCATATGCTATTAAAAAACCCCTCAGTATGTGCTAGGTCATCCTAAAACCTATCCCAGTCCTGCATGTGAAAAGTTGTGCAAGTTTTACTCTTTTAAAACACAGAGTTTGAGAAGCTAGATGCTAGGCTTGGAAAACGTACAGATCAACCAAAGCAACTGCAGCGCCTATGAGCCAGTTCTTCGGTGGGTGAGACAACACCTCTCCATTAGAAACCCAATATTGACTCACATAAATGTGAATGTACACTTGGAGACTCCCTGAGAAGCAGGACTTCGGCAAATTCATGTCATAAATAGTATAAATTGCAAGCTAGTGAAAAGCTCTCTGCTAGAGCATTAACTTTTAGTCTGAGATGCTTTTTGTGGGACTGCCAGGCTGAGTCATCAGTTGATGTATGGAGAAGAAAGGTACGATGCATATCTATCCTCTCTTGTTAAACATGCTGCGAATTAGAGAAGGAACTTTTGCCTGCAAGCATAAACTTCCTTTATGTTGCTTTACTGCATGGTGAGGGGGGGAGAAAGGCTCATAACCAGACTTGGACAGACACTAAACTTGATAACATGGCTCACTTTTTGCTATGACATGGAGCAAAAAGAACGTTCCTGTCTCAGAGTCCCTGTGGACTAAGCTGAGGTGCTGACTGGCTACAGAAAGACAGTTTGCATGTGCTTTTGGCCGTTTCCTGTAACCCTGCTCAGGTGATGCAGCACGGAAAAAGAGGGAGGAGAAGCCCAAAGTGGTTCTCTGGAAGGCTACAGGGAGCTTCTGTTAGCAATGTGGGAGGGAGCATGGTGGAGGATGTAAGAGGTGCTGAGGTCTGAAATCATAACCGCTGTAGACTGGCTCCTGGGTAGTTCTGGGCTTTTGATTAATCTGAGACATAAAAAGGAGAGCAACAACGTTGGTGGCTTTAAAACTGAGGACAGATGATTTAGATTTGGTGAGATACAGAAGATGACCTGGATCTAAACTTTTTGTGTCAGGTTTTTGCTCATAAAACAGGCATAACGATCTTTTTTGCTCTTGCCTATCTTTCACTTACCTTTATTTTAAATGTTTTATGTCAAAAAGACCTCATATATTAATTTCCACTTAGCATAATAGAGCATGCATGATGGTTGCATTTCCTATTGGTGCTGCAAATACCGGGAGTGTATTGCTTGTAAAACCTTTTTATTGTACAGTTCTGTATCATTACAGAAAAATCAATGAACTCGTAATTAATACTTTAAAAGAAATGTAGGCTAGTACCTTAATCCTAGATCAATTTGCTTTTATTTCATAACAGCATAAAAATTTATCTGCCAAGAGCATTATTAACTAGTTCAGTTTTTGGACATCCAGATATAGCATTTAAGAAGTACAATGAAATGATTTTTTTCATATTCAGCCTGAAATACCTTACATAATAATAGGCTTCATTAAGGGAGAAGACTTGAAGACACTGTGTTTGTATTAAAGGGGGGAAAAAAGGCCCTAGATACAGAAGATATTTCCTGCATCTGAAGTTCTCTTGTCACTGTGGAAATTTAAAGAACATATACTATTGGTATGTGTTTTTGCTCAGGAATGTTATAAATATTTGAGCAAGATCAAACAGAACAGCAAAGGAGCACTGTTTTAGTTGTGTAGCTTTTTAGAAAAATAAAACAGATCTGTATCCAGTGAATAGGGACTGGCGTCAGACAAAGCTCAGTGCTGGTGGTATTTAGTCTGGGATATTCTGTTAAGCAGCATTACAAAAACCATGCTTTTGAATACAGAAACCCACTAGGTGATTTCTTCCCTCTGGATGCCTTCCCATGTCCTGTCTTCTGGTTTGCGGAGCAATGGGCATCTGCAAGAGGTGGAAGCCAGAGGATGGGACTTCTCTAAGCAATGGAGTCCTTATGCAAGGTCTGTTCAGTCCAGTGGTCGGATATGGAAACTTCAGGCAGCAAATGGATGTAAAGTTTTTGCTTTGAGTTTTACGTGCCATGTTTTTAAGCCCGATAAAGTTATTTGCAGCTCTCCATTTGGTATTATTTCTGCCCTTTGCAGAAGCCTTTGTTTTCCAATGGTGTTTTTGAGAGCCGAACTTGGCTGTGTGGAGGAGAGGCACTAGTTTGTCCAGTGAATTTTAGTGTCTGGATCCAACTGACAGACAATACCTTAAATCACAAGATATTTCATTGTTTGCCTTTATTCCTGGTTAGGCTTTGTCTTGGCAGATTAATTCCAGCTACTGAGAGGGAGAGACTTTATTTGAAAAGCCAGGAGATTATCACAGAGAAAGCAAGGCAGTGATCATGCTGAGAATCCCAGTGCCCTCTTGGCCCACGTTAACATAGTTTGGCCATACAAAATAAGCATCCTGCCTCATGTCAAAACCTGGGTGTGAGTTAACAAGAACCTCTGTAGGGACTCTCTGCTACATGCATATCCATACCAGTGTGTATACCTAACCTGAAATGGGGCTGTAGTAGATCATCCTCCAGGGACTGGTGCCTTCCAGTGAATATTTTGGCCGTGTCTTGGTATTTGCGCTGCAATGAGGAGGGAGCGTGGCTTTAGTGTCACAGCAGTCTCTGCCACTAACAACCTGTTGCAGCCAGGCTGCCTGTCTCTCTCTGTCCTGGCAGTTCCTCTGGTCTTTTGTTGCTTTGTCAAGATAAATTCCCTGCCTTTCCCCACTCCTGCCTGCCTATTTTAGCTGTGAAAACTACGTGTTTCAGCTCTGACGTTCTATTTCACTGACTTAAGGCCAAAGTAGCAATTAATCCAGTGGGAGATAGGAGCAATTTTAATTTTTATTCAGGCTGCTGATGGAATAGTGCAGAGCAACTTGCAAGCCTAGATGGACCCAAAATAGCTTTCTTTGACATAAGGCAGCACCAAGCTACTTGCTTCTGTTAGAGGAGCAAACACTGTGGTTTGCAAACATTGCTAGCAAGTAGCAAGCAGTGGTTGGGACCAGTGTGTGGAAAGGTATTTGGGCCCATCATTTCTTCTGATTGCTTGTAGAGGGTGACCTTTAAAACCCAGCTCTAAATTTCTCCCTCAAGGGCTTGAGGTCATCACTGTGATGGCTAACTTAGGGTGTCCTGTTGCCTAGTCAGCAGCTGAGGCAGGTACCTGAGCATGTATTCCCACATCCTCCATATCCAACTAGGAAAGGAGTCAGAAACTTAAAAATGAAAAGCCAAGGAAAGAAGAGGAGGGTGGCTGTGCTGGACCGAAGGCCTGTCTAGCTCACCATTCTGCCTCTGGCAACAGGAACTCAGGAGAAAGTTGTCCTGGGTCCTTACTGCCCCTTAGCCACCAGTGATGTCTTCATCTTTAATAGCCCAGGGTGGATTTTCCTTCTACGAAATTTTCTAGCAGCTTTTTGAACTCTGTGCATCTTTCTGATGTCTGTAGCTCCAGAGGCAGGGTGTTACACAGCTTAATTTGAAGCTGTTTTGAGAACTGCTTCTGTTTGTTTGCTTTAGAGCCCGATGCTGGCAAGGTTCATCTGATGCCCTTTGGCTCTTGGACCGAAAGCAGTGGTGAGCAGTGCTTGCCTTCTCCGTGCTGCTTGTAGTTGTACAGAGTGTGGTCTAAAGCAAAGCACATCACCTCCTTAGTGTTTCTGACCAGCAAATACCTCGCTGCTCTCAGGTGGGGTTTTATTCAGGTGGGGTTGCAAATAGATGCCAGTATCCACTCAGGAGTCAAAATGTTGAATGTGGTGTGGATGTCAGTAGGAGCAAAAGCATTTTCCTTCTGTATGTGTAGATGCATTGATAGCACCAGTCCTACCTTTTCAAATAGGTCTGTAATTAGAGCTAGTGTCCAGGAGGTGCTCACGTTTGCTTTCTTTACATCGCCTGCCAAAGAGAAATGTTAGACCTGTTTCTTCAAAACGGCATGAAGGGGAAATATAGAGCTAAAGGGCTATTTTGAGTTAGACTTCTTACTGACTTATGGTGAAATTGTCCCCATTTGTGCAGAAGAATTAAATATGAATTGGCCAAGTCCCAAATTAGCCTGTGGTTTCAGAGGGAAGTCTGGGCACCAGTAGGGCAGAGGAAGATCTCTGGATTTAGGTCTGTGCCCCAGTTAAAGTCAGGTTTTATCTTACACCGATTACTCTGCCTGCATACCTTGCCTTCTTCCAGGTGGCATCAGAACTGAGAAAAGATCAGAGATCCACAGCAGACAGAGAAGCCGTTTCCTTTTCATTTAGGTTATGATCTAACAGTGGAGAAGTTCTGGATTTTAGGATAGCCCTGTGGCAAGACTGAACCCAGGTGGGCACGGGCTGGTTAACATGCAGAGAGTGATTATAATACTTCTGCCTTCCAGAAGCTGAACTTTTTCCCATGGTGATCTCCAAATATAGTGATGATTCAAATGGATGCACAGCGATTTTTATCAATTGTACTCTCAGTGTACTTCTGGTGTGGATAAAGCATCACAGGTAAAGAACCACAACAGTAATGAAAGGAAAGAATTGATTTCCAATGGATAGATAGATAGCTTCCCCCTTGCTCCTTATGACCATACCTTAAAGCCTGTTGTCCTATGGAGAGTACTTTGGTGGCTAACAAGACAGAAACAGCAGGTGAAATTTTTCATGTTTTAGGAACTATTTCTGATATTCCCCAAAATCAGAGTGTTTCTCTGTTTCCTGGTGTGTAATAAGAAGGGAACTCTTCTTATTACACACCTTCTTATAAGGCAGTACTGTTTTGGGATCTTTCTTCTCTGCTATTGAAACATGTTGTTATTGAAGCTGTAGGAATCTTAATATGTTTTGAGATATCTTACTCCTGTAACAAATTGACCGAGGGGTTCAAAACTTTTTTGAGAGTTATGTATGTACACACACTGCCAAGTGGCAGCTGTTGTGTAAGTTTAATTCTGTTTGGAAGTAAAGGCAAAAATGGGCAATGGTGACTGAGAAATGCTTGTCTTCCAGAATTGAATGAAAGATGAGGTTTGAATTTGAAATACAAAAATTAAATCACTGCTGGAGTAGAGAAGACATTGCTGTCAAAAGCATATGCTATGGGACCATGTCTAGAGAAAAATTGGCAGTTTTTGTGAATCCCTGCCTTGTGTTAACGAAGCCAGTCTATTGTAGATATATTGTACTCCTTTACAGGATGTGCTTTGGGGATGATAAAATCTCTTTGAGATCAGAGAAGGAACAGCACAGGACCCTGGTCTGCTCACAAGCAGACAGTTTGGGTGCTGCTGTGTTCTTAAATTGATTTTCTGGCAAGCGATGAGAAAAATGTTTTTTTTTTTTTTTTTTTTTTTATTGGAAACATATTGATTTATAAAAATAGTTGTGCCTTGCATTTAGAGATGTAATAATTTTAAATTCCACAGGTGAGAGATTTCCTCCCCTCTTGTCATCTGACATGTTTGGTAGTAACCTCCAGTGCTATGCTGTCTGTGTCATACTGTTGGAAAGGTGCAGGATGATAAAATCTGATATTCAGCCACCTGGTTCTGCTGCTCTTTATTAGAACTGATATGATACAGAGACTGTAAGTAACCAAAAGCTTCCCTTTGACTTCAAAAGGCAGAAGATCAGATTTAGTGATGAATACAATACTCTACAAACAGGTCCCTTGCAGAGATAGGTGGTGGTGGGCGGGAACTGATTTACCTATTGCCTGAGAAATCTTTCAAAACGAAAGATTAGTGTTTTACCAGAAAGCTGCTCAGGATCTGATCTGAGCTCACAACAGGCTGTTGAGATCACCCATTGCCTTCATGTTGGAACTGTGTAATACTTCAGCCACTTCTCTATACGGTTCACATAATAACGGCCACTGTGTCAATAATAAAGGCTCCTCCTGGAACCTGCCAAACAAAAATGCTATGCTTTTTTGCAGTAACTTCCTGTGGTAAAAACGATGGTTTGTACATCTGAAAAGTAGTTTTTGAGGTCTGCTGTCTTCAGCTCAGCTTTGGGATGCTGGGTTCAGAGTTGGTTTTAAAATTTATAGTCCACTCTGACTCGACTACACTTCTGGGACGGCCTTTCTGGCATCCCTCAGCATGGGAATGACAGAAATAAAAACATCCCTTCCCCTCCTCCCCCCAGTTTCAAATGCTTCAGAACTGCTGATGGCAGCACAGCCTGAACAGCAGGCACTTTTTCTGCGTGTTGCTTTTATGCAAGGTTTGGATTAAAAGCACAAGGAGCAGAGGGTAGCTCATGCAGGTATAATGAGCAGAAGTTTACCCGTGTTTCTCTGCTGTGGTGGCAGGTACTTTTGTGTCTTAGTTAACTGGTCCTGACAGTGGAAAATGCGTACGTTTCAGTAAATGCAGTGAGCTTTGCTTTGCTGTCCGTGTCGTGGTCCTGCCCAGAGGGTCTCCTGAGAAAGTCAGCACTGGCGGTGCTAAGGGCATGCCAGGTGTGACTTGGAGGAGCAGCAGCTCCTGGAGCAAGCCAGAGCCCTGGGAAGGAGAGCCAACACATAGGTGGCTTCAGGGGAGGGGAGAAGAGCAATGAAATTGGGCACTACTTGAAGCACCTGAGACACCTGTCAGGCCACAAACCTAACTCCCAAGTCATCTAGATACTCTCCATTCCCGTGTTGGCTTTCTGTCTTGCAGATTCATGGCCTGATATTACAGCTTCTCTTCTGCCCGTTGGCCATTGTGTGTGATTATTATCACTTGGGTTGGTCTGTATGGTTTGAGAAGTAGGAAGACTGATGCTACCAGCAGAGATACACCATGGACAGGACCTTTGGAGTAACAGAGCTGACACAGAGAGCTTTCTCCTGCAAGATCACCCAGTCCTGTCATCCGCTCAGCATGCTGGAGTCCTATACTGTCTCTGTGCACATTACCTGCCCCAACTGGCAGAGGAGACTGCGGCTTGTTTAGTAGTTTTCTTTTGGCCACCTGAAAAGCCCTTCAGCAAGCCTTGGGGATGTATGTGCTGCTCTCTGAAGAGACTGGGATGCCCTGTTTCCGTAAGCCCTACATAGAAAGCAGGTTGCTGAAGGACACTTCTTGCTCTCTGTACCCTACGCGTGACTGAGCCAGAAAAGGATGGTTTTGTTGAGACTTGAGTATTTCTGAAGGAAGGGGTGCATATGCATGTGTGTGCGGAATAAAAAAAGAAACATTAGCACGTTCTGATGGAGTCACGTCCCCACTTATTGACAGACACCCACTGACTTCACAGGGGTCAAGATTTCAGTATCCTGTGTGCGGGGGATCTGTCAGTAATGCTATCCTTGTTATAGCAATAGCTGAACTCCTGTTAGCATAACAAGCTACGAGGAACTGCCAGTTAGCAGCTCTGTCACTTAACGCTCCCTAATGTGAATGTTTGCATTCGATTGCTATCTTGGTTAGCCAAAAAGTCTTCATGTTCCTGGAATGTCTCTGGAATTATCTTAGTGCTAAAAGACAACTGAGGGACAACTGAGACAGCTTCTCTCAAGCTGGGCTGCTAAAAGCCCATGTCCTTGTCTTGGGTCTCATCTCACGTGAAGGTCACCTTACCTCTGCCACCTCTCCCGCCTTACCTCTCCCCCTAGACCCTGTATGCATGGAGCCACCTCTGACTCTCATATTGCAGTCCAACCTTTCCCAGGCTTGGCTCTGTTTTAGACAGTAGTCTTCTGGTTTCTAGTCCAGTAGGGGAAAATAAGCATGGGCTGAGAAATTGCTAGCGTGACCCTTGGGAAAGAATGAACAAAATGGCAACCGCAGTTTAACGCTGACTTCATACTCAATGAATTGAAACTCTAGAGCTGTAAAGACCCTCTAGACAATTAATTCTGTTCAAACCATTTTCTGAAGATGTCTGTTCAAACAAACCTCTAATGAGGATGGTTTCACCCGTGCACAGGTGCTCTGCGGACATTGTACGCTTCGGTGCTTAGTTGGCTTTAGTCCTTCTGGGACCCTCTTTGTGCTTGGTGCCATATGGACAAAAAGTCTCTGTCTCAGAGTCATCAGGAGGAACTAGATCTAATTCAAGAACAGTTCAATAACTACAAAATAAAGCGTGCTTGAAGTATGACATCACTGTGGAAGTGTTAATTCCTTCAGCAGTGGCTTTCAGACTAAGTAATGTCTGCATCCAGGATGTGTTTGGCTAAAGGTTCAGAGTTGTCACTGAAAACAACAAAGTCTCTCATGTTTCTGTTCTCAAATACCTGATTCTTGCACTTCCTTCGCAATCTATTTGAAATAAGAAGCTGATTTCCTGGGACAATTTGCATCTGTTTTCTGACTTTCTGCTCAACATCTTGATAAATTTCCAGATGATGGGATGCATTTTGGGACTCAAAGCTGTTTCCTTTTCTGCTTATGGGGAATCTCTTGACTAAACTGTTGTGGCACTGCAAGCTTAAAAAGGGCTGGATCTTTTTATTCTTCACACTTGTGCAACTTCTGACATTGGTAAAATTCTCCCCGTTTTACAACTTCAGAGTGTTGCTAATAAAAAGATAGTGATTTGAGCCAGAAATAGCATTTTGGAAACTTGCATTTCTTCAGTTGAAAACATATTGCTGTTTCTGTTGCAAATGCTCTTCTGCTCTATAAATCTTCTCTTTTAAAACCTGGAAAAACTGAAAGCTTTTCAGGTGGTGTTTTTTGGGTCCCATGTAGGTTACTTTTTGTCTCTCGTGTTCTTCTGCATTTTCTGTGTTCTTTTAATTGACTTTGTATGCATAGCAATACCCCATTGTCATCGCAAGCTTTGCCAAACATGCTACGCAAGCGTTCCAAAGGTTTCTCACCACCTATAGAAGTTTTAGATCTGTGCTCTAGAGATAGTCTAAAGTCAGCCTTTCCAGGCTCATACAGGACATTTTCAATTAAAGTCCCTTCCAGTTTCTTTTGATTGGACATCTCTGGCACACTATCTGCTCTAATACCCAAGACAGACACAGGCACCTTGGTTCAGGAGAGCTGAATTGCTTTCTTACATCCTGGAGATGTCTCCATGGTATTGTTGTCTGTCTGTATTTGTAGGGCTTTTTTTTTCTGATGATCCTTTGTGATACACAAATGATAGATATTGGAGAAAATCACATAGTGATGTTTTAACCAGAATAGTATTGAAACTTGGGAACATGTAGCTTCTTTTCAGGAAGAAATCAAAGGCTGATCTTATAGTTGTAGCTTCAGGTTGATATGGGGAAATACGTGAAGAAGGGACGGTTTCTTAAAATTTCATAAGGCTAATCTTACTCACTGGAGGTTGGGATATGTAATTGAAAACTGGCAAAACATTTGATGAACAAATTATAACTGTTTCTCTCAGGAGACAGGTGAATTTACAGGGGAGAAACAAGAAGTTATTTGTAGCTTACTGATTTTAACCAAAAATCTTTACCAGGTAAAGAAAAGCAGAGGCTTAATATTGGTATGACATGGAATACATAGAAAAAGTAAGTTGCCCTTGACATGGTTAATATCTGATTAAATAATTAATGTCTGATTTAATAATTGGGGAATAGAATAAGAGAGACTAAGAAGAGACAGGTCTGGAATGCAGATAACTTTTGCAAAGGATCAGCTTGTTTAAACTGGGGTCCTTTTTGACTAGATGAAGGAACTTGGTAATACACAAGATATTGTGCAATATTTTTAAATTATAGAATATTGCTGGAATTAAGTAAACATAATTTAATATTACTGTAACACAAACTAATGCACTTATCTTAACCAATTAACTGCTCCATATTTGTCAGATTATGTGCACAATACATAGTTAATAAGTATACATGAAGATGAAAAGGGTTTTTGGAGCTGTTTCTAAAAATGTTGTGGCATCTTGCCTGCTGCTAATCTTGTTTCTAACACTCTGGGATTTAGGCTGGAGTTAGTTTAAACAAATTCTTGTGATGATGATTAACTCGGTTTGTTTGGTTTATGTGAGCACACTTCTCTATAACAACTTTGGTCCTTCTTAACAGTCAAGGAGTTATCAGTCTAAGAAATAAGCTAATAAACTGGAGAAATAATTAGATCTTACTAAGCAGACAGATGGCAGGGTCATGTCCTTTGATATCAAGAATGCCAAAAAGCTTGTCTATTTTTCCAATTAGATTGTTTCATCTAATAATTAAAAAAAATACAAAACCAAACCCATAAACAACAAAAAACCCAAACCAAACAA
This sequence comes from Mycteria americana, assembly GCF_035582795.1. Classification (NCBI taxonomy): domain Eukaryota; kingdom Metazoa; phylum Chordata; class Aves; order Ciconiiformes; family Ciconiidae; genus Mycteria; species Mycteria americana. The sequence continues at coordinate 66,699,002 of NC_134369.1, read as the reverse complement.
AAACCAGTGTAAGCCTTGTTTTTTCATCTATAGTCAACCCTTGCTGTAGAAACATTTTTACTATGATATAAGCCTGATAAAGCTATTAGTGGGATCCTAAGCATCAAGCCCAACAGAATACTGGTGTGTTTAAAAAAAACAAAACCCGAAACAACAACAAAACAAAAACAGAAAAAGATTTCAGGGTTATGACATCTCCCTTCAAAAGTTAAGCTGTTTAAACTCATCGTTTTTAGGAACTAGGTCTGGTGTTGGAAGGCAAGGAAGAGAATATGGACTGATTGAGCAAACACACAAACTACTAGAGTAGCAGCAGAAAGACATTTGCATTTGTACTGGACTTGGATATGCCAAGTTCATAAGAGGACATCAGCTGGGAGGGTGCCATAGGAAAGTTCAGAGGCAGCACTACCAACGGAGGAGAGGACAGAAAGGTTCCTGGCCTTCTTGGTGTAATGAAAGTTGAGTACAAACTGGGTTGGAAAGATCTAAGCAGTACCAAAGAAGTGATACCCATTTTCTTATTACTAAATGGAGAAGGGCAAATGGCCTTTAAAATGGGATATTGGCCAGTTGCTTGACAGTCCTTGCCAGCAATGCAATGGTCAGAAGAAGTGTTGTGCAGAAGAAACATTCATCAATGCAGCAATGAGGCTTTTTGGATGTGTCTGCTGAATGACAGATGACATGGTACTGAGGGCTTTTGTCTTTGCCTTGGAAGAAGGCAGCAGACTGCAAGCCAGACCATGGAGGAAAAAAAACCCCACAAAAAATGTGGAACAAGGGCCCCAAGATGCCACATCCCAAAGGGGAGGATAAAACAGCGGTACTTAATCCACAGAGTGCTCTTGGTTATTAGATGAGGTTCAGAGGGGAGTAAAAGGCTGCCATTGAGAAAGAAACATGGGAATGTTTAATCCTTCATAGCTGCCATTTATAGCCATAAGAAACTATATTCTGTGTGAATTCAGGAGACTTCAAGCTCTGATAGACGTATAATCATATGATGTTAGAGCTTTACGTACCAAACTGCACCTATTTACAATCTTTGTCATGCTTTGTTGTCTATACAGTAGTAAATTCCTCATTGTAGAACAGCTTATCAAACCTTTCAATCGTTAAAATAATTCCCTGCTCACTTCTGAAATGTTCTATAATGTTTATAAAGAAGACAAAATAGAAAAAAAAAAATCTTTACCTTCTTAAAATAACTCAGAATGTAAGAGAAGGCTTTGAGTTCAGTATTGTGATTCCTGTTCTCTGCCTTACGTTCGTCAATCCTGTTATTGACTGGGTATAATGGGCTTACTTTATGCTTTATCCAAATAGATTCAAGAAGCAATCTGGCTCAAGACTCGGTCTTTTGTTTTACCAGGAGCTCCATTATAGGATTGCACAAGGCTTACAGTCTACTTATGAAATATGGGAAATGACATTTTTAATTGCTTTGGTCACTACTGTTCTAAGAAAATGAGTGTATCAATGGATTTCATCCAGTTCATCACAATGCCATCCATACCAGGTTTTGAAATAATAGTGAAGATCCTAAAATATATAAGTAGCTATGGAGGGTTGTGAGCAACCACAAAAGCTACTCTCTTTCTGGGAAGGTGGCCTCTTTAGGCTTCCTTCAGGATCGATGGTGAGAGACACGATCCTCTGAGGCCGAATCAGGACATCTGAATTAGGTTCCTGGACTGACTCTTGCTCTCTGCAGGAACCTATTTCTCTTCACTCACTATGGAGGAAGCTTGGGAGCCTTATCTCCTTATGTTAACACGAGCCTTTGAATAACTGCTGAAGACTTTATAACCTTTTTCTCCTAATGAGGTCCATTAGTGTAATTTAAATCTCATTAAGCTAATTGTACTCTGTTAGGCTATGCATCTCTGAAAATATGTTTTAAAAACACGAGGGATGTTTAACACAGTAATGTGCTATACGAAGTACTCGGTTAATATTTGAGTAAATTTTCCTTGCAGTTATGCTTGTATCTGGAGCAGTTCGGCTAACTGAATGGATATTCCCCATAAAACATCGGTGAATTATTGTGAAGTAATTGTCTCTTTCTATCAAATATATCAGTATTCTTCCTAGAAAGCTAACCCTTTAAAGTGATGGAAAGATGAAATGATGTTCTTAGAATATTTTCATTCAGGGTATGGATCTATATATCCAAGTTTTGGCATCTATCGGTACCATTTAAAATACAAATCAAAGTGCCCTGGCTTCTAGGCTCTCTCCCAGGTGCACTGAGGTGAATGCTGTTGCCTCCCTGTGAAGGAGTGCTTACCGCTTCCTTTCTTAACATTGCATTTCTTTAGGAGGTCTTCCGAAACAGAGGCATCCCAAACCCCTGCTCAGCCTTGGAAAAATCTTGGCTACTGTCTAAAGCTATAAGACAGAAATAGCAGCGTCTGCTCTCCTGTGTTAGAAAGCTATTTGACACATTCGTGTTACTGCAAAAACTTCTCAGATCTTTGTTTCCCCAAAGAAACGTCAGGCTCCAGCCTTGAGTGAATGCCTACTCAGAAAGGTTGGCTTTGCTTGCTGCAGGCAGTTAGACTTGGTGCAGGACCCATTTCTGACACCAGGGAAGGAAGGCTAGCAAAGTTGTGGGGCCCTTCGGAGGCTCTTGTCAGCAATATGCTGGTTTTGGCAGGGCGAATCCAGCCAGCTCTGCTGTGCTTGGGGAACGAAGCAATCTCTCAAGTATGCAGATCTTATTTCATGTAGGTTTTTGTAGGTCAGAGCTTACCTCTGGGCCCTCACAAAAGCTGTCGTTCTGACTGGGAGCATCCCGGGACTGTGTGTTCACAGACTCCGTCTGGTGAGTGAAGAGGATTCCTCCTTCACCACCTTTTACTTCTGGTACATATCTGTGATCTGGCCGACTGGGACCAGTACACAGAAGTAATGCACTCTAGACGTGGCAGTGCGTGGAGATCAGGCTAACAAGGGGTGCAAATAAGAATTAGTGTCTTTATTTCTTGATTACAAACAGAAATTCTTCAGTTTTTCATGTTTAAGTTATCACTTTCCCATTCCAGCTCACCTGCATTGCTATTGAAACCTCTACGAACATTCATGGGGATCTCAAATATTAGCAAAAGAAAATCTTTCTTCCTTTCTTTACTCTATGTGCTGCAGTCACTTGGCTTTCCAGATTTGAATCTTGGTCAACAGTACAAATCTTCCCTGAGCCTGTACCCTACTGGGCTAGTGAAGTCTGTAATGAATGGAAGTGGTGAGTTACGGTGGAAGACTTTGATATCCGAGAGATAACTGTGAGAGAAGCCTGCACTAATTAGTCAAACTTGTGATTAAAGTAAGTATGGGGTGGGGAATGAGGGAAGAGGGGTTGCTGCAGCAACAAAAGCTGTGCAGGTGCTAAATATGCTGATTATAAGCTTGAACTCCTTGGAGAAAAGGGATGCTAATGGCTTATTGCTGACAAAAAGTGGTTTAGAAGGAAAATTGAAGTATAACATGTTTGGGTATGTAGTAATGTTACTTGTGGCTTTCAAAGTGGGAGAGTCACTCTTCGTTCTGCTTAGCAATGGGGGAATTTAATGTTAAATTTGGGGTCTGTAATGGGAGTAGGAATTGGAGAGCAATGAGAATAATTTGGCTTCCAAAATCAGGATGATAGACTAGTGCAGTGCCTGGTATCAATTCTTATAATGGTTGGTACTTTTCCAGTGGAAAAGTATCTGTAAAACAGTTGTGCTTTTCCTGAAATGACACAGGAAATGTAAAGCTGCTCTCTAGGTTGTGGGAACATACTGAGGAATAGATGCGGGGGATGACCACCACCGCTGATGTGGCTGGAGACCAAAGAGCAGCAACAGGGAGATCGCTGTCAGCCAGAATGCTACCAAAGCTGTTTTCATCTTTAACGCTCCCTCTATTCCAAGAGCAAGAATTTTGTTGTTGTTGTTTATTTAAAATAAGATGTTCCTTGAATCATATACCTTTCCCGGAAGGAAGAGGTGAGAATAAACTATTGACAATGTTTGTCAGGTTACTTGGTATAGTACCAGAAAGCATCATGAATGAGCTCCAGTGAAGGAAAAAGCAGTGAGGGGAAACACGTTCCAACTGGAGGGCATGGAGGTCTGGGGAGAAACATCCTAAAAAGAGGGAGGAGAAACATCAAAGCAGTTCTGAGCTGGGAAAACTGCAGGATAACATGAAATTTTACACAGAACATCAAGAACTAGTAAGGAGGTAGGGCAAGTGTGAGTGATCTTTTTTTGCTCTTGGTATTTTGTCAATGAGAAGATATTCCAACAGGAGAAAAATGGCATATTGGTCAAATTATGGAAGAGAAGTGACCAATAAGGAGGCTGGACTTTAGCTCAAGAGGTCAGGCACTCATCAGGTTTTCACCTTTAAGCATTAATTCAGGGGAGCACCGAATACAAAAGAACATTCTTTGTGAAATCTGTTTGAGAAAACACTGAGAAAAACATTTAACTATGTCTCTTATGATTCAGTCTGGCATGTCTTTGAAGTAATAACATTCCCCCAAGGAGGTAGAAATTGGTATGCAGATCTGCCTGTTGTCTGTTGACTCCCTGGCACCGAACAAATGAGTCTTTGTCCTCTTTGCTCTTCTTCTGACCTTACAACTCTTAGGTTCTTGGCTACAGAAGGACTTTGGGTTTTTAATTCGTGTACTGTTGTACAGAAGACAGAAATCAGGATGGGCATGTCAGCTGCTAAGTGCAGAAGGCTTCAACCTGAATTTTGATTTCCCTAATATTCTTTTCTGCAATCCCAAGACATAGATGTACGTCCAAGAGCGTGGCAGTTTGATACATGTCCTCTTGACTTCAGCAACGGTTGACTTTTAAGTATCACTTATTCAGCGTACTGAAGTGTTAATCCTTGTGCAATGTGTAACTAAGTAGTGTGAATTTTATTCTTTGAACAGTATTTTTACATGCTGCAGACCTTGACATCACGCCTGTGTCCTTTTGGATTCTGGCCTCAAAATGCTAGAGCTCTGAGTGCTTGAGTTCAGCTAGGATGCTTCTGAGGCTTTTGAAAATGTGACTTGGGTTATCTCTCAAATATTCTTCTGCCTTTTTCTGCTAGAGCTCTAAAGAAAAACATATCTTTTTTAAAAGATACCCAGTCTTGATTGAAAGACCTCAAATGAAAGAGGGTAACACCTGGTATACTTTACCTTGGGCTGTGGTTAAACACACCTCACGTTTTGCTCATTTCTCTTTGCCTGAATATATTCAGCTTCCATTCCTTGAATCTTGTTACGCTTCTCTGTTCCAGTCATGCACTAAACTGTATCTGAAATCTTGCCCCCAGTAATGTTATGATAGATGCAAAGTCCCAGTCTTCTAAAGCAGACGCTACGTAATGTGGTAAAACACAATGAGCAGCGATTTATTAAGAGAGAGATGTATGTATGCATCTCACTGTCTGATTTGAACATCCAGATGATAAAAGGAACCGGCACAATGAGGATGCCGTTTCATTCCTCCATTCCTGTTCTTCAATAATCTGAGAATTTGAAAGGCATAAATATGCAACGAATTTTTTTTATTTCCCCCAGTTCTTTTTATATCACAATGCACGATAAGAAAAGATACTTTAGGTGAGGTATTTTAATATTGGCCCTTTTTCAATCGTTGACAATTGAAAAACATGCAGCAACAATAAGCTACAAAACCTGACCATGAGGCAGCTTCTAAATAATTACTAGTCACAAGCTTGTCAATGCTATATTAAAGTTAGGGGAATAAAATCAGCAAGAGCTGGTTATCAGCTTGCTTATGCATCTGGAACAAGTTGGAGCAGACTGGTGAGAGGTTTTCACAGCACGTAGGAAAATGCTACAGTTCTTTCTTTGGGTGGATTGTCCTTAGTACTATTGCTTCAGCAGAGTTTTGCAAATCTTTCCCTTCTCTCTTCTCTGTGTCCTTGTCCCACATACACAAGCAGAATGGGGCAGGCTTGCATCAAAATGAGGGAAAGATGCTTTCTGGTGAGACCTGATTCTGCAAGATTTAAAATGCAGCTTTCTGCTAATGTTACTGCTCTTCAAAATAAATAAATAAATTTGGCTAGTCATTTGACTGCAGGAATCCAGACCAAGATAGATGTGGAAACAAAGAAAGTTCACCGGGAGAGTCAGGCAATACTGGGGGAAAAGGTTCCATGGTGTCTTGAAGCATTTCCTATCCTGTGAAGAAATTCTACTTATTTAGGTTTAGAAATCAAAAGCATATTTAATATACCTGAATATGTAAATCAAGCAATGCAAAGCTGAAGTACAGGAGACAGAATTACATATAATGTGTGGTAGAAATAAAGTACTTCAGTATGTCTTCAATATTTTGTTCCCATTTTGCCCAAATAAGTTGTGCTAAATAATCCTTTGAGTGACAGAACTGATACCTTTCAGTTCACATGTGCATTTTAGTTAGTAAAGTCCTGCTAAATACAGCACAATATATGTGCATCTGGTGGCATGAATTTACAGTGCTTAACAGGAGACTTAATGTGATGCAGTTAACTTCACGGCAGAGCAAAAGAATAGAGTAAGACAAACTGTGTAGTGGCGTTGAGGATGCCTCTCCTTCGTGGAGGATAATCGAGATGGCTGCGTTCAAAGTATGGTTCCCCTTGAAACAGTGCTTCCTGCAGCTTGCCGCTTCTGTGCGTATGCATGGTTTCTCTGAACAAACAGGCTTCTTGAAAAAGTCAGACATAGTACAGCCAAACTCAGAGGCTTCAGGGATGTTTCTGAATAAAGCATAGCTACAGCGGAGAGCAAAATCTGACCAAAGTGGCACGGTAAGTCCCTAAGAAAACTGTCCCAATTTTTTTCTAAGCCCCTGCCCCCCCATCCTCCTCCCCTTTCCCCTAGAAACCTGGACAGTCAAAAGAATCTGGAAATGCTGCTATAATTAAAGATGTGGTATGTAGTGCAGTGGCCTTATCTCCCTCATCTCCCCTGTGAGCTAGGCTCTGGGATGGGATGCATTTTCTATAAAGCACAGTGGTTACCACCCCTCGTGACAGAAGATGAGGGACGGTTGCTCAGGGATGGCTGTGGACAGCTGATCCTCCCTCACGAGAGATGGACAGAGGTCTCATCTCGTGTTATTTGCAAAATCAAATGGTTTGACCATAAGGATGTTCTTCTGTTCTCTTAGCTGAGTATTAAGCCTTTCCTGATGGGAGCACATGGATTTGCATTGTTCAACTGTTCCTTCTGCAATCCTGAGGAAGACAAGAGGGCCAATATAGCATGGGCCACGATCGGCCATCCGTATATGAATGTATTTTTAGACCTTGCATTATGGGCACAAATGGGCAGGAAATTCTGTTTAAACATATGAAAACTTTTTTACTGTGAATGTGGTTGAAGAGTGAAACAGGTTGCCCACAGAGGTCGTGAGGTCTCCATCCTCGGAGCTATTCAAAACCAGACTGGACGCAGACCTGAGCAACCTGCTCTCCCTGGCCATGCTTTGAGCAGGGGCCTTTGACTAGACCATCTCCAGAGGTCCCTTCCAGCCTCAGCCATTCTGTGATCAGAAACTTTCCCAGACCAGGAATGGCTGGTCTGCGCTCTGTGCTGTTACCAGCCCGATTCCCTGTGGATGAGGAAAGGGGGAGTGAGCCAAACACAGCATGCACAGATAACCTGCAAAATTACATGTATGAAGCATCTTTCTCTCCCAGATACTTCTGTGTCTGTCCTTTAACTAGCACTATTGAACCCTGTGTCCCACTTCCCAGTATCCCAGTATGTTCCATCCTTTACAAAGGCCTGATCCAAAGCCAGCTGAAGTCCCTGTGTTGTTTCCCACTGACTTTGGCAGACAGGGCTTCAGTTCCTAATCTAGCTTTGTTCTCTGCTGGTGGCAAATCTGGATTGTAAAGAGGAGGCATTTTCCTGATTAATGACTGACTCTCATGCTGCTGCCTGGGCTATTCTAGGACAGGGTCTGATGTAAACTGCTGTTCTTGGTCTCTCTAAAGGAAGAACCTGAAACCCCTCAGTTGTGAGACAACTGGTGGTACTGCTTGCGATACGCTCATTAATCGCCCTGCAAAATGATTTGTCTGTGGGAACTGCTGCTAGGCTGTCACTCCATGCAGCCCCCCGCCGCACGTACACACGCGCACACACACTTCCCTGCCGGTCCATCGTCTCTGACTGGCAGCTATTTTTGCAAAGCTGCCTTCTGTTTTGTCTCCTGCTTTCCTGCCTCTGCTCACACGCGTCTCTCGCTGGTGCCATCTCTCCCTTTCATAGGCAGAGAGCTCTTCTCCCACTTAAAGCTGCTTTGCTTTTCATCCCGCTCCACCATCTTCACCATCACGGGCAGTGTCCCGAGACCTCTTTGCCTTTTCATTTCAAAGGACAGACTTCCAGTTTACAGTATTGCCAGACTATTTCTTTTAATACATAACCATGTGCAATATGCCTTTCCTTTCCAACAGAGACTTATTTTGCAGCAGCCTTTGTCTTACAGACACCTGCAAACTCTTTATTGATTTCTCTTGTCAGCTCTCCCTTCTCAGCCTCTGCACTGTCAGGGTCTCTGGCTCTGTTTACTTCCTGCAGCTTTTCTCTTCTCTTGCATAAAGATGCAGGCAGCTATACCTGTGAGGCCTCTATTGTCGGCAAAACCAGACTTCCAATGTGGCCAGAAACATAAATAACTTCGTTGTGGTCTCATCCAAAAAATAAATTTAAACAAAGCCCTTTTATCTGTTCGCGCCCACAGAAAGTGCAAAAGGCTCCACTACTGTGTCTTCTATAGCTTTATAAATAGATTGTTCCTTTCCTTTCCCTGCTTTCTCATTGCAGCTGAATGAATGCTGACCAGGGATACTTAGTGCCCCCACCCCCTCGGTAGACATGGCATTAAAAAGAAAACAAAAAAGAAAAAGGGGTTGATGTAAAATGACCATTTGCTTCAAAAGAGCATTGATTGAATAATAGATCAAGCTTCACTTTGGTGCAGTGTTTTTAATGAAAGATGCACCTTTGCCCACATGCTTCTGCTCAGCATTAACTTGAGAGACTGAAATGTATTGAGTATTCTCTCTAATTTAATAATCAGTGGTTAATTCTCCTCTGGCCTCTTCTGGTCCTTTTGGTAGCGCTCGCTGGCCACTAAAAATATGAAGGTGAGATTTAAATTGAGCTCAATCCTCTAAAGCTTTGATCAGCAGACTAGGTTGGTTTTCTTTGACATAAACTAATAGGCGTTGGTGTTCAGATTCCCAGCGAGAGCGAAATAGGAAAGTGCTCCTGCAATCCCTGCAGCAACACCAGCTTTTTCTGGTGGCACAGCTGATCCCTGTTTAGGGATAGGGCTGATTCAGTCACACTGAAGTTTTAGCATGAGACAGTCTAGGTGTTATCTGGGGAGTTTGTCAGTGGTTTAAAATAGAGAATTTGAGATTTTGCATCTTTGATCCCAGTCTCATGTCATCACAGGTGAAGTACTACTCTTCTCCAGCCCCCCTTGCATTTCAGAAGTGCTGCTGCTCCTGTCAGTCCACACAGTGCTGCTTTAGCTCTTTCTCCCTGTTTCTGTCCCACGGAAAATTCCTCCTTTCATCCTCCACGTGAGACTTGCTGAAATTCTCATGCCCCCGTCACATCATGGCATCTTCTTCTGCCTGGCACCCTGGGTTCTGCTGCTCCAGCTCGTCTCCCAGCTGAACTGGATCAAAGGCAGTTGACCTTCTCAGTCTGCAGACCGACGCTGGCGATTGCTCTAAACTGAAATTGTACTTCCATGAGCTAATTTCATGCTAAACTTCACACTGGCTTTTCTGAAAGTGGAAAATAAGATCATTTGTAACTTGTACAGTGTTGATTTGCTATGTGTTAGCCTTGACTTTATCAACATTCAACCCGAAGACATTGGGGACATTTGTTTTTACCTCTGTGAGAAAGGAAAGGATAATTTCAGTTTTTCATCTGGTTAATTAAAATCAGCCCCTGTTCTTCTTAGGGGAATAAAAAAAAAAACCAAACCCAACCCAACCTTTATAGTTCTGCAGTTTTCAGGTGGTAATTTTCCGTACATGGTGAGTCCCATGTTTTTAGAACCCAAGGTCAGGTTTAGTTCTGCTCCCAGTTGCTCTCTATGGAAACTTTGCCATTTACATGAACGGCAATAAAATCAGGGCATAACTATTAGCATAAAGAGTTAGACCACTATTGCTTTAGTCCAAATTCAAATTGCTTGCTGATAATTTGAGCAATAAACTGGCTTTGATAAATTCCTTTCCCAACGTTATTTTATCATCATAATTATTTGCTGTTCTGCTTTGAATCTGCAAATAATCTCATACAGTTATATTTACATATGCAATAAAAACGGGGTACATGATCTATTGTCTTGCCAACAGTAAAATAAATAAAACAGTTTGTGAAAGATTATTACTGACTTTTTGGCAGAGCTGTAATAAATAAATAAATAAATACTGAGATGATAAATTCTCAGAAGGGATAAGTATGAAACAAGTTTGAGATGCAACACTTAGCATATATACTACTGTAGAAGTTTTGTCTGAAGGCTAATTCTAAAGCCATATTCAGATTAGAAATGGAATTGCAATAGATTTTTCATTTTGAAACATGTGCTGATAAAATATTCCTCTGTAAAAGGAACACAGTCTTTGAGTTTGAGCATTTGTAGTTTAGCCAATAAACCTGTCTAAAAGACACAGTGGATGAAGGTACATCAATCACATTTTATGATTATGATAGCAACATGGCAAAGAAGTAATGTACCAAATAAGTGTTGAAATTGATGGCTGTACCCTTCATAGGTTATAAAGACTAAAGGCTTGTGAGATGTATATATTTTCAGCATTGTTGGCAAATTACTTGGATATTTTGGATACAAATATTACAAAATCAGATGTAGAATTATTGGCATGCATTTTTATTTCCAAGAATGTGTAAAAAATGGTGATTGAGGACCACCAATCACATGCAGAGTAGAAATCCACACAAAGGCCTATTTCAGCAAATATGTCTTAGAGCCTGCTCTTGTGGTTTCTAAAATCTTTTTAATTAATTTTCTACATTTACTGATAAACCAAACCTTTTGGTTAAAACATTTTTAATTAAAGCAGTAAAGTATCTGAGAGTCTCATGTGAACATATTTAGGTAAAAGTTAGCAAAAGAAATTTGACTTGCTTTTCATTTTGTAGTTGACCCATGAACCTCCACATCACCTTCTAGATTTGGTGACAAGTCAGTACACTGTATGTACTGAACAATAAATAATTCATGAGCAGCCTTCACCCTGACAGAAGTTGAGAAAGATTGTTGCAGAAGTGTAACTGCAAAAAAAAAAAAAAAAAAAAAAAAAATCATGGTGGAAGTGATTTGTGAAATGGAAATGGGTCAACAATGTCAAATTACAGATTTCTTCTGAACGACTCACCCAGCTGTAGTACTTACAGTAGTGTACAGTCAGCAACAAGGAATCAGGACAATAACTACGGATTTCCTTCCTCCTTCCCTCACATTGGGCTAAAACACAAACTATCCAAAGTACTTCTAGGACAGGGTGTATCTTAATATCTCCCCTAGGTTTGTCCATCCTTTCTCCAGTCCCCCAAAATCTAGTGGCAGCTCTTCAGGTTAGCAATACCTTTTCTATGGCTTCACGTTCTCAGTTTTCCTTACCCGAGCAGAGTCAGGCTTGATCCCTGCAGTGGTGTAAGCCTCGCGTGAAAAATTGTGGTTACCCTGCAAAGATTTCTTGAAATAGGTAGTGCATCTCCTCACTGAGTTAGCGCTCTAGGTATTGCATCCCCGTGGTCAGCATGTTCCCAAAGATGTCGTGGATCAAAGGAGGGGGTAAAGCCATGACCATAAAAATCCTTTTGCAAGACTCTAGATGTTATCTCAAACAGAATTTAGGTGACCCACTCTGGGTAACCAAGAGCCTGTAGATACATCCAGGTGCAACCAAGTCACACCTCACCTTCACAACCGGCAGGACCTTATTCTCTGCTCAGAGATCATGTACCTGAGTTAGTGGGAGACCTGTCTGGACTAGAAAGCCCAGCTGAGATGTACGACTTGTTAGTGCCATTGCAGTCGTTTGCTACTGTCTTTACACTGCTTCCAGCCCAGAGCTGCCTTGTGGCCCAACGGCTCAAAGGGTGAGGAGATCTTGCCAGTGACTCACTGTGTTCTGCTGTCTCAATATGCCTTCAGAGTTGCCTCAGTATGTTCCCTCTGAGCCTTCTGTCTGATGCAAACCTCCCGTCTCTCTGTTAAACTTGTGGGGTGTTGTGTGTGGGGAGCCTGGCACGTCCTGAAGGACTCTGCGTTTCAACGTGAGTGATTGATTCTTGGGTACTTGAAATATTTGTTGGGTATGTTTGTTTTTTCTGTGCTTGTTCTTCTGCTAAGTGTCTTTTGACTTTTCAGGATAGGAAGCCTTACTCTGTAATAAGTCATGGTTTGTTTATTGTGCTGAAGAAACATTAAAGAAGGTAAAGACCCCTTGGGTTGAAGAAGAAAGGACTAGGCATGACCCTAACCTAGCACATATGTGATGGCTGATCAGTTTGTAAGGAATGAACACAGACTCATTGCATTTACATAGAGAAGTGAGCAAAAGCAGGGCAGAATTATTGAAGGAAGCAAAACCCAAGTTGTTTATCGGGTAAATCAATTCAAGGGGGAGCTGCAGCTAGAAACTCAACATGTTTGTTTTTAAATCTATCTTTGTGTGCGGATTGCTGCACTTTAATGTCTTCTTCCAACCTGTGACACTTAAAAAATTACTTTAGATTTCTTGTAAATCAGCGCTAATAACAGCCATTGAAGTACTCTTTGCCAGCCTCCTTGCACAGTACTGAAAGTAATCAACTCTGTGTAAAAGTAATATGCGTGGAATGCAATGTTTCCTTGGGGAATAATTCGTCTTCCCGTATTGCCTTGCCCATACCCTTCAGGTATACTTTCCTTAGCTGTGATTGCTTTGCAAATAAGGATATTGGCTTTCACATTGCTGCTTAAATGCTGCTGTGTAGTATCTACCTGGGTGGTGGTTCTTTCAGCTTTTGGTCTGAAAGACTGTTACTGCGCTGAAGCAAGCTATTGGAATAAGTCCTTCTGGCCTTTACCTGCACTGGCAAATGTGGAAAAAGGTTAGAGAATATGAACCGTTTGCATAGGATGCTCTTTTACCTTGTACAGGAGGTGTGCAGGGATGTCTGTTTTCATTTAGAAATGCCTTTGCTATTGGGCAGAGCTATTTGCATCCAGACTTGCTCTGGTGTGCTTCTGGAAGGTATCCTTGAGAGTCACATAACTTTCCATAAATATGTAGACACCTTTCCAGACACAAGAATGGGCAGAATGGACAGAGATGAACTGCACTGAGTGTACATGTAAATACTTTTTCTTTTCAAGATGCCTGGTAGCACCTTGTAGTCTTCACTGGACTTCAGACCTGCTAAGTTCTGCAAGGAAGAGAAGTGGAGTGATTATCTCCATTTATAGCTGGGGAAGCTGAGATCCCTATCAGATCCAAGTAATTTATGTGAGGTTGTGCAGCTCGTACACAGCTGAACTGTGATTTGAACTAGAGTCTCCAGCAGTGTCTGGTTCTCTTGACACAAATGAAGGTCTTTCACAGTTCTTGTCAGGAGTCTTTTCTAATACAGAGAACAGAGCTACCATGCTGAAGACTTCTCCTGGACTACCCACGTCTGTTTCCAGGTCTGCATGGTCTTTGGCTGTAGGAGTATAGGGCACAGTTTCTATCTGCCACCTCTGTTCTCTGCTCTCCCTGCTTTTGAATGGGCGAGCCTTGAGCAGAGACAGGTGAATTCTTGGCTGCTCTTTCTCAATGTGGCAATCGGTGATGCTCTGTGCATGAACAAGGGGAAAACTTGGAGTCAGGTGATGACTCCCGGAAACAATGTGTTTTCTGTCCCATTTCTGAAGGGACGGAACCTGAGGGTGTTTCTTACACAGGGCTTGTGACCAAATCACAGGATATCCCAGAGCTACTCCTCTGCCCAACCTTTTATCAAGTGTCCTGGAGTTGAACTGTATAGAAAGCACGGTTACTTCTTGATAGCTGTTTCACTCAGCAAAAAACTGAAGCATGCGTTATCCTGTGAATATGACTAATAACACTTGTCATAAAGGCAGGAGAGGAAAATGTCAGTCCCTACACTGAAGCAATGCTAATAGGGCTGATTATTGGCAATTAATTATGTCCTGGAGTCTTGCTGTACATCTTGTGTTTACCAGAACCCCTTACAGTTATTGCTCACCTACCTTTTACACTGTGGTGCAATGCATGTATTGTCCTCTGAAAGCACTAAGTGCATTAAATAAGTTCAGAGGAGACTGGCTCAAATTTCAAGGTAAAGAAACATGAGTTCTGCTCTTTAGAGTAAGCCCCAAGGGATCTGAAAATCTTCCCTTGGTTTAAAGAACTTTATCATTCTAGGTCCTCAGTACCCATCCTGCACATACGGTATTCAGACCTCCCTGTAAGGATGCCTAACTCCACTAGCATATTCGGGCATTCCCTCTTTCTTGGCTGCTACTACTCTGCATGAACAAATTAAATGCATCTGGAAACGTAAAATGTGAGCTATGGAAATGGACAAGTAACAGCTCATCTGGAACATGCACTCACTCCCAAAAGCCATTTAAATGCTGCCTGTCAGATGCTGGAAAGGCACCACCATGCTAATTTAGCAGGGATGGGATAGCTGTCACCCACATGCTAAATCAAAGGGCTTTATAAACTGGAAATGTGGGCTCCTTAGTAACATACGCAACCTTCTAGGACTTCTCCTGCTTTGAACATGGTTATAGATTTTCAATGAAATGTCTTCATTTCTCCACAACAGAGGAACTCCACTTAGGATTTTACGTAGTGCATGGGGGTGTACCGAAGCAGTGTTGCACATAGACACCAAGGAATCAGGGCAGAAGGGGCAGGGGGTTTCAGCATGAAAACTTAGGGTCTTTGTCACCTGAATAGCAGAAGCCTTCTACTAAACCAAAATATCACAGCAGGCTACTGTTATAACTTCCAGCTACTAGCAAACTCATTAAACCAATGCATAGGTGTTCTGGCCTGTGTATTTGTTGTTTATCTCCTGAATTATATTAAAGATTGATTGAACTGCACTAGCCTCTATTGGAAATCATCTGACTCAGTGCACTCTAAAACCAATATAAGTCTGTAAACCTATTTAACCTTCCCATTTGGGAATGCATTTTGTTGAATATAGCAGCTTGATGTTCATTAAAATTAAAGATAGAAAATAATATTAGGTAATGCAGCGCTTCTCCCTTGGCAACATAGGGCTGGCACCTTCTTGAGGTCCCAGTTTGACCCTTTGTATTGTTTTGAGAAGACGTAATTTATTTTCACATGTTATTGGGATATTTTCTCTGATTGCTCCCCATACTTCTTGTACATCTTCATCACCCAGTCTGTCTTTCCCCATTCAGATACTTTTGGGAGCATGGAATACCTACATAGGAGAGTTTTATACCTACTGGTCTTCCATCTAGCATATAACAATAGTCAGTTTAGGACATTGGATTCAATCTAAGACAAAGAAAGGAGATGTAGCTGTCAAGGTACAAATAAATGTTTCTTGCATGGTGGGCATCACTGTGGCTGTTTGAGTCTAAAATAACAACAGTAACACTAATTTTCTAGATACCATATATTGGTTACAGCTACAGAAGTCTGTTTCCAGTGTTGCGTATATTGACTTGTTGGATCAGTAACTACATCTTTTTTTCAACCTAGCACAAGTCTGACCTACCTCAAGTTCTGGAACTGGGCTGATTTCTCTTGAAAAGGAAAAACTGGTAATAAGTAGTAGTTTCAAAAATGTTGAATGTGGAAGATGGTGTTTATAAAGCAGTAGCTCCAGGACTAGAACAGTTACAGATCCAGAAAGGCAATATTTAAATATTAATGTATATAGACTCTTTACAGAACATCAGGATTAACATAACGGACCAAATGCATCCCTGGGTGTTAAGCTGTCTGAGGTCACTGTTGTACCAGAGATGCTGCTGATGTACGACATGAAAGAAAGAGTGCTCCTTTTTTATTTTCTTTGTGGAGACTTGTTGCTAAGCAATTGGGAAAACAGTAATGCAAAATATATGAAAGCATAATTCACTTTGTAAACAATAAAAATCTTTACAATTTTGGAAGAAGCTGCAGCAATAATACATAACATCGGAAAGGAGAAGCTCTACAGAACATCAATAGAACATTATTCAGGCTTTTTTTTAAGAGTGCCAGAAGATTGACGACTCTATGCTGGTGTAGAATTGAGTTACCATCACTGATATCAATCATTTCCCCACTATGGTACGCAGTACCTAAAACCTCAATAAAGTTACAGAGAGGCGCGCGCATGCACACAGTCACACTGCAGATTTATTTCACCAATGTAACTTTATCACGTCAAAACTGGTGATAAAGTTTTACAGTTTGCAGGTGGGGAAATTTTTTTTCACATTAACACGACTTTGTACAGTTAACTCTTTACAGATAGTTTTGTGTTGTGGTGGGGTTTTTTTTTTTTTGGTTTGTTTGGGTTTTTTTTTCCCCAAGAATGCTGATAAACATCTATGTTGCAGTGGCTTTTGCCTATGAATTAGTACAGGAAGCACTGATTTCTCAAGGACAGCAGAAAATTAGCTACTGCTTGTCCCTACAGATGAACAGGTTTGGGAGAAAAAAGCAGTCACACATATTCTTTCCCAGTCACAGCAATAGCAATTTCTTGTTTATGACTTTTCCAAATGGTGTTGACTCCCTGGTTGGGCAATTCCAACTAAGCACCTACCTAGGCGTCTTGCAGCATTATTCCCTGTAGCAGTCCTTGTCTGATTAAATTGATGTTACCCCTTTGGAATCAATGGAATGAAGACATTTTACATTGCCCGAGGAACTGTCCTAATGTAGAAATACTTGCTTTTCTATCAGCTCTACTAGTTTCAGTGGTGTTTTCATCTAGCTTGGAGGTGAGTTTGAAGCCTGCAGCATACTTTTGTCTTTTAAATCAGCTACCTGTACGTTAAGAAACGGTGGCACAATCTGTTCTCTTGTTATCTTTATAAAAAGGATTCAATCTTTTCTTTGAAACTCCCAAATTTGGGAGTCCACATGTGCTCAGTGCTCCTGGGGACTTTCTGAGAGGTTGCTTAAGCAAGATCATTCATGTGTTTCACACACAGAGATGTGGGAAGAACACATCTGCATATGTGAAAGTGATTGTACAGAAACTTTTTCTGCTTGTGTTTAGTTGTATTTCACCATGAACTATTCTCCTTCAGCAAATTGAGGGGAGAAAACCCTAACGCTCCTCTTTAAGTGTGGACTGTGGCATACAGAAAGAGCTGTTTCATTTTAAAACAAAACATTTCTCTTGTTTATTTTTTCACAGCCAAGTCCTTTGGCTGATTTAGAAAAAACCTTTTCAGGAAAACGTATGAAACTTTCTAGCAACCAAGAGTGGGAAAAGTTTTTCAGTTAACATTTTATCCCTTTTGCCAGCATCTCTCAGTTGCACTTAGCTGAGGGGGAAAAAAAGCCCAAACCTTCCCAAAGCCGCTGTCTCATAGTCCTGCTACACGTCTGGGTCACTGCCAGCTGATGTGGCAAGTGCAGTGTACCCCAGCTTGTCAGATCAGGCGTCCCTGTTACCAAAGCAAACACAACCGCAGCAAGCAGTCCGACTGCATGCATCCCCTCACCTGAGCAAACCCACGTTGCTGCTACCTTTTCTTTTGCTCCGTTCCTCCGTTGGCTTGCTCCAGCCACCCGATGTGGGATGGGATGCCGGACCTCGCGGAGCTGTCTGTATGTGCTCTCCTGGCATTATCAGGAGAGCTTTTGCCTTCGCTGCAGCAGAAAGGAGAACTGCAAACAAGTTTGTAAATCCTTAGGCGAGTGACAGCCTTTAATGTCTGCCCTGAGCAATGGGACCTCTGGTACTAAGCCTTTAATTTCAGACCTTTAATTAAATTCTAACAAGTTGCTGTGAAGCCTTATGATCCTTTGAAATCGGTGGCCCAAATCCCGTTGATTGCAGTGGATCCGAGCTTTGTTCTAAGGTGTTTCTGCTTTATTCACGTCCTCAGAAATGCTAAGGATGCTGCAGTGTATGTTTGATGAAAAGCCCTGCAAGTTCCCAGAGACAGACCTAAAAATACAGTGGGTTTTGGCATTCTACAGACAATATGAATGTTTGTTTTTTAAAGTTTCGCTTTGGGTTTTATATTTTCATTAAACAGCAGCAATTCAGATTTTATTTTCCGTGCAAGTCTGGTAATATAAAGAGTTTGTTTGGTACACAGGAGAACTCGTCCATGACAAATTACATGGAAACTATGGAAACACTCTGCTTAATGGAGTACAAGGTCAGGCTGTCTCATGCTAAAAAATTAATCATTCCTCTGCTTTTTTGCACAGGGTTTCTTGGGAGGTGGGGGAAAGAGGTTCAGATTAGTAGGACACGGGAAGACTAAATAATGGAATTGTTTAGAGTTAGTTGAATTAATCATTGAGAACAAATTACCTGACAAATTTCATCTTTTCCTTTTTAATTGGTTCCCTTTATGCGAGAGGAAGTGTTCATTTCTGCAAGTGTTGAGCAAATTTACCTGAACACGTTTCCATTTCTGGAGCACTCGCGTCACTCACAGATGTGCCATTGCGTCCCCCGGGACTCGTGGAAGCCTTCTGTATTGAACAATTACCGGCCCAGAAGAGGAGATAGAGTGGCCCTGTGGGCCAGCAGGAGCCCCAGGCAGTGCTGGGATCCTCAGGCATCTCTGGCTTTGCTGGTGGTGGTCGAAACAGGCCATTGTGCTATAGCATGTCAAAATATTTTCAGGACATCAGATATGGATACTCTCACTTTCCACTCAGCCTGACTGCAGGAGGGTTGGTTATGTACTGGGTACTTGGATTCAACCCCATAATGAAATTTTGTATTTGCCTTCGTGACAGCAATTAGCTTCTCTTTTCCACATAGACCTCCCATCCAACACGGGTTTATCCAGCAGATGTCCTGGAATCACTGTGAGTGATAAGATAATTTTTCATGGGTTTTATCTTAAATTTATTTGGTTTTTGGAGATTTGATAAGATTTCCGGTTATTTCCCCCCTTCAGTATTTTCAGATTCTGATAAAAGTAGAACCAGGTTTATTCTTTTAATACTGAGATAACCCGAATGTTTGTTATACAATTTAGTGCATATGAAAATAAAGCCATACATTTGAACTCATACCATATGAAAATTACTACTGCAAAGAGGAAAAGATGCTGCTCATCTGCCACCTGTATCTTTCTTGCTTGGTCTTTCTCTTGAGCTGAAAGTGATACAGTCAGATCTGTTTAAAAGAATGAATCCTGAATTCTGAATGAGGAGGAGTTTTATGGATTTCAGAAATAGGAGAAATTAGCTGCCATATATGCAAGCTTGTCACCCTTAGTCTAACTTTAATGCAAATACTTAAGATAATGCAATGGAGTAGGTTGTACCGAGTAGTTTGACCTCAATAGGATTTCAGCATATACTTGAATGTTATGCTGATTTCGAGTTCACAAATATAGTTAATATTGAACATTTTGATGAAACAATGCATTCACAACTACAGTTTGCCATAGAGGTGGGTTGTTTATAACGATATTTTCTTTAGAGAGGCAGACAGGGGAGGAGGGACTGAGACTCCACTACCAGTAGTTAGGATTCTGGCTGGGCTTGCAGGAGGCAGCTCTCCAGGTCTGTACCCTGCCTGCGTCAGACACCTCTGACATGTGAGGAGCTTGGCTGTGAACCAGACAGACCCAGAGTGTTGAACCTCAACCTTTCCCATCCTCCCCATCCATTTATCCTGAGGAGGATAAACAAGCAAATCTGTATTCCCATGGCTACATGTCCATTCAGAAAATTTCCCCGAAGACCTGTCTTTATCAGTGTTCTTTATCCATGAAGACGAGTGACACAACTTCCAGAACAGGTCCAGTCTTAGAGGCTTTGTGAAGTGCCTGGACAGTAGATGTGCCCATAAGTATGTCATGGCTCATGAACACCTATTTCTGTCTGGAGATTTGGGTATGAGAAGAGGGGAGCCCACAGATTACTAATTTACAGGCAGCTGTATTCCCAAGCACACAAGGGGCAGTGCCTGACGGGACTGGTTTTCGTCTGTATGTTATGTCCCTCTGAATCATTTTCTTGAGTGGCAGCTCTGGAGAGAGGGAGACCGCTTCGTGCCTGGGGGACAGCGGAGCCTGGTCCAGGAGGGAGATTTCCGGGGTGCAGGTGATAAGAGGAGAAAGACAGCATGAGCATTACAGCAAAGAGAAGAGTGTGGGCATGAGATAGCCCTCACAGAGGATGGAGACAAAAAGCTTTCTTGGAACTAGAGGGGATTCACAGACTTTTTTGTGACTGAGAAAGTCCTCGAGCTGGCCAAAGCAAATCCTCAAGGCTGGAGCCACCTCTGCCAAGGTGTAGAGGGAAGGTAGCTGATAAGCCCCTTTTAATTTGCCTTCTACCTTTCTAGCTTTCCTGGGGATTTTCATTTATTCTTTCTGTAAGAGGTGAAGTATTCTGCTTCAAGTTCTTATAAAACTTGACATTTTTGAGTTTTTCCTTTTTTTTCACCAGGTAGGAAAGGCTCTCACAAACCTACCTGAGAGCTCTGGCTCACCTGGGCTCATCTCGCAACACTACTAAGCTCCTGACCAAGAACTGTCATTTTTTGATAGTGTCGAGTGTCCTGCAGCTCCATGATGTTTTATTGTTTTGCCCAACACTAATGTCTCAGTTTCATATTAGAACACCAATATTCAGTTCAATATTTTGAACGGTCATAGAAAATGCCACGTTCCTTATCAATTATTTCTGTGAATTTGGTTTCCTCTTCAGCCTGCTCTTGTTCCCACATGGTCTATAGCTCTGCTTTCCTCAAGCTTATGTTATAGCTGGTATTCTCTGAGTGCTGCTTGGCTGGAGGTTCTTGCTTAGCATTTACCTAGGCTGGTATGAACTAGGAATGCACGCCTTTTTTTCATGAGCATACCCACTATTCCGTAAGGCCAGAAAACTTGCAAAGATCTCATTTCTACTAGCCTTCCCATTTAGGGTTATAGACACAGACACACCTGATGCTTTTCTCTCTGGAGCTGCTTATACTGGGATGAATGATGCATGCAGGGAAAGGATAACTTAAACCTGGGAAGGAATCTTTGGTTGCCATTCAGATTCCTAGGATTAGACCCTCTGGCATGTATATCTAGAAGGAGCATGAGTCCTCCACTTTAAGCTTTTTTGTAGCTGAAATTCACTTCCTTGCATGTTGATTCAATATTGCCATAGCCTTTTGAGGCAAGGCAGATGTTAGCTTCCTGAGTGTGAGTTCGCTCACCTTTTGTTCAACGAAAATAAGCTCCTACTGAGCATCGTTAATAACTTCCCTATGTGTGGATTACAAATGGGTCCACGTTTACCCTACTGTCAAACTTAAACCAAAAGTATTTCTGAAATGCAGTACAAACTTGTTCTCCTTCTGCCACCCCCTTTACCTCCATCGCAGCAACCTCCTTCTCCAGGCAGATGGTTCCCACCCCCTCTCAGCTCCCCCTGACACCCTGCCAACACCATGCCCAACCACCCTTGTCATCTGCCTCTTGTCTCTAACCCAGTTCCCTCAGATATGACAGACTACAGTCTCCTCTTTTTCCCTAAAAAGAAACACTGCACCAGCATGCCAGTACCCAGAAAACCTGGTCAAACAAATGTGGTCGGGGATCAGAGTGGGGGTGGAAGGCTTCCCTATGGAAGATTTTTGACTTTTCAGCCAATAAAACTAGAAACTGTCAGTTTTTAGGCTATTTATTTCTTCCTGTCCAAAAAAAGCAAACACACCCTCACTTCCTCCTCCTGGTCTTGTTAGAAATGCTGTGGAAGCACAACGTGGGAGCTCTAGTTCGACGCCTTGTGCATCCATTCTCTCCCGAGGCTTCCTGACCCCCCTCCTCCCAAAGTGCCCTGCTGAGCCTCCTGAATCCTGTCTCTGGGCTTCCCATAGGAAACCCAGCCCAGAGAGACGGAGAGAGCATGTGGCATTTCAGCATCGTGCCAGTCACATGTCATTTTTTTGGCTGAAATCTGAGAACTTTTCAGAATCCAAGTCCTTTGGTTTTCCATTTTCTCTAGCAAGTTGAAATTTTTCAAGAAAAGCAGAATCCCTCTTTTTATGTTAAAAAAAAACCCCAAACCAGACCAAAACCACCAAGAAATCCTCATTCCTTCGATTGCTGTTGAAAATGTTTTGATCAACTTCAGTAACAAGCTGTCTGCTGCAGTGTGTAAGGTAGCCATAAAATGTGACTTTTCTTGAGACATCTCTCTAAGATCTGCTGGCTCCAAGCTTGATAGGTTTTTCATCTTTGGTACTACTGAAGTCGTCTGATGATAGTACTCTTGGTTTCTTGGTTGGGTTTTCTTTGTGTATTAAAGAATGTCATGTTCTCATCTCCCAGCATTAGGCTTGCACATAAACCTTTGTAAATTGGCCCCAGGAGAGCCTGGGGAATTTATAATCAGGATCATAATATATCTTCAATAAAGTATCTTCATATAAGATTTCACATTTGAAGTTAGACACATACCTTTCTAGTTCAGGGAACAAAATGGGACCACCTCTGCCCTTAAACTCATATTTATAAACTAGACTTAATCCAGTGCCTCCCACTGGCACATTGGGCTTTCAGTGATCTGTTCGGCAATACTTTGTCCTTTCTCTCCATTGATCCCTTGTTTGTTTAATACATTTTGCATTCCTCAGTCCTACAGTGATGTGGTTTCTCGGTTGTGTTTGGCTTAGTGGTACTGGAGAAGGCATGTTTAAGAAACACTTCTGATTTTCCTTACCTTTTTAATACCTTGATATGGAAGCTCTGTCAATAGGATAGTGCTAGTACTGCATAGGCTTGCTAAAGAAGTACTTTTAGAAACTCTTTGAGGTTTCTCTGTGCTTGGTGTTATATATGTAAGAAGATGCAACCCCAGGTAAGGGAGCATAAGAAATCAAGGAAAAGGCTGCTGTAATTTGTCACCATGTCATATACATATACGTTATCACGTGAATAGATATTTATCTGTACCTTGAAAGCATGTCAGTGGACATAGAGAGGTGCATTCACGCTGCATTCCTCAGCGTTGTGGCGTCTGTGGGGACAGCTGTTCTTTGAGTTTTAATTTTGCTTTACTTTTATCTCATACACATAGAATTATCAATGAGAAATGTGAGCTTAACTTTTGGTGGTGAATCTGTGCTAACGTTTGAAAACCTCGCTAATTCCATTTATGAGCCTAACAGAGGCCTTAGAAGTGGTCACTGGCAAACTGAGCAAGCTGCTTGCTTCTGAGACATTGAGCTGTTTTCAAAGAGTCTACAAGGCTGAAAATCCCATCATAAAAAACACAGACACGCACTCTTTGACTTTCGAAAGCAGCTTGGTGTCTTGGGTGACTGTCGATACACTGAAGATCAGTGAGACTTTTGCTTTTAAGCAATTTAGGTAAAAAATGCCCTCCTGTATTTCATTTGATGCTAAAGCTGAGACAGTCAAAATCATGACAGTGAGAGGTCAGTCAGGGAGACAGTACTGTTGTTTCCACAAAGCTGAAACAATGATCGACTGGGTTCCCACTTTTTCTAAAATTACTGAAGCTCTCGAGGAGAGAGTTGCATGAAAGGTCTTGATATTTTTCGCTTTTGTCTAATTCACCCAGGAAGGCTTTTTAATATGTTACTGACTCCCAGTGATTTTTACCACTAATTCTGCTTTTGCATTTTTTTCAGCCTGGACAATGGAAATGTCATTGATCTATTTCTAGCCACAAAAGATTTTTTGTTATCCTGTAGCAGCCTAGCAATAGCAGTGGGAATTGAAAAGAAATTTTAATTTACAGGACTTGATAAACCTTACCAAACATAACTGCTTGTATTTTGTATTTAAATTGCCTGAAGGGGCATAAATCTGCCCTCCTTAGCTTTAAAACAAAAAATGTCATGTTCTTAACGTAGATGTAAAATGCAGAAGAAAATGAAGAAGAATAAATTGGGACCTGTGATCAGGGTCTTTATCTTTCCTAAAACTCTTTTCTGAAGAGTTAAGTGCATAATGATAGTAAAAAGACGGTGAATAAGTATCTTTCAGCAGCAGCTTCTTCTGGGATGCAATCTAACCAGCTTTGTTTAGAAAGCTTCAGGCGCCATGATGTAATTTTAATGACATTTAAATTTAGCATTCATATTGCAGAACAAAGAGATTTGCCCCCGTGCAGCAAAGCTTCTTGTTTCCATGCAAGGGTGAAGGCAATAAGGATTCTGCTCATGGCACCCTGGATGGATAGGGTCCAGAGAGACAGTCATGACTGCAGGTGAAAACAACTCCCTGCTTCCCCCCACGTCGTTAAATAAATATTTGGCCAGTTAATAAGTGCTCCTTATTTTAAGCAGTTAGGTTAGTATAAAAAGGGAGAAAAACAATCAGTTGTGCTGGATGGGGCAGCAACCCTGCTGACTGCCTGCGTGTGACAAACAGCAAGGGTGGAAGAGGGAGCAGACATTCACGCTCATCCTCAGAGAGTGCAAGTAACACGTGCAGACAGAATATCCATTATTTTTCCATTGAGAAACAAAGAGGCCAGTCTGGGAATCAAGATTTGGATCGTTTATGTAGCACATGCTTCCTTTCAGCCCCATCCAAAGACCCGCTCAGCAGCTCTCAGGGAACTGGTCTACACCAGTGTTACCCGTCCTAGGTCACTGGGGACCTTATTTCAAAAGGAAGCTCTGCCTGCTCTGCTCCTCAGCTAGCACGTTTCCATTGCCTGAATCCTGTCCTCCTCACCAGATTTAAGTGGCCTGCGTAGCACAGAGTACCTGTTGGTGTTTTGGTTCTGCCTCTGTTCAGAGAAGAGGCACAGGTTTGTGGTGAGGCTCTGAAAACACAATTTCATAAGCTGATCAAAGCCTACATTGCTGCCAAAAGCTGGGGTCCTACCTTCCGCAGTCTTTTTCCCCTCTATTGGTTTCTCAGCCCAGTTCACTATGCAACTGCCCAGAGGGCTGGGAAGCCACCATGGGGAGGTAGAAGGGGGACAGGGTGACCTTGGGGCAGGAACAGGCAGCTCGGTGTGTGGGGACAGGTACTCCAGAGAGGTGGCTGTGGAGTCACAGGTGAGACACGAGGGCAGGTGTGACCCTTGGGTATAACAGACTAGGTGCTGCTGGTTAGGAGGTGAGGAGAGGTGGCATTAGCGAGGCCATCGCTGGAATAACATGTTCAGTTCTGGTGGCCATCCTGAAAACTGAGATTGGAAAACTTGGAAAAGAGCTACAGAAATGGCTCCAGACCTGGGATTGTGCCCTGGAGAGACTGAGCTTGAAGGTGGCTTTAGTGTACCAACTGTGTAGATGGGTGACCGCTGAGACAGGGGGAATGGTCTTCAAATCAGCAAAGACAGAATGTGATCAAACAACTGGAACAGGAAATTCAGCCAAGGTTGTGCTGGAAACAGTGTGATTTTGACAATAGGGATAATTCCCTACTGAAACTGCTTATGAGGAAATATATGGGATTGTCACCATCCTAGACTTGACTGATCAGCCTTCTAAAACATGGGCAGGAGCTTCAAAGAAGCTGTGGGTTTGATGCTGGTTTTGGGGTGGGAGATCTTTGGTCCACAAGCTATAAGATGGTACAAGGCTCCGAACAATTCTGTATACTTCTTTAGAGGGAAGACTTCATTGGCCACACTATTTTTTCTTTACATACTTGGGGTATTTCTCTGTGTCTTGGAATGAATAAAATGCTAATCTTAATGTTATGTTGTTTTTCACTTAAAATTGCAACATTTGAGAGGGACTTTTTCCTGTTAGAAACTTATTCCTTTTCTCTGTTTTTATGGCCTGGAGGTTTTCTCTCTCTTTTTTATTTATAATCTCATATTGCTATGGTTTGAAGATGTACAGCAATGACGCAGACTGCTGTTGAGTTTTGGTTCTTTGACTGTTTTCTATTTTTAGAGTGTTCTTAGTTGCACTGAAAACAAGCAGAAGCAACTGTATTGGCCCCAATATACAGCACAATTTTTGTCAGAAGATACAATGTGAATCAAATAGCTTGCCTTGTATTTGGGGACTATGCAGAACATGATCCTTTTAAGGAACATACTCTACCTATATAAGTAACAGGTCTTGCTGTGGCAGCCCAGATCCCTCCTGGAGAGCTGCAACCAGAACTAATAATCTTGGCTCAGCATCTTCAACCAAACGTAGGACTGCAACCAGCTGCATTAGCTCACCCTACAGAAAGTGGCAAACTATAGCTCTTCTGCTAACTGGCCATAAAGTATTTAGCAGGCACTGGAGCGCATGTGCTTTGCAGGTGGATGCCCTAACCAGCCCAGAGGATCAGCTTGCCTGTCTCTTCTGCCCAAAGTTTGATTAAAAAGTGGAACATCTCCTTCAAGAGGGGAAGAGCCTTGTACCTCGATCCTCAAAGCAATTACAGATGACAGAAGAGCCAGGATTAACTCTTCAGTCTGAGCTGGCAGAGCGGTGCCTGTCCCTCTGCTTGCCACAGTCCAGCTGAGCATCCTTCATGCAATTAGTCACGGCCTCTTTTCTTTGCCAAAGCAAAAAACATTGAGCCCTAATTTTCTCCCAAGGGAGTTCCCAAAATTTCCACGGGTCAGAATAAATAAAATTTTTAAAATCCCTGCTCAGTACTTGGTATAGCTTTTTATTAGTGTTTGTGCTTTAGACGAATCAGGAATTTCCAGTTCTACTCTTTCACGTAGCCACCTCTGTCTAGCTCAAACTCCCCATAGGAGAAACCTCCACTTGGAATAAATAAAATTAAGTAATTTTTCTAGCAGTTTCCTGTATAAGAAGCTTTGCCTGCGAAAGACTTCTTGAAATTGATTTTCCTAATATGTGATTTCCTTTTTTTAACTTGAATTTCCTCTGAGGTTTGTCTCTATATTTTTGCCTGGATTACCTGAAGTAAGAAAGTTTTAGCTGAGTTGCTTTTGAAGAAGGAACACCAGTATTAAAGAAAGATTCTGTTTGAGATTGTCATTTCTTCCATTTAAAAATATTCCTAAAGTTTGGATTGAAAAAAGGAGCTAATAATGGTGAACAGGGCTAAGTGAATGGAAATGCAGACTGAACTGTGGTGTCCTTTTTGAATAGATTTTGAAAAGATGCCTTTTCCCAGCCAGTGTGAAAACATTATCCATGCCAGGCATTTAATGCTAAGGCACAGATCCTTTAGCTACATAAAACTGCCCTGGGTGGGGGAAGACTCTTGTACAGGCTATATTATTTCTCACATTTTCATTTGACTCCTTTTCCCAGTCACATTTCCAGGTCTTGTCCTGTTCCTCTGGATATTTTGAGCAGTGAATGTCACCGAGCAGACCGTGTCCACGTTGGAAAGTGCAGGTCCAGGCCCCTTCCTGGGGTCGAGCTGGTGGCCCAGGACCCCCTTGTAGGCATCAGTCAGGCACCATGAGATTTATCTGAGGGAAAAGCTTCAGCGTGTACTTAGACTCCTTCATACCGCATGGCGAGATCAGACACACTCCAGGCAGTGAACTCGAGTATCTGACAGCTCTGTCCTCAGCAACTATCTTCATAAACGCCTGTTTTAAGTTAAACCCACTTAAATCTGCCAAGAGACAACTATGTGCTCAGCATCTGCATAGAGTGCGGCTCCTGATGTGTTTTATTCCACTTGACATCCTGGTTTTATCACCCTTTCTCCATCAGAGACCAAGCCCATGGGCTGAGAAGTACAAGAGGGAACCTCACTGTCTTATTTTCCATCTTGAACCAGATCTCATGGACATGTGCTTTGTGACTATTCTTAAGTAATTCTGTCTAGCATCTGATTTAAAAATATCCTAGACAAAGTCAAGCTTCATGCAATATCATCTGTTCAAAGCAACACCTAAACTGAACTGTAACCGTACACTCAGTGCCCCTGCTTGTTTCTGAGGAGGAGTGAGTTTGATCCAGGAATGGAAGAATTTCTGCAGCTTCTGTATCCACTGCTCTAAACTTTTAGCTTAGGATGTTTTCTGGACTTGCAAAAGGCATGAGACCTCTTTACTTCTCCATCTATTTGCTGTTGTCCTTATTAATTGCTCCTTTTGCTTGCCCATCTTAAAATCAAAATGTCACATGCCAGTATGTTTTGCCCTAACTAAGGGCACATTAGAAAGTGCTTGAAAATAGTTTGGCTGTGATTTTGCAGCCCACAGTAACTGCAATTTCATTAAAGTACCCTTCTCTATAACACCCCTACGTCAGAAGCCCTTGCAGCTTTTCCCAATATCCAGTATTTTCCCTCTTCGCATGAGTCAGCATTAGCCTGAATTGCTCTTCCCCCCTCCTCGTTCTTTTGTGTGCACTGCTAGCGGCTGAGCATGATCCTAATGTCATTTCTAGGGCATGTTCCGCTCTCTCCTGCCTGGTACCCTCCTCTGTAATGAAATACGTTGTGAAGCCCGTTGTGTTACCTGTGTGTGATGAAACAGGCAATACATGGGGTTAGGTATAGTAGTACCTTGGTAATCATTGAATAATTTGGGTTGGAAGGGACCTCTGGAGGTCTTCTAGTCCAAAACAGGCACCGCACTCCAGATGCAGTCTCGCAGGCACTGAATAGAGGGGAAGGATGACTTCCCTTAACTTGCTGGTTATATTCGGTTGGTCTTTTTCGCTGCAAGGACACACTGCTGATAAACTATAGCCAAATGTGATAAGAGGCTTACAAATGGCCCAGGAGGGTGAGGCACACTGGTGCAAGTGGTAATGAACTGAGAAGTAAGTGTGTGCCTCGCTCAGGCCCCCGCTGCCCCTGTTGATACGAGCATCTGTGCATCCTGTGGTCTCCAGAGAGACGACTGCATCCTCTTAGGCAGAACTTGTGGGATTTACCACAAGGTTACAGACAAGCTCCAAAGCAGATGTTAGAGGCACAGATGAGAGTGGGGAGCACTGGTGAGATCCAGCCTGCTCCAAAGCTTGAACTCACGTACTGATGATGTACCAGACTGTCAGCCAGCGCACAGCACAAGTGTTCTTCCCAGGGGAGGCAAAAGGTGCCTTCTTGGTTTGCCCTAATATCAAACATACCTCCCTTCTCCCTTTTCTTGGTGTGTGATGCGAGTCTCCCTTTCTTCTCCCCAAAATAGCTTTTTGGTTTCATCTTGCGCTATGCTGTAGCTGCAGTTCGTCATCTCAGTTGGCACAGGGTCTGCCTGTCTTAGACCTGTCTGGAGTTCGGCGCCCACCCTCTGTGTTTGTTGTGTTAGCTTCTGAGATATTAAGGTTTGAGGCAGATGCCCTTGAGGGAGGTTGCAATGGAAAGAAACACCAACATTTCTTCCTCCTCCAGGGCTTTTGCTGTTGCACAGAGCCACAAATAGGAGTGATAGCCAGGATGGGGTGTGAAAGCAGCACTGTTGAGGAAGTTTATTTAATGCTTCCCTGGCTGTGGGCTGGAGCTGTGGATGCAGCAGAACACCAGAGAGCAGGGTAAAGGGTCAAATCCTGTGTGTCCTCCCCAGAGGCTGCATCCCTTGAGAGTCCTCATGTGCTCAGGGAGACGAGGTTTGTACTTCCCTGCACCAGAAGGCAGTGGACCAGAAAGCCATAATTTAAAACCAGAAGAGGCTGTTTATAATACTCCATTCTCAGCTCCTGCCTAACACGGGCCAGAGAATTCTTCCCAGTAATTCCTGCCTTGCGCATCGCATCCCAGCCTCTGTTTTTGAGCTAGAACAGATCTCTCAGAACTAGGGATTTGGTCATGTTTTAACAACACTAGGAGGTGCAGAATTTGCTGCTTCCCTTGGTAATCTTTCTAATCTAACCAAGCCCCTGAGTGGGAGAATAGGCCTCAGACTACTGCTGAATAAACTGGGACTTTAAACTCTTTTATGAAATATTTTTTGAAATAGATTTACTAACTATTAGGAGCTTAATCTTACAATTCTTCATCTGGAAAAAGGTGACTTGACGTCAGAAGCAGACCTGGCAGGCACTGTAAGTCCATTTCATTTCACCTTTTCCTCTGGATAGCTAAGAAATGCTGTAACTTATTGCTCCAATATCTTAGGGTTATTCTTATAGCCATTAGCTTTTCTAGTAATGCAAATATGTGGCTGGTGCTGATGCTGTTAATTAATCATATTTATTATTTTAATCTCCTTTGGCAACATGCAGTCCAGCTGCTTATGCAGATGCCAGTCGGGCAATAAAACCCCCCAACCCCAAAAGACAAAATCATGATGGATGGCTCTGTCTCACAGCACTCATTGCCTATGCATTTGTTGATAAATCCAATGCTTTTTCTGCGTCATTGACCAGCAGCATGAGACTCCTGTTCTTTTTGTCAGTAGCTTGTAAAAGGCCATTTTGACATTCTTTTCTTCCTAAATGCAGCTTGAGAGCGGGGTGAGGCTTTGGCTGTATAGGCAAATGAGCTGACTGCCCTGAAATTTGGGGGTAGTTAACAGAAGCGAGTTGAAGTGCTAATACTGGCTTCCCAGATCTGTCTGCCCAGCCATGGAGTATCCTTCAGGGCCATGTCAGGCATGAGTGTGCTCAGCCCATGCCATGCCAAACAGCTCCCATTTCAGATCCAAGAATTTCACTTCTTGGCTTCCCTAACAGCAAGGTCTGGACAGCTGTTGGGATCTCCAAATGAGTAGCTGTGGTTAGCAGGTGGCCTTGGTTATCAAGGCAACCCTGGTAAACTCTGAACCTTGGGGATAATGTGCTGAAATTCCCCCTGCCTTCAAGGGAAGCAGTGTGGGGTTGAGAAGGCAGTAATTCACCAGTGTCCCAAGAAGGAGCACGAAAAAATAGCTGGACGAAGGAGTTCCCTGAGAAACTGTTGAGCTGAGGGGTCCTGTTAGAAAGATTTTGTGAGCCCTGTGCAGACCAGAGATCCTTTAACATCCCAGGCATACTCACAGTGAATGTGATGATGCTGTGTTGGGTGTGTGCAGTTCAGCCATGTGGTGCATGAGGGCTGGACTTGTGGGACCCCTGAGATTTATCTGTGCATCCACAGCAGCCGTTTGGAGGCCAGGTGTCCAGCAAACAGTGGTTGCCTCAAAAATTTGGGAAAACCTATTGCCTGGATACTTTTCTCAAAACACACTGTGTTGGTATATATAGTAGGGGCGTCCTGTTTCCTCAGGGTATCCAGCGATCAAATCAATCTCAGCTCTCTTTCTGTCCGAGAGCTGAAGGTCTGAGCTCCATGGGACTGTGGCATAAAGCAGGTGCAAAAACTCAGTAGTGCTTGAACTATGTAAGCAAATAGAAGACAAGGGGTAGAAGAAAATTTCTGCACAAACGTATCACTCAGAGCCAGAGAAACCAGGGCAATTGTTCTTTTGGAGAGATTATTAAGTCCTCTGTAGTGGAGGCATTGCTGTATTTCACTCCTGTGGCTGGAGCTTCATCGTAAACTCTGCTACGTGGTGATTCAAAGCTGTTTGCTGTGAGCAAGGGTAGAGCCGTGTCCCCCTGCCAGCAGAGGACTGGTTGCAGCACAGGCAGGACCGCACCGGGGAATATGATGTCAATACCTGCAAGTATCTTTCCACTTGAGTTAACTTTATTGTTATAAACTTCTGACCTCACTTCTGGGAATTGCTCACGCCAAATTAAGATGTGCCCCACAAGATTGCTAATGCGAGCAGAGCAGAAAAGTGGTGAATGTTTGCTTCTGGGGATAAGAATGAGATCTGAGATTATACCAGAAGCTCTGCAGTATGTGCTTACTAGTTTAAAGTGTGATGGTGATGGCGATTGCACCCCATGTCCCATTATTTTTTGCCCATTTTTTTTAGGAACTGAAATATTTAGCCATTTTTCCAGCACAGCCAGGCCTCGCACCTGGTTACAGAGTACACCTCTGGCAAACTCTCTATGGAAACACATTTCTTCCGCCAGTCCTGATGAGAGCACACACTCCATTTCACAGAGTTAAGAGTCTCTAGTGACAGAGATACCAGAGCAAAAGGTTTTTTATTATAATAACCCAGAACTGGATTATAGTACCTGAAGTACTAGCCATGAGGGTTTCCCAGAGTGTCTGTCACTCCTATAAGCCTGCATGTCTCTCCCGGTTTTTTACAGTGTAATAACCCTCCCCAAGAATGCTCCTTAAAAACGCATTGAAATTAATTTAGGGGGAAGCAGTTTGATCAAATAAGTCCTACTTCAAGCCTCCCCTTCGCAGTGCCCACTGAGCTGGGACAGCACATGCCCTGCACATCTGCCTGGTGAGAGAGAAGAGGTGCCGTTCCAGCTGTGAAACCACTTTTGCTGGATTTCTTGGCTGTTTTGCAGTAGTGACATGCTGTACAAGTCCTAGAGCAACCTCTGAACTTTCTAGTGAGTCTGGTTCAAAGCAAACCTTCCAAAACTTTTTACACCCACTCATTTGTTAACCCAGAAGCGATATTCCACTCACAGTACCAAATTCACTCACTTCTTCATCCAGATGAAAGTCTCATCCTCTCCAGCATGCAAAAATGGTCCAGCAAAGGGCTGTTGCTATCAAGAGGTAGCATACATATCCTGACAACATACATATCCTGCTATCACGTTTCATTGAGTTTAAGCCATTGTAATTACCTGGTTTGGTCTCCCGCACAGAGCAGCTTATTTTTCTTGGAGCCAGATACTTTGTGATTTAAATGGAGTATACATTTTAATGAAACATCTGATCTTCACTTACAGAGGCCAGATGATGGTATACTATATTATTTCCCTTCCCATTATGCTCCGATGCTTAGTTATTTTCACCATTCAGAATGTCTTATTCTGTATTTGGACTTAAGCCTCCAAGGACTGGAAATTGTTACATTTGCTGGTTTAAAGTGTCTTTTGCATGGGGCCTGTTTCCACTGTTCCTGTCTCTTGCCTTCATTTAAATCACATCTTAAGTTTCTCTCTGATAAGGAAAATAGCATAAACGGAAATCAGAAGTTTGGTTCCACAAAAGATAATGGATTGTGGTATTTACATTAATTGGGCCAGAGCACATCTTCAATCAAACTCTATTGCAAAATGCAGGTAACCTGTTGGAGCAACATCAAACTGGAATGTTTTGACATGACTCAAATACTTCAGTCTGTGTGTTTTTGAGAGAAATTTCATTTATAGTGACAATTTTGTGTTGAAAACTTTTCTTATGAAAAGATAGTTTTGGATATGAGATTGTGCTGTTGGAACATTACCGGTTAGCCTGAGCTCCTTCTCTTTTCTTTCAAGATATGTCTTCAAGATAATGCAGTTTCCCAATATCCTTTTAGAAGCATGGATGTTCCCTTGGTGAGTTTATTATTCCGTATGCAGAGGAGACAAAAACAGAGTGTATGACACCACACCCCTTTATAAATATATCCAAGGACCTTTTAGGAGTTCTTGTCTTTATATTTTGTTCCTCTTATTTAATTTTCTTGCAACAGCTTCCTTTTCAATAGTTTTCCATATTTTTTTGGTCAGTTATGCAAATGAGTTGCTAAGACAGACATTTGCTGTCTACTTTTGTCATTGCTGTGCATAGATGGACTTGATTAGCCCTGCCATGCTACCTTGCTTTGAATCTTTCTGCCATTTATTCTGCAAAATGCGATGTTAATCTATTTTTAAGAAATGCAGTTTAGTGGTCTTATTGTCGGCGATTTTATTGGCCAATAAACCACCTCACAACTACTTGTTACCTTCAGCTTCATAACATGATTCACTTGGGAACCGAATTACTACTTCATAAACAATTCTAATTTCTTTTACAAATTGTAGGCATCTGTGTTTTCTTTATCTTTGCATATTTTTACAAGTGCTTCTCACCCGTATCGTTTGGTATGCAGCTGATTGTCGGCACTGGTATAAATCCACAGAGGTCAGTCCGTTCACTCAGCACAGAGCTGCTGAGAACTTGGTCCCAGATAATTTCTCCTCCAAATTTTGTACGCTTTCTTTTCTATTAGTCTGGCTTTAACAATGACTCCCTTCTAAAAATGTTCAGGAATGCATTTATTTTATTGCTAACTCACTGATAAGCCTCTCTTGTGGATGGAGGAGCCCAGTGGGAATGGGTTACCTTGCCCAGTGTGGACGTAAGGGAAGATGGGGACAATGCACAGCAAGCAGTATTGAAGTGTTCTTCACCCACCAGTCACACATGTAGACTTTGGGAATCTGAGACACATGCCACATCGCCATGGTCTCCCTGTCAAGTCTCCCTCTGCTCTTGTGCTGGTTCTGCTGCCATGCGAGGCTCCACAGCCACATTTGCCCTATAGGCAGGTGGTACTGTGGCATCTTTGGTGGGGAAACTTTAAAATTTCTTTTGATTCTCGTGTTTTCTTTTATTATTGTATTTATAACTCGGGACCAGAGCCTAAGCACTAGGACTATGCTGCTTGGGCTGTGATCTTTGTTCCCTGCTGTTCTCCATCCCAGACAGTACTGATGTGTACCTTGTGGGAAAACTCTGTTCTTTAGGAGATCAGAACCTTTTGATCTGCAACTCCAGACGGTAATTGTGAAGTGTCTGATCAAAGAGGAAAAGACTCAGGATACTCAGGATAAAGCCACGTCCATGAGATGAGATTCAGTCCAAGCATGTTTCCAGCTTCAGAATGTGTTTCTCTCTCTAGTTTCATTCCTCAGATGAATTTATCCAGTTTCTGAGTGATAAATGGCTACTTCAGCATGGTTGTTGGTTTCTTTTACATGTCTCCTGTTTTGCTGACATATAAACTTGACATATAAACTCTTCCCGATTCTTGAGAAGTGAGTATTCTAAATATGAGTCTGCAGAACTGCTGCTTTCCCCACTACTTTTTATTTACAATACAGAGGGGAACAGCTCCAACAGGAGAAATATAGAAAAGAAACAGACTGTCACAACTAGCCAAGTGCTTGGTTGTAAGGACGTTTGCCTAGATTGCAGGAGATTTGAGTTCACAATCTTTCCTGATACCCTATACACCTGTAACTGGCACACTCATATTGAGGAAGAATAATCTTGTTAACAACCCTTTTCCTATTCAGGTTGAGAGAAACTTTGTGTCCCATTTGAATCATTAATTCTGCACTGATGTTAATAAACCTTGCCTTTACAAGGTTATCATCCAACTCAGTATCTTTCCCTGAAAGGGTTTGGTTTCAGTCAATCAGTTCTTGATGAACAATAAAAGTTACTATCTCCCTCCCTCAAAAAATTCCAGACAGGTCTCCTAATTACACGTCTACCAAAAGGTCACAAATCTGGTTAAATACTCAATGGTAGCAGATGAGGTCCAAATCTTTGAAAGATCCTCTTCATCCAAGTGTCAGGATACATAGCCCAGGATATTGCATAAGTATGTAGGCTATCGATGACAAAGAGAGCACAGGATTGTGCTTAAAATAGACAGTAAAACATAGAAAATTATATGTCAGCAAAATGATCTCCGAGCATGTTTCAGAATTTTCCATGAGGTATCAGGGATCTTTGACCTAAGCTCAAAAAAAATTATTCTGCCTTTTGTTATGTATCTTAGTCACAGAGTGACACTTTAGGTTCACTTCAGCAGAGTCTGTGCCATCAGAATCTGGCATGAGTTCTCCTGTGACAGCATTAGATCAATCATGTTTTAAAGAATGCACGTAATTGCATCTATTCCATCTTCCGAGATAGTTCAAAACTGACACTTTGGGTTCACGGCAACCTGCGTTGCTAACATGGGTTGGAAGGTGAGAGAAAAGTATCACAAAGCTGTATTTTTAATATTCTTATCTAAAACAAGTTGGTTTCGAATAAAAAAAAATAGAATATGAACAAAATGCCTAGAATTAGTTTTTGAAAAATGTGATAAAACTCAGGGACTTCATTGAACTCAAAGCACTCTTAGCCCTTATCGAACATACACTAAGGTTATAATTTTAATGGGTAGGTCAGGGTATTTGAAGTGCAGACATCTGCAGTACCTCTGTGAACCAGGTCTTTAAAGGGATTCTTTACTACAGTGACAGACCTAAATAGAGAGTAGAAAACACCACCTGAGTGTAACTTCTTGGTGAATTCATTATGAAGGGCTGGTACAGGTGGTCTTTGAGAAAAATGGGTTACAAGCCCAGTGAAAGAGCTTTTCCTCATCCTGTAGATGTTCATAAAGGCAATCATGATATGTGCATCTTTGCTAAACTTGCGCTTCCTTTTTATAGTCTTGTATGCAGACACTGGAAATTCAAGCCAAGCCAAAACCAGACTAGAAACAGACTGTGTTTTTCATGGTGATGGCAAGTAATCACTGGAGCAAATGCAAAGCGTTCTTGTCAGCTGGCTGTTGCTGGCATCTCTTAAAATGAGATTAGATATTTTTCAGAATGGAACTGTACTTGAAATGGGGAGAAATCCCAGGAAGTTCACGGTTCTACATTACACAGAAAGTCAGACTAGATAATAGCAGTATTTCCTCCTGACCTTGTAGTCTGAACATATATTATATACCACACGGTAAAGCTGTACTACCAAGAGGAAAGGCTGTGGGGCAGTGGGAATTAAGACATTTTTGCTGCTATGAATTTGCATTCAGAGAGCATTCCCCCTAGCTTTACTGCTGCTATCCTGCTAACAGAAATGCCCTACACGTTTCTCCTCTTCCCGTGTCCCTCGAGGGGCCCTGCTGAGTGAGAAGGTCCTCTAAGGGCATCCTGCAGCTGCATCTCCTGAAGGCTTAGCTGAGTGCTCTTGGAGGTGAAGGGGATGAGATGTTAGACCAGGGACCTTCCCCTCCCTTGCCCAATGTCCAGATGAAGCTTATCCCTGGCATTTTGCTCAAGTGGCAGGAGGGTGGGCATTGAAAGCAGTAAGGATTGCACCTTCCCACTTCTTCGGGGTTTCTAGCAGATACCAAGTCAGGATGGACCAGCACAAGTCCCGCCAGATAGCAATGGAGAAACCAAGGCCAAGGGAATGGTACAGGCATTAAACTTTCTCCTTCCCACTTCAAAATGCTCTCATTAGTCCTTCCCAGGCTCCATCCACAGGTAAAGATGGGTATTTGGTAGTCACTGGTTGTGACTAGGCCATGAGTGAAGATCTGTGAAGAGGCTAGAGGTAATGAGGACATACCAGGATAGTTTTGTCTCTTCTCTGTGCCTTAAACCCTGCAGTTTTCTACAAAGAAATGAGAAACAAAAGGTTATATTGATAAACTTAATCATCTGAATCTGTTTTTCATGTGCCCTTGATACTGTAAAATCAAAGCACCACATCCCTGCCAGGCATTAAAATGCCAGATTTGAGGGTCATTAAAAGCAGGCAGCGTGCTTAATCAGGAGCCTTTACAGAGCAGCACAAAGCTGCTCCTCCCTTTCTGTACATGATTTATTTTTTAATAAGGGCAACCAAGATGGCAGCCCGTGCAACGCACTGTGCTCTGCGAGCTGCTCTGCAGCGGGACACGATGATTTGCAAACTCTCTCTGCAGTGTTAATGTCTATGTGAACAACTTGGAGGAAATAGAACCTTCTTATTGCTTTAAACGCTTTCCCCAGTCCTATGGGCCTTTCTCATTCTGGATAAAGAAAGCAGTTGCAGCACTCATTATGCAGATATGATTTTTTAAATGGTGTATCTTTATTACCTTCTAGTTTCTTCTACAGACTCCAACACTGGGTAACCCAAGGTATAGAAGCGTATCCCCTGGGTCTTTGGGGAGCTATCTAGCCTTCATTAGAAGATGCTAACTGACTGTTATGGTAGGCCTAGCTTATTAGCTTCATCCTCAAGTAGCAAGGAGGTTGGATGTGGGACTAGATGAATCTCCAGCTGAGTTCTTAGGAGTGCAAAATGCAATGCACTGGACACAGCTGAAAGCTGAGATGTTGTCCCAGTTTGTTGTAGCTCCAGGAATCCCGTTGGGTGGGATTCATCACTCAGGTTAAGCACAGGGTCTCCTTGACAGGTGGCACGGACCTCACAGCATCATCATCTTCAGAGTGATTTGGAAGCCAAGCTGCCTGCACCAGCTATCCATACATTTTTTATATAGGCAGAATATGGCTTCATGTGTTCCCACCCTGAAAAAAAATAAGCAACCAACCTGCCCTGCATGGTCTGCTACTGTCCCTTCATCCTTTCACATGAGATTCACTGTCCCATCTTCATCACCACAGCCACGGTTGCGTGGCGGCTGTGTGGTCCTTGCTGCCTCCTCTCTCCGGCTCTGCCAGCTCCATCTGGAGCTCAAGCCACCAAGCCCAGCAGCAGCTTTCGGCTTGGACTGCAGCCAGCAGAGCTTCAATGGTGAGGGACCAGTGGTCTGCAGCACACAGCCCTGATACAGGTGTGTATCCAACTTGACTGTTTCTCCTGTAGCAGAAGCATTGTCATTAGATAAAGCACCTCAGGGCACGGACCTGTCACAGGTCAGGCTGGGATATAGCCAGCATGTACCAGAGGACTGCACCTCCTCTGTCTTCCCACCTTTTCCCCTTTGGGATATTTGACTATTACGCTAATCTTCATAGAAAGGCTAGGTTTTACAGTGGGAGAGGACAGCCACAGGAAAAGCAGGCGATGACGTGTGAGCGATACACAAGTGAGACAGGCATCTGCTGTCCTAAAGCATTTTCAAATGTTAAAAAATATAATTGGGAGCATAAGTTGAAAGAGTGCACAGGGAGCTTTTAACGCGGAGGGCTGGTGCTTACATGAAGGATTGCCCTTTTTTCTCTCTGATCTTGGCAGCCTCCAGGAGCAGTCATGTTCCAATGGCTGAAGGATTAAGAGAAGAAGTTCTATGTGGTGGACAAAATGAGGATCACATTTGCCCTTTCCTTTCAAGTCTTCCTTTTGCATTCTGAGTCTTTGCTAAATAAATAAATCCTCACACTGCGAGCTACCATTTATTTGTCTGCATTTCAGATATAAACCTGCCTCTTTCATGCTCTGTTTTGTGCGTCAGGGAGTCCATTCTGAAACCCTGGGGAAATGCAATTGTGCACCTAATTTCCTAGTGGGGAAGGCAAAGGTTTTTAAACAGATCTGATGACTGTGGGCAACCACTTTGTGAGAAACGTAAAGGAAACCTGTAACTCAGAAAATGCTGAGCCTTTTGAAAGCTGTCTGCTTAGGCAGAATTTGATGGAGGGAGAAAAAAGTTTGCTTGTTTTTTCCTTTTTTAAGCTTGCAGATGGAGCTCAGCTCTTATGAGAGCAAGGGATGAGTAGCATGGATATGAGCCAGACATAGGACTGGTAGGCTGTGTTGCGACTGCCCCAGATAGATGTGTTGATCCCTTGGCGTGAAGCATCCTCTGCTTTTCCCGTCCCAAACAGCTCCTGATCGCAGACTAACAGCTGAGCTGTGGTGTTGATTATCATAACACTCAGGGAACGTTATAAAGGAGCCTGCTTTTTATCAGACTGAACTGGGAGAGTTCATTTCCCTCTAATTGAGCCAAAGTTTTCTGACCAGTTGGGTGTGTTTTACTGATCTTGTTGCGCAAACTCATCCCACTTGTGTGGCCCTGAGACTGAAATATTTGAAGATTACCCTGTGTTTGCTAAGTGTGCACGAGCTGGTTCAAAGAGCAATGAAGACAGAAGCCTCACATTCCTCTGCCTTTTGTGCTGAAGGATCCAGAGGCATTTCCCAAGTTATAAATACCCTATACCGCTGAAGTGCCACCATTTTTAGGATACTACATGGATGTCCTGATGAATGGAAGAAGCCAGGAGTGACATATACTATTGTAGCTGTAGGTACAAGGATAAGTAGCCAAAGGATGAGTGAAATCATTTCCTGAGGACAAGATGTGCTGTGAACTCCTGAACGGCCATGCAGCACAAGCAGGATTTAGCTCTCACCTGAAGGACCGAGGCTGGTTAAACACTTGGTATTCTTCTTCTGTATTTGGGAATACTGAAGCGCTGAACGGACTGTGCCAGGGTTTGAACTTCTGCCCAAAAGACATCGATACACTTCAAAGACGAAGTGTTATAATGAAACTAGGTGTTTTGCTCTGTGTCCTGGTGTAACAAGAAGACAGATCTCATGTTTCCACCACCATGGTAGTTCTTTACCTGCCTCTTGCTTTTTAAAAAGAAACCTATCCTACCTCAAAATCAACCCCAAATCTCCAACAGGCAGCACTGTGAAAAGCCTCCAAGGGAAATATTTGGAAAATGTTGCAACTTGTTATTGATAAAAGAATATTCACTGTGCTTCTGCCAAGGGAGTTTGGCTTGGTTTGGCTGTACTTCTCCTTTATATGCTGGTCCAGAGCCTGAAAAGGAAATCAGGACCAGGCAACCCAAGTCAGCACTTCCCCATGCTCCCAGTCACCACCTGCCCCACTGCAGGGACAGTCTGGGGACACTGGCCCTGGAAGGCTGATGGCAGCATAGACTTGGAGGGTTGTGGGTGAGTGTCCTTCTCCAGTCCCATCACCAGCTTACCACATTGCTTTCGGCATGGAGCTCTGCCTTTCTGTTTGTATTGCCCTATTAATGCAATGTAGGTAATACCTAGCAGTTTGCTTGTGAAGTGCTCTGAACTCAGAATATGTCATTATAATTGTCGAAAATGTGATTATTTTCTCCCGTGGTAGAGATGAAGCTCAAGGTTGCAGTGCGATGACAAGGGGTTGTGTAGCAGATACAGGCTACGTCTGGCTCTGGCAGCCTCTCCTTGAGGAATGTATGAAGAGGGCAGCCACGTTCATCTGTCAAGAGAAAGTGTTTTTGGAAGGGTTGAAGATGCTTTCTTCTCTCCCTCTTAGAAGCCATTAATTTCTTCGGGGGGGGGGGTTTCTACATTTTTAGTGTCTGGCATTGTTAATATTCCCGATGTGTGGATTTTTTCTTGTAAAGAGTGAGATAAAAGGGCAGATCGGTAATGTCGGATAAAATAATTCCAATCATTTCAAAAGGATTTTTGACTGTGGCTCAGGTGGAAAATTTAAATTTTCTTTGGGATGATCTTTTCATTTTGTGAACTGGACCCCCTCCTCAGAACAGGAATGCACACAAAAGCCAGCAGAGCTGTGATATGACCACAGAAAAGATTTCCTTTGAATCAGCACTGTTGCATGGCCTGAAACAGCACTAGCTTTATGTGTGCTGGCATGCTTAAGATATGAAGCATCAGCAGGGAATACAAACAGACCAGAGTTTGACCTAATGGACATGGAAGACACACATATACCGTGGAAGAAAATCTCCCAGCAGGATCTGGATGTGTATAACATGTCCTGGCCTTTCAGACAGCTGTTCATTTCTCCCAAATACTTTGTCCCCTAAAAATAATGCTGCTTCTTAAAGAGCCTTCTGTCATCCTGATGAGACCCTCCCAAACAGGAGCACATCAACACTAGCTAGCCCACTTAATGAATATTCATAATTAATGAGTATGCCATAATTTGTACTCACTCAGCTATCCCCACCCCCCCGCCCCCCGTATGGTGGCATCAAAGTAGATACAGGGGTTTTAAATGTGAAGGGCTGATTAAGAGGAGAGGGGAAGGCAAATTTCACACTTCAGTTAGTGCTTTTGAGTCGGTCCCTCTGGCTGCAGATTGCCTAATGCAAGCGGCT
Organism: Mycteria americana; assembly: GCF_035582795.1. Lineage (NCBI taxonomy): Eukaryota > Metazoa > Chordata > Aves > Ciconiiformes > Ciconiidae > Mycteria > Mycteria americana. The sequence goes on along the minus strand of NC_134369.1, from coordinate 66,657,250 downwards.
GCTCCCCACAGCTGCTGCTGAACATGAGAAGCAATCCAACTTGCCCTGGAGTCTCTGGTTAACAGCAAAGGTCATGGGAAAGCAATGTTGTGGTATTCGACAAGTTAACACTGCAATTAATGAGAGGCTAGGAAATAAAACCCTGCCGATGGTTGGCTTGTCAACGTCGTATCTCTGCATTCTGGCGGATATTCAGGACAGATGCCTACAAAAAGCAAATGAAATTGTCCCTATTGCACAGCCTGCAGAAGGAGTATGTCTTTCACACCAGGAAAGGCACAGATAGGACTCAGAACCACTCAGATGCATGCCCCGGTCACATTCTGGCAATGTGCCCCTCTGCTGAAAGCAGCGTTCGGTGCAGTGCAGCCATCTCTGCAATCTCTGCAAAAAGGCATTTGGCTGTTTGTTCTTTTCCACCATCCCCAGGTTCACGCTTGTGGCCTCTTTCAGACCCTTTAATTTTACCCCCGCATTTCCTACCCATTTTAACTCAGATGTAACTCAGTGAGGAGACAGAAACCACAGGAAACTTGTGATGCCTTAGACAACCCCAAAGAATTTGCTCCCAGTGCAAGGATCTCCAGAGGGTCAGGCTGAAGGACATTGCTCCTTGCTGCATGGAAGGAGTGGTTTGATACAGAGGTAGGGTAGGGACAGAAGGACACTGTGTGTGCTGGTAAAGGCCACATCAGCAGCCTCTTGGCTGCTAACAACCTCTCTGGTCCCCCCAGAAGGTATCATTTTGACTTCAAGCCATGCAGCCCATTTGAGGGGCCAGGCAACACTTTGGGGTCTCTCTGGAGGTGGCAGAAGTCATCAAACAGCACTTTCTGGCTTTTATACCATGGGGTAGCAGAGAAAGTGGAGGAGCAGCCTAGACCTCCCTGTTGTACGTCTCTCCCTGCAGAGGGCTGTGCGTGGCACTGAGAGGATCCATTTCGGTCCCAGCCCATTTGAATCCAAGCTGGTTTTCTCATGACGCCCAGCGGCTGGAGTGGAATGACATGCCTTGGTGTTGTCCCAGTGCAGAGCTGTGCATCACAGCCTCTGCATCTTCATGCTGCCTTCTCCCCTTTCTCTTGGGCAAATTTGCTCAAGATTTTTGCAGTGTGCAATGCTCATCTGGAACGCTCCATGGTATCCCCCTCCTGAGGAAGCACTATTCTGAGATGTGCAATGTATCAGTAAGGGAAAAAAAGAGAACTTTTAGATGCCCTCAGAATGTGCAAGCCCTTGAGCATGTTGGAGGAGAAACGATTCCTCAAATAAACCTTTTTGTGCGAATACCCCAGGGTGCTTCATCTCCATTGCTCCCACTGCCCACGTTGGGGTGGTGAGCTTGTGCAGGCCAGAAGGGACCACAGAAATACCTGTCCGGTCTGTTCTCTGCAGAAAAAAGCCTTTCCAAAGTGCCTTCCCATAAGGCACTCACCCTCCCAGAAAAGCAGGGTCTGCTTAGGAAGGAAATGCACACCAAGCATGTGCGCAAAGGGGGTGCCTCTGCACGCAAACTAAAATTCCTAGGGGTGTCTCCCTTCCCTCTTTCTCAGATATGAACAACTTA